>NC_087513.1:211447246-211755046 GCF_963921805.1 Phalacrocorax carbo | reverse complement strand
TCCTTATCACCAGAAAACAATCCTAAACCTTTTTAATGTACTAGTAGATAGGTAGCCATAGAGTCCAACTAGCTGACACAAACATAAATTATCTTGTTGCAGTAAATTTTAGACATGAGAAATATTTGGATCTTGTGACCAGAAGACAGTTGTTTGCATAGCACTACACTTCAACTAATTAATAGAGTATTCTAGTCTGATTTCTTTCCACTGTGAAAGAATCCCTGCTTAAGGAGAAAATAGTCTGTGGACACAGTTAAGCAGGAGATATACTAACCCTAACATGATATGTACATGTAAGTTATTTAGAGGGTGATATTCGTGCATTCAAGCAGGAAATATTGCAAGACTTCCAGTTTTGCCTGGAGTATGTTGGCTTTATAGGACCTCTCTGTCTATTCGGTTTCAGTGTATACATTTTAGTGTCAATAGTTCTTAGTGTACTTGGAATATTTCTTTAAAGTCCCAACCTTTAGGAGCCCTTGATCAGTTGAAAATCTTCAATTTCATTGTTGATAATGGATTTTTCTAACTACTGCGATTTCAGGGGAAAAATAATGAAAATACAAACCTTGCAGTCTTCAAAGCCATTAAGAAAAAACAAGGATTTATATGCTATGTGATTCTTATTCAGACTCAAGACTGGAGGCGGGAGAGGAACTGTAGTGCTATTTATGAATGTCCAGGCTGAATAGCAGTGCAATCTAGCCATAAGTATATGATGTGGCTGTGTTTATATCCTGGTATTAATTTATGTGTTGTTTATATGTTGCTATTGTGGAATAGTTCAGAGTAAAGCTGCTAACCTCCCTGGAAAATGGCTTCCTCTGATCTCTGACACTTCTTCTTGATTAAAGAATGTTTTTGATTTTTTTATAACCACATGAAAAGAAACTCAAAAACATTTTTGGGAAAGGGTGATTTCCACAGCAGATCCCCAAAGAAGGCTTTCTCTTTGCTTTCATGCCACACTAGCCATTCCTTATTTCCCTAGGTTAGCATGTGAACAAAAATGTTGATAAATAGCTGGGAAACAAGTACACAAAACTGCTATTGTGTAAGCAGTTTATCTGTTGTGGCATCATTCGTTAAACTAGTGCCTTTGCACATTCCAGATAGCTCTTCATAAAATGCTTCTTCCCTTTGTCACTGCACTACCGTTAACTGACTGACCATGTAATAAGCATGAAAGTACAGTAATTATATGCTTGATTAGTGAATAATCTTTTCCTGAGCCACACTACAAAGTCATTTACTTCATATTATGGCTTATTACAACATTCTGTAGGTACCAATTCACTGTGTGAATGTATACGTACATACATATGTAACCTGGGATCATCATCTAAAACAATAGTAGCAGCCTGCTGTCGGTGATCCATCAGCTGCCTCACACCATGAGACATTTATCAGTATACAGCTTATTTTCTTATATTTGATTACTGGCAGAAGGGACTGCACCCACCAGCTGCTCAGCACTCTCTGTCAGCTACTTACAGCATGACCCTGAACTGCCTCCCATGCCCTCTTGACTACCATTGATGTTGCCTGTAAAGGCCCCTGCAGCGTAGCTGCTATTCAAATAAATACAGACTTGTCCTACACTTGAGAAGCTTCCCATCTTCAACGAGGAGTCATCAGCTATCTCTACGCTAATTGCTTCCTCCTTTATTACAATATCTTTAAGCATAAGCTTCAGTCTGTTCCCAAGTCCTCATCCACAGGGCCATGAAAACTATCACACCTCTCCTACGAGGACAGGCTGAGAGGACAGGCTGGAGAAGAGAAGGCTCCGAGGAGACCTAATTGTGGCCTTCCAGTACTTAAAGAAGGACTAAAGGAAAGATGGGGACAATATTTTTAGGAAAGCCTGTAGTGACAAGATGAGGGATAATGGTTATAAACTGAAGGAGGGTAGATTTAGACTGGTTATAAGGAAAAAATTTTACAATGAGGGTGGTAAAGTGGTGGAACAGGTTGCCCAGAAAGGTCATGGAGGCCTCATCCCTAGAGACATTCAAGGTCAGATTGGACAAGGCTCTGAGCAACCTGATCTAGCTGAAGATGTCCCTGCTCACTGCAGGGGGGTTGGACTAGATGGCCTTTAAAGGTCCTTTCCAACCCAAATCATTCTATGATTCTATGATTCTATGATCCGCCTACTGTCCCATTGCACAGTTGCAGGCTGGGGTAAGGTGATGAGCATACTGACTGTAAAGGTATGCCTCTAGAGCAAAAATATTGTTCACATCCTGAAAGCTATGAGGGGACGATTGTCCCTGTCCTCTAGTTTTACAATATTCTTCCTGAAATATCTGGGTTTTCCTAATGTACAGTGATGCTCTTTCAGCAGTATAACTTACTTCGTCATTCCTATATTATTTGCATCTTGAAAATTCAGTGTCTCTCTAGCTACCATATGAATCAAGGATATGAATATTTTCTTTTAATAAAAGCCTATCCATTTTGTCTTTTTGATTTTTATTTTTCTGGAATTTGTACAGGAACATATATATTTTTGGTCTTGGTCTGGTTACCTATTTTTAAGTGCCTTGCTGGAATGGGTCTTTATTGCTTGAAACTGTTCATCTTTGCTTCTTCTTTCCTTCACCAACTTCATCATTTTATGAAATTCTGTCTCAATTTTTATTGGAAGACAAAGACTTTTAATGATGCCATCTTTCTGATGTAGACTACACTAAACCCAAATATTTCCCTAGTTCCTAATAACAGGAAACCTCTCTTCTCTGTAACTATTTCCCTCAATCACACATTGAGATACTGATTCTGTTATCCCACCCCTTTGATTCTGCATGTTACTTAATGAAGTTCAGAATGCAAGGAAAGATTTTTTGGTTAGTATTTAGTATCCTGTGTTCAATCATTTGGATTGGCTTCCAATCATCTCACTTACTCATCTCATATTGCTCATCATCTCCTCATGACCATCTCTTCCTAGCACTCTCCAGCTTTATGTTTTATGCTGACATTTTCCTTCTCTTCAGCAACCAAAAGCCTTCTAGAGTGGCTGTTCTCTGTCCCTGAAGAAATCACCCATGTCTCTGCTTCCCTGATCACCTCCACTTGGCTCCCCTAAGGCTCAGAATATAATATCCTGGCTTTGAGGGCAACAGAATGCCCTTACTGCATGCTAAAATTCTTTAAGGGAATTTAAAGGAGGTTTTTAAAGGGTTTTTAAAGGTGTTTCCAATGTCATATGCATAGTGAGAAATAGTTTCATTTGGAAGACTTCAATGTTTTGCACCTTACAGATCATGCAGCACATCAGGGCACACACAAAAAAAATATTTCATTAATTAAATTTAATCCTCTTCAATAGAGCATTTTTATACTGCAGGATATTTCCATTATTACACAGTTGTACATGTGGCATATGTGCAAGAAAATCCAGTTACTTTAGAAGACAATTATTTTGATTTTGTTGCATGCAAGGCTTGCCTGTGTTTTGTAAACTGGTGTATGTCCTTAGCTGGCAGAGAGAAGGGCAAATTCTCAGTAACTTCTGCAGAGTTATACCAATTTACACCTAGCAAAAATACTGCCAATGCCTTCTGGCAAATAAGAGACCAATGCAGAGTTCTTGTCTGACCTTTCCAGGGAGGGCATTATTAAAGATTTATTCCTTCCAGAATTCTAATTGGTTTATTTTGGTGACCTTTCTGGATAATGGTGATGATTTTCTCAGACTTTACAATGCTCTCAGGTAGGGAATTCCTTCACTTCCCTGACATAGCAACTGAATTCTAATCTGCATCCAAATTCCATCACCTCCTTTCTCAAGAGATTCATGCTGCAGTTTTGAACAAGAGGATTTTGCTGCAAATTTTTTTTGATAGATGCTTTACTTCTTATTCCTAAATTCTAAAAAGAAAAAAAAAGTACCAACCTGTGGATCAGACCACTTTTAGGGAACTGTCCAACGATACAGAAAAGGCCTACCAAGATTTAAAAAAGTATATGAGCAGATGATGCACTGCTAGTGACCAGCTACTTAACTGCTTTTGGACTCACCTGTTTTGACCTTGTTCTGTGTGCCCGGGCGTGAGGGTTGGCCTCTGCCTTGCATCTGTAGTTTCTGCAGGGTGCAGCTCCCAATAGGAATTAATTTCTGTCCTACACCAGGATTTCTCCAACAGGCAACTATTAGTTTTGCTCCAGATTGGAGCTAGGAAGCTCCAGGGAGTACATGTATCTGTAGCCTGGATGACCTGGGTACAAGCTCATCGTTCATGTACATCCACTTGAGAATCTTCCCACTATATATTATGAAGCTGCCTGTTTGTTTATGTACTTAGGGTAGATCCAGAAATACTTATACTTAACAACCATCTTGATCCAATCAGTAAGTATTAAGCTTTTCAGTACTCTTTGGAGATGATACCTACATTGCTTTCTGCAAGCCTGCCCTTTGTGTAAATGAGTTATAAGGTAGCATCTTCCTTTTTGTTATCTTTTCAATGTCAATGCTATTTGACTGTATGTAAAACCTTCCTCATTCCTCCCTTCTTCCTGGGCTCATCTTCACTCCCAGTTTCTCTGCCTGCTCCCCCAGAGCGGCACTGGGGGACGGGGAATGGGTGTTGTGATCACTGTTTTTTCTGCCACTCCTTCCTCTTCAGGGGGAGGACTCCTCACACTCTTCCCCTGCTCCAGCATAGGGTGTCTCCCAAGGCAGACAGTCCTCTGTGAACATCTCCTGAGCATTGCCTTCAGCTCAGGCAGGGGTGATCCTTCCCCTCACTGGAGAGACACATGTGCAGTGCTGTGTCCAGTACTGGGTTACCCAATACAAGAAAGACATGGACACGCTGGAGTGGGTCCCACAAAGGGCCCCAAAGGTAGTTGACAAGGGAGGAGCATCTGAAACAGGAAGAGGCTGAGAGAGCTGGGACTCTCTAGCCTGGAGAAGACAAGCCTCAAGGGGGCAGGGGGGATCTCATCAGTGTGTATAAGTATTTGATGGGAGGTTGTAAAGAGGATGGATCCAGACTCATTTCAGTAGTGTCCAAGAAATTCACAAAAGGCAATGGTCACAAACTGAAATACAGAAAATCCAGTTTCAACACAAGAAAAATAATTTTTACTGTGAGTGTGGTCAAGCACTGGAATAGGTTGTCCAGAGAGGTTATAGAGTGTCCACCTGTGGAGCCTAGACACAGCTCTGAGAAACCTGCTCTACCTGATCCTGCTTTGAGGTCTTCAAGGCCATGGACTTGACTAGGCATAGCCCTGTGAAATCTGCTCTATCTGGCACTGCTTTGAGGTCTTCAAGACCATGGACCTCAAGAGGGCCCTTCCAGCCCTGGTGATTCCTTATTTTACTGCTATAAACAAAAGAAAAAATCTTGCTGCATTTTTTTCTGGGCAAATAAATTGACCTCTTTCTCTGGCTGAAATGTAAATAAAATATTGTGTATTGTACACTATGGAAATTTTATTTTAAATGTTAATTTTATTTTTTTCCTCCCTTACTGATTTATAGTCTATTTGGAAAACATTTTTATTGAAATTTTATGAAGGTCAGTTTGTTCCATATCATTCTACCATGACCCCATTACATGTTAGCCAGAACAAAACCTCTAAACAAAATTTAAAATTCTGTTCCTTTATATATTACTTCTCACTTTTACCATTCATTTCTGTTGTAAAATATGTGGCCTCCTGCCAGCATTATTGTGCCAGCTTCCCATATGAATGTTAAGCAGGCAACAATGATGCACTATAATTACAGTGCTTGAAATGATTGGAAATAAATTGGCACTCCAATTATAGATGCATGAAAGAGGCTCCAGTATATCACAGTCAGTCCATTAATTTCTAAAGTAGCTCAGGCGATCTCACTATTTTAGTGACATTCGTTATTCACTGCTGCAATGAATCACAACGAACAGTGGGGCCTTGAAATTAACAAGTTGAAGGACATTTGAAAACAAAAGAACTTAAACTATTCCATGTTACTTTGTGCCCCGAAGAGAAAATAACCTCAAAAAGCAATATTGAAACCTATTTGCTGCATTTTGAGAAATAAAATGTTAATGTATTTTTTGGTCTCACCCGATGTCTTCAGTCAATTTACACAGTATTCCAACTGAGCAGGGAAATAATTTTATGGAAATCTGCACAGTAAGCACATCCACATTTCTACAGTGTACTACAAATATTTTAATGGGAAAGCCAGGACGGTAAATGTAAATACTGCATGTTATGTTTGCTTATCTCAGCAGGCTACTGCTCTCAGGATAACACATTATTAAGTTGGTATTGGTAAACCAGTCCAGGTGAGATGAGAATTGGGCCTGTGACAATCACCCATGGTGAACTCAGCACAGAAACTTAACTTCTTTAATATTTTCTGTGCACGTATTCATCAAAGTTGTCTCTTTAGGTTATCCTAAGCCTTAAAAATTCTTTGTTTTCCCCCAGTCCTCTGCTGTGAAAGGTTACTGTCAACCAGTCATTAGTCCAGTTTCTCTGAGGCTGCATCTACAGTCACCAGAATAAAGTAAAAAGAAGGAAGGAATAACATCACTGAAGGAGAGAGGAGAAATTAAGACCGCTTCCATGCAGGCATCTACCAATGGCCCTGTAGCTGGTCTCTACCAGCTCTATATATAGTAAAGGTGGGGATATCAAGAGAGATATATGAGCTCCAGACCTCCAGGGTCCTTCACACACTGTGCAACTCAGTCTCTTCAACTAATCACAGTCTGAAAGCTGAAATACTTTCAGCCTCTGCCACTTTGCACTGGGTAGTGGAAACGGTGGGTCACAGGACAGCAAAAACCCCCTTTCAGTAGGATGATGCCTCTAGGCACTAGAAATAAAAAGCAACAACTGAACACTCCAAACACTCCTGCAGATCTAAGTTTCTCAATAGAAATTTTAAACTAAAATAAATATTAATAAAAAAAAAATTTACTTCAAAGAATGGCTAAAAGACTAAAGGTAGTCATTACTCCCAAGTCATCAGGGCCAGAAATTACAATTTAAATGTTAGTAATTCCCCACTGCTCTTTCAAGGATTTGCAATTATAGAATCACAGAATCACAGAATGGCAGGGGTTGGAAGGGACCTCTGGAGATCATCCCGTCCCACCCCCTGCTTGAGCGGGCACACCCAGAGCAGGGGGCACAGGAACGTGTCCAGGCGGGGTGTGAATGTCTCTAGGGAAGGGACCCCACAGCCTCCCTGGGCAGCCTGTGCCCCTGCTCTGGCACCTGCACAGCAGAGAAGTTTTTCCTCATGTTCAGGTGGAACTTCCTGTGTTCCAATTTGTGTGCCTTGTCCTGTCGTTGGGCACCACTGAAAAGAGTCTGGCCCATCCTCTTGACACCCACCCTTTAGGTATATATAAGCATTGATAAGATCCCCCTCAGTCTTCTCTTCTCCAGGCTAAACAAACCCAGGTCTCTCAGGTTTTTCTCAGAAGAGAGATGCTCCAGTCCCCTGATCATCTTGGTAGCTCTCCGCTGGACTTGCTCAAGCAGTTCCTTGTTTTCTTGAACTGGGGGGCCCAAAACTGGACACAGTACTCCAAATGTGGTCTCACTAGGGCAGAGTAGAGGGTGAGGATAACCTCCCTTGACCTGCTGGCCACATTCCTTTTAATGCACCCCAGGATACCATTGACCTTCATGGCCACAAGGGCCCAGTGCTGGCTCAGGGTCACCTTGTTGTCCACCAGCACTCCCAGGTCCTTCTCAACAGAGCTGCTTTCCAGTAGTTCAGCCCCCAGCCTGTACTGGTGCCTGGGGTTGTTCCTTCCCAGGGGCAGGACCTTGCACTTGCTCTTGTTGAATTTCATGAGGTTCCCCTCAGCCCAGCTCTCCGGCCTGTCCAGGTCTCGCTGGATGGCAGCACTCCTCCCAACCACTCCTCCCAGCTGGGTATCATCAGCAAACTTGCTGAGGTTACACTCTATCCCTTCATCCAGGTCACTGATGAATATGTTGAACAGGACTGGACCCAGCACAGACCCCTGGGGAGCACTGCTAGTGACAGGCCTCCATTCAGACTCTGCCCCATTGACCACAACCCTCTGAGTTCTGTTGTTGAGCCAGTTCTGTGTCCTCCTCACTGTCCACTCATCCAACCCACACTTCCCTATTTGGCCTGTGAGGATGCTAGGGGGGACAGTGTCGAATGCCTTACTGAAGTCAAGATAGACAACACCCACTGCTCTCCCTTCGTCGACCCAGCCAGTCATACCATCGTAGAAGGCTATCAGGTTGGTCAAGCATGATCTCCCCTTGGTGAAGCCATGTTGACTGTTTCTGATAACCTAATATCATGGTCACCTAATTATGTTATTCCAGATTAATAAGCAAACAATGAAACAAAACTTATAACAGCTATTCTATGTAGTCTCTTAAAATAACTGAAAACATAAAATGCGGTCAGTCAATTCACCCTCATGTATTCTGGATCAGATTCCTGATGTGGAAAATATTTGAGCACTAAACTTCTTTCTTATGCATATATGTCTTTCCCAATTTTGTGAGAATCTTTAGTATTTGGAATTAAAATCGCTCTTGAAAATATTATTCTCTATTGCCTTGTTCCATTACCCACACCAAGATGAAGGTAACTACAATGGCTGCTTAAGGAAGCTCCTTCGGGTGACGGAACACCAGGAAATTCTAGCTTCTTGTAGAAAATGCTGGCACTCAATACAAGGACTTCCAATTTAGTCAGCTGTAACTCACAGAAATTGAAGATGGTAAAAGGGAAGGTCAAAGGGAAGGGGGAAAGGGAGAGGAAAAGGAAAAGGAAAAGGAAAAGGAAAAGGAAAAGGAAAAGGAAAAGGAAAAGGAAAAGGAAAAGGAAAAGGAAAAGGAAAAGGAAAAAAAGGAAAAAGTTGAAACTGTCACCTCTATACCACTCCATTCAAGCGTCAGGTTTGAGGAAAGAATGTACCTAGGTCATTCTATTAGTCACCAGCATCCATTTTTCTTCCAGTTTGCCTAATTCCTTTTTAAATCTCTCATCATTTTGGCTGCTACAATGTCTGTTGCAATGAGTTGCAGCATTTAATAAGGCACTGTACAATAATGCTCTTCCTTATGTTTGCTTAAAGCTGCTGATTTATTTCACCAGATACCTGCTCATTTTTATTCTGAAAGAGGAAATGAAAAATTTAAGCATTAAATTTTGTCATTTTTCAATTTCCTTGTTGGATTTTGTAGTTTTGTCTTTTTTTTATTTCCTTCTGAAGTAATTGCAGTACCTGCAGATGAATCTAAGTAAAAAGAACAATTTTATTTTCACTAGCACCCAAACACATTGAAATGTCCATAAGATATAGCATGATTTCATAACACCTCCTAATTCTTTTCTGAATTAAGTAATAGTGAAAATATGTCCTTAGAAACATTCAAGGTCAGGCTGGACAGGGCTCTGAGCAACCTGATCTAGTTGAAGATGACCCTGCTCACTGCAGGGGGGTTGGATTAGGTGACCTTAAAAGGTCCCTTCCAACCCAAACCATTCAATGATTTTATGATTACCATCACTTGGTCACTTTTGCACTCTGATAAATAGAGAAAATCTAAAATGGAGTCTCACTTCAGGATGTCTTGTTGTTAAGAAAATGAAAGTGCAAGAGAAATAGCTTCACTTGAAAGTTTCTCATTTAATATTTCAGGATTGGACAAAATTTCACTGTCATCTTGTTGTGTCTCTCAGGTAGGGCACAAAACCAGCAGAAAACCTACAGCCCAGTGCCTGGCCGTGTCCATCAGTTAAGGTCCTTGAGCCCTCTTCAGGTTCAAAAAGAAAAAATCCCCAATCTGCCCTTTAAGAAGGAGAAGACAAAAAGCTCCACTAGTAAGCGGTATGAGTAGTCAACTCCCTAATCCCTTAAAAGGTGCAAATCAGAGAGACATTAAAGTACTACACAGTAAATTATTTGGTACATGTTTTGTGCTATCCAGAGGTGATGCCATCTGTCCTCAAATCAAATACATTTGATTTAGAAGAAGCAGTGATTCCCAAGAGACAAGTTAATGATGAATTAAGGAGTCTGGAACACAATATTTTCCACAGACTAGGGCACTGACATGGGAAATACTAAAAAGTATTTCTGCATTCTATAATTGAGTGAATTTTTGATTAGCATCTTGATCTGAATCTTCTCCATCAGTAATGTTCTCATGGTATTGGTTTTTCTCTCCCCAAATTCAAATTTACCTATTTGGTTTTTGGAGCCAGAATAATTAAGTTTAGGCTTTTCCTATTACTATCTGGTATTAAATGCACATCTTTTTTTTCTGATTTCTTAAGAAATTTTTATTTCATTCTCATAAATTTAGTATGCAAACCTGAAGTGCAGATCAAACACAAAATTAATGTCACCATGCTCTAAGTAGACATTTTTAGAAAACTATTGTAATATATTTCACAAAACAACCCTGAACACACCTTGGAATCGTGAGTACTGATCTTGTGCAGCACTTGGATGGGGCAAGTAGGATGACTGGGGTAAGATGGAAGGTCTGGTTTGTAAACTCCGTGTAAGAATTTGAAGGGAAAAAAGGAAAATGGAATTCAGATTTATAAAAAAATAATAACAATGTCTACAGACAAAGTTTTATGGGAAAAAAGAACTTTTCAAACAAGCTTGCATGTTGTCCTTGATGAAAATCTAAGTGTGACTAGCAAATAGAACTTTATTGATCAGCCTACATTAGATGTTTACCTCAAACATAACAAATTTGTACAGTAGTGTGAAAAAAAAAAAGCCACCTAAGCTGACTGCAAATTTTCTGGCAGGTTTCAAAAAGCAGCTTTTGTCAAGGAATTACCTTAATGGGATTCTGCAGAAATCAGGATTAAACTAATTTTTTTTAATATTTTCATCACGTTCTTAAAGAAACTATAAAACCCCATCTTATAATGCTAGGAGGAGGCCCAGTGTGTTAAATCACACTGAAAAAGGATGTGCAAATGAAGGCAGATTCAGAGCTTTTCGCTAGGGATGTTTTAATGCAGCTACATGCAGAGGTATACATCAAGAAATAAGAAAGTCCGTAGTGATAGGAATGGGAAACTTTAAACTGAAAAACTCTGTTTCTGAGAGACTGGGGGTTCATCATGGATCAAATGAGAAATGAAGACATCAGTGATTTTGAAAATCTGCTTTACAGCATTGAGCTCTTCAAAATCTCTTCTTTAGCAGTTCAGAAAGCTTGACTCTAGCGGTACAGCTCACCTCTCACAGAATTCAATGCAAAGTCCACTGTCAAATTTGTCGAGAATGAGATCAAATCCAAAAGAGCACTTTACATTTATCGAAGTGCTGTACAAACATTAACTATTTGGACCTCTATCATTAGAAACTTATTTGAGAGGGGAAAAATGAAAACATCATTTTTTTAATAGTCATTGCTTGCCCCAACTTTTCACACTCAACCTAAAATCCCATGGCTAAAATGAAAAAGCTTTTTATTTCTAACATTTCATTGTCTTTTCCATCAAGCGGGATCAATGCGTTTGGAGGAGGTCACTGTCAAATCACTGATTTTTTAGATGTACAATTTAAGCCTAATTAAAGGTTTGATGGAACTCTCTCAGTAAAATGAACTCATTCAAATAGGAGATAATTTAAGATCATTCACTAAGGACCTTTTCTTCTTCCATACAGAACATAAAATTTTTATTTCATCTTACAATATAAATTAAATATGATAAAAGAGTTGCGGGGTTTGTTCCAAACTTAGGGATTTATATAAAATGTACAAGCTAATACTATCCTTTCCCCTTAGTGGTACTATGAATTATGTTTCTAGCAAACCTCCAGAACTTTAATATACTAAAGCTTTCTTAAAATACCTTTTAGTCTCATTGCTATGTGTTGATTTTGGTACTCTGTTAGTTTTCTTGCTAAAAGTCCAGAACTATGTGAAAAACTTCTATGGTTCCTGTTAAAAGTGGTATCCCAGAGAAAAGAGCAATTACCACACAATAGTTTGGTGGGTTTTTTCTGCCCAGAATGTCTTAAAACTTACACCAGGATAACACTGAAATCTGAATGCTGCTAAACTCTAACCTCCCTGTTTGCTCACCTCCCTGCAAAACCAATTTGCAGACTCCTACTAGTTCAGCATTCATCACTAAACTGCCTGATCCAGCATATTTCTTCTTTGCCAGATTGCTCATTTTGACTTCTAAGAAGTATTCTGCACTGATTTGGAGAACCAGTTCCCGATTTTGTGTTAACTGCAGACTCCTATTCCGACACACAGATGACATACATTATACAGCATGTTAAAAGCCAGAATTTGAACCCTGGACTTCCTGGATATCGGTTACCTTGCCATGAAAAAGGTTCATCACTGAGCCCAGAGGTTTTGGGCGATCTCTTCAGTACAAGGAGATAAGAAGTCCCTGATGTTTGGGAGAACATCTTGTGATATGCTGAAGGAAGCTGAGGATATGAGCAGATTTGGGTTGGAGGTGGAGCTGCAACAGTTTATAAACATTTGACCCAGTGCTGACTATTTTGTAGAAGGCAACCTTATGCCCTTCAGCTGGTGGCGGTCAAGCCTGTAGCGTTCAAACTACTAATGGACAGAAGCAGGGACCACACAGCAAAAGGAGTATAATTTATATATGTCTTGCATAGGCATGGCATTTTCTGCAAGTTATGTGCATAGGTGACTCTCTCCCAAACACGCACCAGTAGCCTATTCAGTGGCAGAATACTGAGTCAGATGCAGCTTTGATCTGACCAATTTGTATATCCTTACATTACATTTACAATTGAAATATTGTAGCTGCCTGGAAGAACACCCCAAATCTGCCTCAGTGCAGAGTCAGCCAGATTGTTATGCATCTCTTTTCCCATTTTTGTTTCTATCCATCAACATATGAGAGAGTTACATGTAAGAGCTGGGGTATAAGTGAAATATGCAGAATTATGTATTGATATACATATAGTATATTATATATATAGGCAAAATACATAATATATAAGTGAACATGCATACAATTTTAAATATGCCTTTTGTAAATTGGCCAAATCTAGGAGCTTGTTCCTAAAATCTAATCTTCAAATTGACTTACCGATTATTCACAATTAAGAGTACAGGCTTCAGAGGCTTCTTCAGAGTCAACTAAAAATATACACATAACACCTGTGCAACATTGAAATATGCAAGAATTTAACTGGGTTCTCCTCTGTGCCAACACAGTGGAGGGGAATCTCCATTTCAGACTTCATTTACGTCCCTCCACTTGATTTCTGAGTGCTTAACCTGACCCTTGCCTTGCAAAAGCAGCTTGTGCTGCAGCATTAGCAATTCTTGTCCCTGCATGATGTTCATGGTCCTCACTGAGGTCTTGTGCAGTGCAGCTGTGAAGCCAGTGAGGCACTGCTCCCATAAAGAGCCACGCTAAAATGCTCTCCCCCATTTCCTGGGAAAGTAAAGACTTGGCCCATTGCTACTGTAATTATAAAACATGCAGGGAGCAACGTCTTCCAAGTGTTATTAGGCTGGGATAAATGAGATATCCCATATTCTCTGAGTCTGGACATTATTTTTTTTCCTTCAGAAAAAGTCTGGAATCCATGGCTGAATTCTGTAGCTCTGGCTAGTCTTAAACAAGGCAAATTTTGCTTTCTAAGTTTGTACATACACACTTAATGAGAGAATAAAATTAACCTTTTTTTTGTTTTCAGAAAATTAAATGAGAAAGTAACTGCTAAGGAATATGTTACCCAAATGCTTTCCCACAGATTGTACAGGGTCTTTTACTTTTCAGTTAACTGAATTCCTCTGTTTTCCCTCTTTTCTTCCCTGTCAGAAGTTAGAGCCTGACTCAGAGTACAGTCAAGCCAAGAAGGATCCCTCCATGGCCTTCCATGCATATCAAGTCCATTACTGCAGTGTTTGAGTATCTTAACTGAAAGTTACCATCACTTTCTAATAGATTGGGTTAGCTTCTATGGAGATCATCTTCCCTCTAGGTAAATCTCTGCATTTTGTAGACACTACCAGGACAGCAAGGTCATATTCTGAAGTATTCAAGAAAATCTGTTTGAGTTCCACCACACAACTAAACACAACCAGGGAATTTGTAATTTTGTAGTTTTTTAATACAGCTTCCATTGTTCAAGTACTCGTCTGAATCAAAGCTGAACACTAAACATTTTGAAGCTACAAGAACACTAGAGTTTCTAAATTGCCAAAAGATGACAGAATTTTAGACAAAGTATATTTATTCACTATTTCAGAGTATGCAGCTATCGTTAGCACTATACAGTAATGAAGATATGGAGGCAAGGGACAATGAGACTCTGGGTCATGGGAAATCAATGGCAGATGATTTGTAGTCCCCTATTCTAAATGCTACCCCACATTATGTCTGATACAGCCATTTCAAATGTTTGGCTATGACTGCTTGTTTGCTCCTTTCAAAAGTTTATGAAGTCCTTGATCTGGAGGTCAGTAAACAAATATGATAGCCGTAAGTGAGTTCAAATGCAGTGTAACGGGGAGTTAATTTTCACTGCCCTGTCTCTAGATTAATCAGCTGAGGACAAAGATGAATTAAACAATGTATTAACGGACTGATGTAGCAATGGAGAAGCTATATTTATCTATCTCTGAAACCATCAGTTCCAACAGCTTTATTTGAATTCATTTTCTCCAGTTGGAATAACACATACAGTGCACTTGGTTCCCGAACATCAGATATATAGTCACCCACATTATATCCAGCAGCAATGAATGAACCGATACCAACAGAACAGTTTCTTCTGATGCTGGTTTTGCCTCAGCAAGAGAAAAAGAGAATTAAGCAGATCTGCGATACTTTATTTACTAAAGTGCCAAATGCCATTGCAAACCAGAACTAATTTAATTTGATACACCTTCCAATCTCTACAAAACTCATTCAAGTGGAAAATAGCCTCTTTGGCTCAGGGATCAGGGGCAGGCTGAGGACCTACTGTGCTCTGCAACTGCTGAAGCTATCACGCTTCTCCACCGTAAGCCGTTCAGCAGCTTTGCAAATGCCTAGTAAAGTCAGAAACCCAAAGAAACCTGCAATAGAGGGAGAGGTATGGATTATGTTTTTCTGATTTTCAAAGTTGTTGAGTTTCCACCAATTCTATAACTTTAATATTAGTTTGGATTACCTAGCACTTCTGTGAGCCAGGTCATTTATAGAGATGGTGAAAAAAGTGAAGAAAAAGCCAATCAAAACCTAGAAATTCCCTTGATAATACAATACACTATATTTCCTCCTCATAGAAGAGAAAGCTGTGCCTTATGGGAGGTTGATGATCACCATCCAGACAGAAGATGGGGCTAAGTCAGATACCTAGAACCTAGCAAAGGAATGAGAACATGAGATGCTCACAGTTTGTTTCGAAACAAAATTGGCATCACATCTTGGCACAGTGTGTCTGCCTCCACATCCCTCTGTTACAGCTTTAGATTATGCAGGGTTGTGTTTTCTTCACATATTCATTGTTGCACATCATTGCAGAAGGGGACTGACAAAAGTGTTTGCTGTCATATTAATTCTGCTCTCACAGAAATAAGGGGGGTCCTGAAAACCCCCTAGAGAGTAAGTTTTTCAGGGAAATTGCTGTGTCATTTCCAGAGGTTTTACAAGCTGTGACAGGGATGTGGGTATGAGGTTGTTACCTAAAAGCATCTATAGAGTGGCAGCAACATGCAAAAAACTACTTAAAGAAATAGGCTCTGGCCTGCAAATATTTGTACTTTACCCTTCAAGCACAAAATAATTTTACTAGAATCAGTGGAAGAAACTTTGACTTCAATGAGTTTTCTCATCACTTTTAAAGGGAACAGTTTTCATCATCTTAACTGAGGAGTTCCCACACTCTCATCGAGGTTACAGTAAGTGGGAAGTGTTAATGGAGACAGCGCTGGAGTGAGATACATTCATACATTAAGACAATGCAGTGTGGAGTGTATAAACATTTCACCCTGCCCTTAAGCCCAGAAATGGTTGTATTTCTGTACTGTGAAATTATTTTACATACATAATACTTTCTTTAGTGCTCCCTCTGTCACTTGTTAACCAGTTTTTAAAAAGGGAAAAATGTTCTTTTTCTGGTGATCTGTTTTTTATAAAGAAAGTAGAAGGAATCTCAACAAACAAACAAAAAGCCCTTGAGAGCTGATGTACTAGCTAACGGCTATGTTGAAAATCTCCTGTCAAAAGGTTTACTTTTTCCTTTGATCTGTTCCCACAGGTACAAGAAAAAAAAATATTTAAACCCAGTCCACCGGACAGAATGATTCTTTCTTTAAAGCTAGATTTTTCCACTTTGTGTAAATCCTTCTTTACTAGTATGAATTAATTATCCATAGAAAGGAATAAAAGGAGTGATGTTCCTATTCTACAGCATGACATAATCACAATGGAACTAGAAATTGAATGGATAAATCTTGTAATGAATGGCGACATGTTTTATACGTATATCAGTACTACAGAAAAGATATTAACATTCCCCAGTTTTAATAAGTTCTTGATCCTAATCCAGCTGAGAATTCAGAAGCGAAATTGCAATCTAATGCCCTTCCAGAAATAGCACAAAATAAAACTCTGATGTCATTAACTTCCCTATGGGCACAGTAGCATGCCCAGATCTTTTTCTTTCTGAGGCGCTAATTCAAAGACTCTGAATATTACAAGAACTAGGCCAACCTGCGAGGCTAGGTTCTGCAACAAGCACACGTCCCATGCAGGTGATGGTATTGTATTTATGGAAGCCCTTAAATCATTTCTGTGTGGTCCAAGCTGGTTTTTCACTACAGACTCAAGCTAACAGCAAATTGTCATCCCCTCCTTTAATAGTACTTTAGAAATAAAGAGGAAAGAGAACCAAAGAAATGCTCATTATTCCCTCACCTAGGAAAGAAGAAATAAGCACACAGCATTTAATTCCCTGCATCGACATGAAACATCTAGCTGCAGAGTAAGCTGAAGGAATTTTGTTCTTCTTTATGGCCTGGGGCATACATAAACTACACCACAATGAGAAGATACAATTTCCTGAGCAGAAACTGGTCAGGTCCCCCAAAACCAAAGACCACCGAGCCTCCATTGAGACCAATACTGAAGTTGAATTTCAGGCCTCTGCTATGAGTAGTGTTGTCTTTCACTCACAGCATCTCTCCAGCTACAAATTAGATCCAGCTGATTACATGTTTGACACCAAGTAATATGTCAGCCTAGTGTGATCCATCAGTTATCATACTTCCACCACACGGTTTAACCCAGAACGTGCATCCCATATGGGTTGATAAGAAGTTAAATAACCAACTGATTGACTGTTGATGTATTTATTAGAAAGAATAGCTTGTGAGAATTCCTATCTCTGCCTCAATCATCTCTTCAGCCATCACAAATAGGAAAATATTTATTATGTCATTTCTGCCTTTCTGCTGCCTGTTATCCCATTGCCATCTCAGCCTGTATGGGGGTGCAGGTCCACTGCAGCAGAGCTCCTCTCTGTAGCTGTGTCCATACAACCAAATAAAACAGGGGCTGGGATTACTTTCTGACTCTGAAGCCAAATGGCGTCAATTAATATCCATCTACATCTCACATCACTTGGCCATGGATCTCTTCTGGACCCACTGTGTTGTCCCTAAGACCTCAGACATGGTTATTATTTTGATCTTTTTCTGTCCAAAGGGTCCAAACCAAAATGAGGCTGTTTCACAGCTCACCTCAGTAGAGGGTGAGAAGGTATGGATGTTACATGTGTCCTGAGACACATCATGAAGGCATATAGGGGTATGTGAGGGCAAAAGAGCTGCTGACGTAGACCTGAAGCACATTGTAGACTGGAGGCATCATGGACTTGTCCATATTGTTGACTAAGAACGGTCTCTGGCAAGTGATCATTGTCTCACAGTTCACTAAATGGCCAAGCCAAAACCTCACTTTGGACAATTCACTCATCCCCTAGCCTTATCTCATTTAGACTGTTCTTTCATATAGCCTCATATTCTTTTTATACTAATAAACTAAACAGTTCCTGAGCTCCTTCTCTAGTCAACGGTGAGAATAGCTGGCACCATCCGGCAATAAATGCAATATTAAGAATTCCCTTCCCTTCAAAAAAGGGTAGCCATAGCAAAAATGACTTAAGGTAATATTTTCTGGACTGCACTGACTCCTGAACCTCTTGAACTATTTGGTTAAAACTTCACCAGAGGTTTCTCATAGTTTAGCAGAATAGACAATCACGTTGTGTTGCTTTGGCCCAGGACTTGGGTCTGGTTTAATTGCAGTCAGACTCCTGCCTCCCGTTGCAATTTATTTTATAGCTACTGTGAGAGCCAGTGGTGAGGGGACAGGGCAAAAAGGGAATTATTATATGTGTGGATATTGCTTTTAGCAAAACTGAAAAAAAAAGCTCCTGCAGTTCTAACATTTGGGGATAAATTTGTCAAATTGTTAAACTCACTATTCCTGCTCCTTAAGCACTGTGCCCCTATAAATATTAATGTACCTCTTTTATATCAAAGGTATTATTTGGTATAAGTGATAAAGTGACACATTTGGTAGCTTTGTAAATATACATTTGAAGAATCCTGGCTGTCATAAAATAACCAAGCTGTCAGATTGCAAAGTCAGATTGAAGCAAGGTGGTTAACTGAAATGCGGCTCCCATGAAGAATTTTCTTGTCACTCTGTGTGTGGAGGCATCTGCTGCAAATACAGACTCTCAAGTCAACAGACACTTTGATCGCAGGATGATTTATGTCAGCCATCAAATGTCTGAGTGGTAACCACACATCTGTCACCAGGACAATGTGGCATAAAAGAGAATTTAATTGCTTTTGGATTATAAATAAAATGAACATTGCAGGAATAAATTACAAGATCACTGTTAATTTGTCGATTGTGCTATCAAGGACAAGAAAAACTATTGGACATAAAAAACAAAGTTATTTTTTCTCCTAGGAGGTGTAGTTAGGAATGTTTTAATAACAAATGGCAAGGTAGGCACATACAATCTAAAAAAAAAAATGTCACTGCTGATGAATCTGGCATGTCTGTCTCATATTTAATCAACTCTTGTAGGTGCTAATGGAGGAAACAACCTGGGATAAAGGACTTGTGAAAGTCAGCTATTAAAGTTATATTTAATATTTAGATCAGCTTCTATTTTCTACCTCCCACCTATTATTTAAAACTGATGGCTTGGAAAAGGACCGTTTCTGAGAGAAAACAAGCTGTGTACTCACCACTGTAGAAGCCTAATTTTTGTGAAGTGTCCAGCCAAATTGTCAGGATGATACAAACAACCTAAGAAATGCACCTAAATTCCCTGCCTCTCCAGTGGAGAGAGGCCTGGGCCTCAGCTGGACTACAGAGGTTGGATTTAAACAAATATCTGCACGTGCACCAGGTGTCCATGATCCCATTGCTTTCAATGGTTAATAAGGCTTTGATTCAGTTGCTTTAACAAGTGTCCAGTATCCTGTGGGTTCCATTAGGGTAGCTGAGACATCTGCATAGGATTGTCAGTGATGACTCATGACCTCTTTCCTTCTGGATTAGCAGCTGGAGACAAGGCAGGGTTCCCTAGGGCACCAAAATGACACCAGATGCTGACGTTAGGGAACTGAATCTGGCCCCTACTCAGTAAGGTCAAACCCATCACTTTATCCCTTGGCAGGGAAGGAGCCCAAGTTCATTCTTCAGGTTCTCCAAAGCACCCTGCAAGGCCAAATGCTTGTTACTTGAATGTTGCAAAGCTCAAGTAAGGCCTCCCCAACAGGCAGCTGGAATATGGCAGAGTGTCCCTGCAAAGCACAACACAAGATTCGTAAGTTCCCAGCAGCAAAAAAAAATAAAAGAGGCAGGGACAGCTGTATTTATCTCTTGCCACTGTGACCCTGGTCAGGGCACAGCAATCCATCCTCCAGCCTCCCTTGTTTTCATGTGTCTTTTCTATTTAAGCAACTTGTGAGAGTCACCGTTCACAGAGTGCTTAGGATCATGGGACCCAGTTCTCAGTTTCACACAGAAAGTGTTAGTGTAACAGCATAGTAATAATAGCAATAACAGTAAACATCTTCCCAGCATTTTATATATGGATTGATGAATTGTTTGGTGTAGGCCCTGAGTTAAATGAAATTTAACATTAACTCATGAGCCCTTACCAAGTACCACTTACTATAATATACTACAGCATAATTTGCAAGCGTGGTTTAATTCTCATACAGTCCTAGTGAAAGAGGTAAATAATATATGCAGTGTGTACATCAATATTTACCGATGGAGAAAGGTTAAAAGACTAGTCTAGTGTGAATTATTCATTGTGAGGGATATACCTTCCCAATCTAACCCATTTGTGCTGCTCAGTAATGATTGGCAACCAGGTTTGGGGCCTAATTCCACTTGTGAACTGACTTAAGTGACATAGGAGCATCAGAGAGTTGTCAAAGACTGCCTCAGGGAGCACTGCTGTACAGACTTTGTGCTGTCTGGTATCACAAGAGCACAAGGGGTCGATGCCATCTTCTTTTCTAAATGCCTGCCTAAGATGTCTGACAAGGAACAGATGTTATTTTCTCAGGTTGGTTTATTTTAACTCACGTGCAATCACTGAACAAGTTGCTTTAGTTTATGTACAGGAGCTTAGCTATAACAAAATATGAGGGAAGAAAAAACTGTCTTCAAACCATCTATGGTTGAGTCTGTATGGGAATATTAGTTGATTATTTGCAGTGCTTAGTTACAATTACATGGTATGATGCTTTCTTTCGTATTCATCTTTAATAAGTCAATTATTGGTCCAAAGCATAGATACAAACTCTGTCTGGATCAGTCCCACCAAAGCCTATTTATCGAATTTGGACAAAAGCCTGTGTCACTTAAGCAGAACTACTTTATCATCTCCAGGGGAAGAGTTTCTGCAAGAAGACACTGCTACAAGAAGTGAGCAAGTAAGTGAATGAAAAGACTTCTAGAAATGGCCAGAGAGGATCAGGTGAGCAGATAAGGCAATAGACACAGCTACTTTTAATAAGACATAGAAATCTTACAGTAAGACATCTCAGGAAATGTGATGCAACAGGAGCTGCTATTGGAGACAAAATGCTGGGTCCAGTAAGAAGCTGAAAATACTGTGGGAGCATAGCAAAACCACAGAAAGGGAAAATAAGGATGGAGAGCTCCAGAGTCCAAAGCAAAGATGAGATCATTACAAAGGCTTGCTAGGAATAAAAACAATCTCTCAATCTCCCCCTGCACCAAAGGTTCTTCACATAAACATCTACCACCAGCAAATAAATACAGTTTTAAATTGCAGAAAGGGACATTCAGATCAGGCATTTGGTATTTCATTCTAACAGGAAATACTGTGCATAAGATTAAATTTCTTCTGAGCCAGTGGTGTCCTTGCCATTTAAAGTCTTTCAAAACAGAGGAAAAAATATATCTAAAGTAATGTAATATAACCAATCCTCTCTGAATCAAAGGAATGGAAAAATGGTTTCCTGAGGTCCCTTTCTCAGTCTTGGCGAAGCAAGTGGCAAATGGTCTCTGACAGAATGTTTTCCTGCATGACTGTTTTCCTAACACTGGTTCAGTTTTCTCCAGCGGATCCAACCAACCTCCACTGAACACCAGACGTGAGACAATCACCTGTGAGGCTTTCTTTCATTCTCCACTTTAATGACAGGAGCACAGCACTCCTAATCATTTCCACAGATATTCCTTGCACTGCTCTCAGAGACAAGTAACTTAGCTCAATAATCAGACATGTTAAACAAAAGCATTTATCTTTGGACCTGGGGGTGCTGGCTGACAGCCGGCTGGGCATGACCCAGCAGTGTGCCCAGGTGGGCAAGAAGGCCAACAGCATCCTGGCTTGTGTCAGCAATAGTGTGGCCAGCAGGAGCCGGGCAGGGATGGTGTCCCTGTGCTCGGCACTGGTGAGGCTGCACCTTGAATGCTGGGCTCAGGTTTGGGCCCCTCGGTACAAGAAGGACCTTGAGGTGCTGGAGCGTGTCCAGAGAAGGGCAATGGAGCTGGTGAAGGGTCTGGAGAACAAGTCTGATGGGGAGCAGCTGAGGGAACTGGGGGTGTTTAGCCTGGAGAAGAGGGGGCTGAGGGGAGCCCTTCTCGCTCTCTGCAACTATCTGAAAGGAGGCTGTAGTGAGGTGGGGGTTGGTCTCTTCTCCCAGGTCACTGGTGATAGGATGAGAGGAAATGGCTTCAAGTTGCATCAGGGGAGGTTTAGATTGGCTATTAGGAAAAATGTCTTCCCTGCAAGAGTTGTCAGGCATTGGAACAGGCTGCCCAGAGAGGTGGTAGAGTCACCATCCCTGGGGGTGTTCAAAATCCATGTAGACGTGGCACTTGAGGGCATGGTTTAGGAGACATGGTGGTGTTGGGTCTACGGTTGGACTTGATGATCCTAGAGGTCTTTTCCAACCTTAATGATTCTATGATTCTATGATCTTCTAGCACTGAGGTATCAGTAGGATCTCTGGCTTCACATGATTTTAAATCTGTGAAGGGAGTGCATTTCTTAACTTTTTTTACTCACTGCCTAATGAGTCATAATAACATGATGCATTACCAGCTGAATTGATAGCAAGTGATTTGCAAGACTGATATCCAAAACTTGAATACAATAGGAGAAAACATTTGAGTCCTCCATTTTTGAAGGGCAAATTGAAAGCAAAAATCCTAGAGAGAGGGAGAGGTATCTTTAGTCATCTTTACTTGCCCAGTAACAGAACTGTGAAATACTGCAGTTAAGATCCCCCAAAGGAAAAGGCAGCCTTTCTGAAGAAGTCCTTTTGCTCCTTTTCTTCCTCCCTTCATAACATTCAGAAGCGGTAATCCTCCTTGCACCCATTTCTCATTCTGGCTGCAAGACTTCTATATGCCAAAGTTCACCTGGAATAAATGTTCACCTGGTGATACAGATGGACAAATGCCACAAATTCCTTTATGATAGGACTATTTGGAGTACACAAAAGATTATAAAAAGTGGTTACATGTAAGGGTTAATATAGCCTCAGTCTCACTGAAGAATGTGTAACCACTGTTGTGCCATGCTAAGGAATATGTCTACTCCAACAGACAATGCTGGAAAAGCGGTTAAAACTCCTTTTGCTTTGCCATCATTTCTGCATATAGAGTAGAAAGACTGATTATAGCATGGCAAAAAAAAAGTACTAAGCTGGGAGCCAGAAGACCTGAAGTCACTAGGAAAATCTGACAAAAAAAGATAAGGCAAATGAACTCCGCATGGAAAAAATAGGCTTGGTTTAAAAAATAACAATAATCCATGTGCCTCTGAGGCCAGACCTAGTAGCTATCTCTCTTTTATGAAAATGTAGTTGTGCACTGTTTGAATTCACTTCTTGAGTAAAATTATGGGCCTAAATTAATCAACCGCCTTGCACCCTATGAAGGCTTACTTTTTTACCTTGGTTACACAGGGAACCTAGAGTAAGAAGCTCAGATGGAGATGTCAGTGAGAAGAGATAAACACTATCCCTTCACCTTGAGAACTTTACTGCACAAAATGGACCCGAGCTTTCAGGCACATAAAAGCTCAGGCAGGACTTCTGGGAATTTATTTCTTAGGCTTGGGTAACTGAAACACACCTTAGTTCTACACCATAAATCTCAAAACTTATTCTAGATATGAGAAAAAATTTAGAAGAGGGAATGGGTTCTAGTGTAATTTTTTGCTTTGTCTTCTTGGGATTTTGTTTAAACTTGATGTTGACATTCAGGCATAACTTCCTGATTAATATGACACAATTTTCCCTAATTAAAAAATACATATATATTTTTAGTTCCTGTGACCACCTTCTTATGCCATCAGTGTCTGAATGATGATTTGCAGTCTGTAAAGGGTTAAATGACTGATTCCATTTTTACTTCCCCCTGTGTCTATAGCGAGTTATCAGCAGGATGACCCATAGTAACAGTGATCTGTGATAAGTGGATAGGGGTCATTAATACGGCCATTTCCATGCTGAACTCTTAAATAAGTAGCTCACTCACTCACTCATCACTCAGTCTAACAACAGCATGCCTAGGGAGGTCTTCAGACCACAGGCAAAGATCTTCCAGGGAGATGTGGGTTCAATACTGTGATATAAAACCCAGAATGTTCAGTTCCAAGGGTATCCCTGGTCAGATGTGAATCAATTCTGTGTCATCAGCAGCTAAACATCTCTGAAAAAAAGGACACAAGGCACTGTAGAAATGATAATGATAGTTAGACCTGTTCCATGCAGCCAGTTTCTGGAAGCTTAATGTTATTTTTCAGCTGCCAGGATAAAAATGTGTATTGAATTTCACTGAAGTCAAACATACTAAAAGGAATAATTAACTCCTGAAATGAGAATGCTTGCACTTTAACTTCTTCTCAGGTTCTCCCCTGGCTCCACCTATCTCATGACCCTTTTAATTACTGCATTTTAGCAACAGAGCCAAATTAAGGTTAAATATACAGACCAAAATCAAGAAGCTTTCAGACATCCACTCAACTTGAAATATAAGGTACAATGACAAGAAACAGTTTTCTGAGTTAAATCTATGCTTAAGTTCTCCTTAAATTACAGTAGAAACATATGCATACATGGTGATTAAAGACTGGGAAATGGGGTTGCATGATAAGAACACATAAATATTTTATTATTACTTCACATTTCTGTAGCACTTTATTTCTTCGAAGCACCACACAGCACAGACAAAATAATACTCATGCAGAGAAGATGACATCAATGACACTGCGTTAGGCAGACATTACAAATGTGACTCTCCAGGAATGCTGTGTAAGCCACTGTATTTCCATCTTATGCTTTCCTAGGCAAGAGACTTTAATGGGCATTATGTAGGAAAAGAATCCAGGGACAAGTCTGCCTTGTGTTACACACAACTCCAGGAATTCAATGAGGAAAAGTTATGATGTAACATAGCTGGGCTTTAATAATGTGGCAGACTGAGCAGTTTATCATGTGTCTGTATTGCTAACAGCTAGAGATCCTTGGAAGAAAATCCTGCCAGCTTCCTTTTAGCTGCAAAGATTATAGCAATTTATCAGCTGTTTTGACATGTGGGGCATAGTGTAGAGGGCCTAATATGTCTGAGGTCTTGCTTGCAGGCATGAAAACAGCATCCAAAATGGGCAAGTCTCATTTTCATTATGTTCAGCTAAAAATGTAAACAAAGCCGGGATTATAAGGCCAGAAGAAACTAATACAGTCTTCTAATGTGCTCTCTGAAGCATCCAAATCCCAGAATGTTAATAATCCTTTTTTCGTATGCAAAAGCCTGCAATTCAATTAGCTCAAAGACTTTAGAAAGACATCTCTTCATGAGTTAAACGCAGACATTTGTGATTTACCATGCCCCTTAGTAAGGATCCAAAGGCTATTCAATATTATTGACAAAACTAGTTTTTCATCTTCATATTTAAATATTTCCCATTTTAGTTGCCAATTCATGTGCTGTTGTTCTACAAAAGTAGAACGTGTTAGAAAAATAGAGTGCACCCATGAAGTACAGCCTCTGATTTGCAGCTGGTTTGACTCTTCTCAGCTATTCAAGATCGTTTTCAAAGTATGTACAACAGAACTCATCATAGTGTGCCTGCATAGGGTTAGCAAAGCTCTCATGCAGATAGCAGCCTTGCTGCTTGTGTCATTTGTACATATAAAAATGCTTCAGTTGTCTTTGCCATGACACCAGGTGTGCAGGACTCCTTTCAAGTTTGACTGTAGGTCTCAATTCTAGTAAAAGAAGTTTCTTAGTCTTGCTTATTATACTTGAGAAAAGCCAGGTGAGTTTATTCACCCTTTCCTTCACTCATGGTGAGGCAGAGGAAGCAGGATTTCATAATAGAAAAGACTAGTAATCAATTCTTCACCCTAATCTCAGAAGTCAGGCTGCTGGAAAAGCAGGCTCATATCAAGAAGGCTGCTTCAGCCAAGTTTTAAAAATATCTCTCTCTTAAAAAAGCATCGTGAGCAACTTTTCCATTTTCACTGGGAGGACAGAAGGCAGAAAGAAGTCACCAAGAACAATCATAAGTAGTTCACAACAGCGCAATGCTCCTGCCACCATCAAAGCAAAAATGATAGGTCATTAAACTCTCAAAGTAGAAAGATCCTGTTCTGGTGACAGCTGCTCTATTGTGTAATGCACTGAGGAAGATGCCATTAAGTGTAATTAAACAAAAAGCCTAAAACATAAGGACAGAGACCTTTTTTCTTCTCAAGATGAAAACCCTCTGTGTACATATAAAATTATCACTCGTCACAACCGTCCTCTCTTTTTCCCTCAGGAAAACAGACAGATGTCCAACTGGCAGGGAGTATGAAGAGTGTTACAGTCTCAATTTGCTTCATGCTACCTCCTTCTAATCCCATTCATGCACTTTTCCATCATTTTCTGCTTTGCATGCATTCCCCTGTTTCCCAGGCTGCTGCTACTCCTCCTCCTGCTTCCTATGAGTTTGTTTCTCCCCCTTCTCAAGAATGATTCCTCCATGACTGTCTGGCTGGTTTTTCTGCTGTTCTGGAAAAAGCAGGCTCAGGGGAGACCTTATTGCTCTCTACAAATACCTGAAAGGAGGTTGTAGTGAGGTGGGTGTTGGTCCCTTCTCCCAAGATACTAGCAATAGGACAAGAGGAGATGGCCTCACATTGCACCAGGGGAGGTCTAAATTGGATATTAGGAAAAAATTCTTCACCAAAAGGGTTCTCAAGCATTGGAAGAGGCTGCCCAGGGAAGTGATTGAGTCACTATCCTTGGAGGTATTTGAAAGATGTGTGGATGTGGTGCTTAGTGACGTGGTTTAGTGGAGGACTTGGCAGTACCAGGTTTACGGCTGGACTTCATGATTTTAAAGGTCTTTTCCAACCTAAATGATTCTATGATTCTATGATCCTCCTTTATCTCCTACATATTCTTTCACAAAATCACAGAATCACAGAATCACAGGTTGGAAGGGACCTCAGGGATCATCTAGTCCAACCTTTCTAGGAAGACTTTTTTTTATACCTGGCTTCTGGGTACTTCTTCCCTAATATTGGATCCAGCTCCTTGGTTAGCTTCTCTGTTCACTGAAAAGGTGGGATCCTTAGGGATCCTTAGATCCCTAGTGCTGCCGAAATCAGGGGCCAGACGATTTCCATTAGACATTCAGATATTTTTCACTGTTCCCTGAACTCCCTGCCTTGCTTGAGGCTTTAGTGCTACTGATGTCCTTCTGTAATCTCTCTGGTTGGCAGGGCTTTCTGGTACCTTTCTGGTTGTTGATAAGCAGGAGCAAGTTCAGGAGAGGGTCACCAAGATGGTCAGGGGCTGGGGCACTTAGTCTGTGAGGAGAGGCTGAGGGAGCAGGATTTGTTCATCCTGGAGAGGAGACGGCTTTAGTGTCACCTAACAGCATACTCCCAATGCCTACAGGGAAGTCATCAAGGAGAGAGAGTTAGACTCTTCACTGTGGCACGTGGTGGGGTACCAAGAGACTACAGGCATAAATTGACACAAGAGATGTTCAGACTTGGATATAAAGATAACCTTTTGCACCACAGGGACACCTGTGCAGTGGAACAAGGGCCCAGAAGGGTTGTGGGATCTCAGACCTCAGTAGTTTTCAAGACCCAGCTGTATAAAGCCCTCAGCCACCTGGTCTGACATTTCAAATGGGAGGTTGGGCTAGAGACCTCCTGAATCCCCTTCTAACCTTAGTTATCCCATCCTGTGACCTCCTTCAGTGACTAGCTCTTTAGTCAGAATAATAATGCCTGGCATTTTTTAACTCTGGTAGTTCTTAATTGATGACCAGTTTAACTATGGGATAGTCATGGCAAAATGGCAGCTAGGTGTGCACTGTCAGTAACGGGGTGTGACTGATTTCTTCTGGCTAGTGAGTGGCTCCTAAAGATCTCTTGGCATGGAGATAACAGTTTATCTGCTCGCTCAAATTTAGACACTTAGTTAAAATGAGATGAGCTAAAACTCCAGATATTTCTGTCACTTCAAAATAGAAAAATACTTCCAGCAAGACTGACTGAAGCCACAGCAAAAACTGTGTCCAATAAATAGCTTATTTCCAAAACAGCCAGGCAAAAACAAGCAAAGCCTTTTGTGATGAAGTTTTAAGCCGAAAAAAAGAAAATTAGTCTTAGATTTGCAAACTCTCCTATGAGGACAAGGTACTCCCTATCTCCTGGATTTCTCCCAAAGACCTGTTCACTCAAGGTACTGCAGATGAAGGTTCAGGACATTTTTCTGCCAGAGGGGAAGCCATGCCTCTGGAAAACATCTTAATCAATATGTATGATCTAGCCTAAGATTGAGCAACATGTTTGAGGGAAAATTTTAACTAGTTTGCAACATTAAACATTACATGAATTTTTTCTAGTCACCAGAGCAGGGATCAAAAGTGGATGTATTTCCATATCATAATGAGCTTAATTACCAGTTTGCAGGTTCAGAGCTATTTGACACCTCATACAAAGGACAGGATATCACTTGGCACCTTCTCACTCTTCTGGCCTGCTGCATTGGAAAACTAGAATTATAAAACCATCTCTTCTGAGTCTGGACTAGTTCCCAGAGAGCTAAGTCACGAAGAAAGCCTGTCTCCAAACCTCTAGACCTGTTGCTGCCTTCTCTCTACCTCCTTCTGCTCTGTTCTAGCTACAAACATAGCTTCTTTGGCTCAGTGACCAGCTGAACAAAATAGAACATTCTTCCAAAATACTAACACACTTAAATAATTTGTTGAATTCTGGAATTACAGTCATATGGAAAATGTTTAGCTTTCTTCAAAAACTGATTTTTTTTTCAGGTTTCCTTTTGGTAAGACTTGACTCATAATTTTTCTATGTACCAAGCCAAATAGATAAAGTTTTTGCATGGTCTAACCCAAACATTTTCACAGAATCACAGAATCCCAGGTTGGACGGGACCTCAGGGATCATCTAGCCCAACCTTTCTAGGAAGAGCACAGTCTAGACAAGATGGCCCAGCACCCTGCCCAGCCGACTCTTGAAGGTGTCCAACATGGCCGAGTCAACCACTTCCCTGGGGAGGTTATTCCAGTGGTGACTGTCCTCACTGTGAAATTATTTCCAAACATTTTCATTTTGAACTTTCTTGAAACAAAAATCTGTTTTTAATTTTAAAACAAGGACAGGAATATTCAGCCAATTGAGAATCTTTAAAAAAAAAATAAAAAGCACAAGATAGATGAGAACAGAGCCCTTCTGTAAGCTGCCTTTCTTTCAGGGAACTGACATTTTTTCAATAAATGTATTTTGATAAACCCCACATAGGCAGATCAGTGAAATCTTTTGTAAATATTCATGCATTTTTTTGTAGAATCACCCAAATAATTTGGGTTGGAAAGGACCTGCAGAGGTCATCTAGTCCAACCCCTACACAAAACAGGGCCAGGTAGGGAAGGTTGTTCAGGGCCTTGTTCAATTTACTTTTTAGTATCTCCAAGGACAGAGACTGTAAAACCTTTCTGAGACTCTGTTCCACTATTTGACCACGCTCTTGATGAAAAAGAAATCCTCATATATAATCAGAATTTCTCAAGTTTCAGCTTATGTCCTTTGCCTCTTGCAATTTCACTGTGCCTCTCTGAGAAGAGTTTGCCTCTGTCTTCTCCACACCCTCTCTGAATACAGACTTGCATGTGTTAATGCTTGTTGCTCATCTACCAAGCTGCTGCACATACTGTCATTTGCCTTCCCTCACAAGCACAAAATTGATCGCTGAGTCTCTTTTTTTCTTTTCTTTTTACCACTTTTACATGTGGATTCACGTTAAAACACTTTTCACTACCTTTCTTAAATTACAAAGCAATCACTTGCAGATTCCTAACACAGTCCACTTCTACCTCTGATCTTCACAGAGAGCAGCTCTGAACTTAGTTCTTCTCTTTATTTCAGAAAGGCCCTCATCAATTCTGATTTGCAATACTTTGAAATCCAAGGATGGGAATAAAATGCTCCTGTCTGTAACAGTAATTCCATTACAAATTATAGACAGCTTAAAGATACCTTGCTTAGAAATGGAAGCATGTCATTTACTTTGCATGCCATCTTATTTAAACTTCTTTTTATTACACTCTTGGATTTTCCTCACCATTGAAGTCCTAATGCTTCCCGGGTGGTCTTTACATGTATCCAAAGAGAGCATTCTTTCTGGACAAAGGAAATCAGACTGGTAGCAATATCAGTTTGAGTAATCAGGCTGCATAACAGAAACAATTACTTAAAGCCTAACTTGCATCTTATAGTGTATGTAAATAAAAATCTATCTTAGGCAAACAATTTTGTCATATGCAAGAAAAATATTGCCTTCATGTGTGTGAGGTCAATAGATTCCCACAGTGATACTATTTTACAAGCTAGATTTAATGAAGACGCCGAATTCCCCTTAGTTAGAATTATGGGTGGGCTATATTTTACTTATCTTCAGCCTTTAACTGTTTAGCAGCCAGTATATGCTGTTTCTGTCTATAGTCAATGACAGTGTAGATACTTCTCCCAGGATGGGACAAATCACCTTTAACACATTTGCAGTGACTATGGACAGAGCCAAAATGGACTAATTTTGCCCAGATGCTGTTTTTTACAAAAGGTATTGAAGATTTCACCTTATCCTCATGTTATCCCTGTTAACCAGGGTGTGTTTGGCTTTGCCTATTGCTTTGATCCAGGTTTGAGCCAATGGGTGCTACCAGAATTCAAAAATAACAGCAAACTGTGTCCAATTACAGAATTACAGAAACCCTTAGAAAAAATATGTGCAGTTTTTAGGTACAACCTTCCCTCCTTTCTCTCCTTGGGATGCTAAAGTCTGTTGATGGGCAGCTTTAGAGTCCTGCATGCCCTCTCTCAGTCCCCCAACAAGCTTCTGCGAGGAAACAGGAAAAGTCCCTGTTTCAAAGCAGATGTGATCTCCTTTCACCATGCAGAAATCATTAAGGTGTTCTCCATACATAGCTACCAGACTTGTCACTGTATGTAGGTAGATTGTTAAATTGTTAATAAGCATCCGTCTAAACCTGCAGCCCCCAGCCTGCAGTGTTGGTGGCTGCTCCCTGATAGCAAACATCTTCTCTTGCCAGGGTACCTTATCTGGAAAGCAAGCCAACAGATGTTTTGGAAAGCACAGATAGAAATAGAGATAATAGTTACTTCCAAGGAAACATGGCCATGCAGGGAAACTAAATCAACTTGCATATGTTTACATCTTAAAAAATTAAGAACAGCTCTGCAAGTAAGGACGAAAAGGCTGAATGTGCCTGGCTCTTCCTCTTCCAGAAACCATTGGAGACCAGCCTACAACTGTGTCTAAACGAATATCCAAGAAAAGTGGATGCAAAGACTTGAGAAGAGTCTTGACTTCACACCAGATAGACCATGAAGTAGGCATTCCTGGCATAGGAGTGCCAGAAGGTCCCAACAGCACCAGACTGATGGGGTCAGCAACATCTGTCCTGTGCTCTTCTCCCAAGATCCATTCTCAGCTGAGTGGCTTATGTCACTAGGAAGTAGGCAAGCTCCCAAGATACCTCAGCAGGGAGCCTGGTTCCATTCTCAGGTTTTTTTCCTCCTGCCTCAGCCATGGACGCAGTGCAGGCAACAGGTCACCCCAGCCACAAGAAGGAAGATGAAGACTGAGACTTGCTGCTCTTCTCTGGGTTGGCAAGGGTAGAAACAAGCACAAACCCAAGGTGGCCATGCAAGGGAACAAGGCAACAACCACCTGATACTGGAGTACGGTTCATACTCAAAGTATCTGGAGACGGAGAGTCTGTTCACTGTCACTGAAATTGTCCATTTTACTGACGGGTTTTGTGCGTGCCAACCCTACACATAGATATGGCTGTGAAGTTTTAAACTTCATCTGCACCACAGAAGAGCTGAAAATCAGGCATGCATGATGAAAATTTTAAATTGAGAAGTTATTATTCCCTAAAGAGGTGAAATATTTACAATAAGGAAAAAAAACGAATCACGTGACTTTCTCAGAGATCAGCACCAGAAGAGTAACACAAAAATTCAATAACACCTTCAACTGTAGAGCTGGTAATAATGAAACAGGTTGACCCAAAGTTTAACAATAGACAACAGCACAGAATATTGTTATGGGAAATATTGCTTAAAAGATTCCTGGAGAGGTGGCATTTTTTTCTGTCATTTTCTTATGGGGGAAGTAAACAACAGAAATTTCTCTGGTATTAATGCACTGAATTAGAGCTCTTGGGGTTTCAGTTGTCTACCTGGGCTCACTTGAGAATTCCTGTGAGACACTGAGAAACTCACCAGAGCTATCTGTATCTATGGGATCTGTTTTTTAAATTTAGGTGATACACCCTTTTCTCATCCAGGTCTGCAGGGACTAAGCCCATGTATCCATCCTGGGGATGGTATGCATGACTGACTAGGTAAAATTATTGCAAATTGTTCACCTGAAACTCAAGCAGGTAATAGTATAATATTTGCAAATAATCAGGTTTCTTTTCAAAAGTGGAGGTAGACTTGAAGTAATTTTTGTTTCTTATACTACTATATTTATACAGCTTGTACTTTTTTTCTCTTTATTTCCCCATAGGGCACATACATAAAACATTTACATTAAACCAAAAAAATCTGCAGTTGCTTTATTAACATTAAATTCACTTCCACAGAATCCACTTAATTAAAACCCTGCCCAGAAGACTGCTTCACAATTCATGGACATCTCAATCATCCTTTAAACAGGGTAAAAAATTGTGAAACAGCAATATTTTTAAGCATATTGGAAATATGTAGGTATTGGTAGTAATTCAAGCTTTCCTGCTAATAATATAGTTCCAAAACTACTGCCTCTGTGGGAGCCATTACTATTCAAATAACATTGTGCAGTGTTATTCATTTTGAATAACATTCATTTTGAATTGCGATTGTACCAGGAATTATTTCAAATTCAATTCTGTTCGTGCTGCAAACCTGGCACCTCAGTTAGGTATGTACATAAAAGCACATACGTACAAGAAATGGGAAGATTTTCAAAGGAATAGTGCATTAGCCTCTCCAGCTGTAATGGGAAGGGAGTCAGCTCTCAGATCAACATAGGCTGGAGCCAGAGAGCACAGAGTGCTCTCAAAGAAATCATTAAATGACCTTTCTGTCCAGACAGTGTCTCTGCATTGACCAGGTCTCCCTGAAATTTTAGTGAAAGAACTGTTCCAAAATAAGTGCTTAAGTTAGTGACAAAAAACATCTTTTATTTTCCATAATGAAGGCAAGGAAGGACTGAACGCTACCAGTCTGCATCCTTTTAAATGCAAGCATTTCAGGAAAATATACAAAAGTAATTTTTTTGTTTCTGCTAGTTTTTACAAACTTATGAAAAGCATAAATTTCTATTGAAGATGGTGTGAGCTGATGCCCCAATATTCCTGCAGTCAGTACAAATTCTCCTGGCAGCTGGATAAAATCCCAGGACATTGCTAGCACATACAGGCAGCTGTAGCATGGCAGTTCTAGTTGGTCTTCAAGGCACCAAAGCATTACAGGGGAAGGAGGAGAGGAAAAGGTGAGCCAAGGGAGAAGAAAAGTGGTTCATGTTAAGATTAATTCTGTGTTAACTGAGATCTGTCTTGATGCTAGATATGAGGAAATGTACCTTCCCAGACTGGCTATAAGACTTCAGAGAGTACCCAGTGGTTTGGATTGCAGAAAGCTCTATTGGGTTTTTTTGATTGTTTTTGTTTGGGTTTTTTTTTAAGCAAAACAGCCTTGGTTCCCTGTGAGTTTGCTATTCTGTAATAAGCTTGCTTGAATAACCTTCAAAAATAAAATATTCAATAAAAAGGACCTTCACTTTTGTTAAGAAACAGATGTTGTTCCTGGTTAGAGTGAAGAAAGCAAGCAGACTTGATTAAATATTACCTCATACACAGTGACAGCCATGCTGCATCCTCAGCAACAGTTAGTATCAGGCAATGCTTCTCCAAGTGTTAAAAACACCAAAAGAGGGCTGTGATGTTATTTTTCATCACAGCCCAAGTCTCTTAGGAAGGACTACTTGTATAGTGGTACAAATTCCCATTGGAGAAAATCACTTCATGTATTTTCCCCAAATAAAATGTCTGACCTTTCACCTAGTGAATTTTATGACTGTAGGAATAAGACACAACTTTAAGCAGAGTCAGGATGAACATTGCCTCATGCTAGCAGTCAGTATATCCTCAGGCACCGCAGTGTGAAATCAGTACATATGAACTCAAGTGCAGCTGCATTTGTATTGTCCAGGGACTAATTTAGACTTTCTTCTGGGTGTTTTCTTTTTGACTAACAGTCCACAGCAAGCTGCAGGAAGAGATTCAAAGCAACAGCAGGATGGTCAGCTTCAGCTTCAGGTGCTCACACTGAAATTCTGCTGTCATTATATTTTTACAGGCAGACTTTTATGTTAAAATAGGGTTTTTTGCAGCAATAGAAAAGTAATGCTCACTAATAAGCAGAGCGCCAGATGTCCTCCATGGCTAGGTCTATACTTCACATATATCCACAGCACAGTTCACCTATTCCACTAGCCCACGTGCCAGACCCAGCTAACTCTTGAAACAGCTCGTTTTGGGGAGTAGCAACACTGAGTGGGACACGAGAGAGGCAGGCTGTAACCCAGAGCCCCCAGGAGACCATAGCAGCAAGCACAGTTACTACTGTGCCCTGTCACACACATCACAACAAGTAACGTATAGACTGAAAATTAATGTCCCCATGTTGATCCACCAGGTATGTTTTCATTTACTCATTTTATTCTTTCTTCTTACCTTGTAGTTTCCGCCAGTTAAAACTGGGGCATGAACATTACCTTTACTGGAAGAGAAACATGGTCAAATTTCCTGTACTTAGAATATTGGAGGATCTAATGAAGCTTTCATGCTCAGTTTTTTGTATGGATAGCTGCAAAATTGTTGCACAAACTCTCCCAAGGCAGTAAGGTTGCATGGCAATGGTAGTATTGATCTGTGCTTGTTTGAAAAGGACTGCCAACATCACTTTAAATTTGTCACTGCGTTGTCAAAAATGGACTGATTCTCCAAATGAAATGTTTTCAGGACCATGTCCATTCATTGTTTTACTGATTCTTCTCTCCACTGGGTCTTAGGAAGAGTCTTCCCTCTAGCCCTTACACCTCAACCATGGAAATCCTCACAAAGTTCCACAGAAGCATGGAGGTGTCAAGGTCTGCACAGAGCTAGGTGGAAAACCATTCATATTCAATGTCAGGCTTGCTTTTCTTCAGTAACATGGGTTTTGTCATTTGTTTCTAACACAGCAAGATAATGACATTAAAATTAATATTCCCTTCCAAAGTTAACAAGTAGAAGATGTACCTATTATTATTCTACTATTTTACAGTTCCTTTAGCCTTTCTTTTTGCACAACCGGATTTTGGAACACAGACAACTTGATGGCATCCTATTTGTGACATGTAAAGGTCAACAATTCTAGAAGTAATTATATTCCAAATAAAAAATGTTCAAGTAAAAAAGCCCTAACTTTCCTTTAAGTAGGTGTCTTATCTATATGTTTAGTAGTGAATCATTGCACCCTGTTTAATTCAGTGTATTTGGCAATACAGCATGTGTTCAGACTCTGGGTATCGGCCAAACCTTCTGTCTCAAATTCAGAGGGGATTCTCACAGCTCTCAATAATTTGCAATCAAGTCGTTAGCCCTAGAAGTCCATGATTCAGCCCTCAGGAGACAAAATTCACCTCCTCAGATAATGAATGCTCAGTTCTAAATTTTAACTGCTCAGGGTCTCTATTGTTTGAAAGAGCTTCATGAATCAGGATGAAGTTTTTAATCCTTTGCTCAGTCAGGGCTCTGTGTCTGATCCCTGGCTGATCCGTCATTTACAACTAACAGTTTAGGAATATTAGTAAGTATGGTTCAATATGCAGTCACTACCAATAGTGATTCCAACAGTGGTCAAAACTGAAATTTGCACATTCAACACATACTCTAAATCTGTTATTATTTTAAACATGCCATGGTTACTTTTCTTCATGCCAGTTCTTAACTAGTCACCAAATCACTTCTCATCAGAGATTAGTTCAGTAGGCAGTTAAAGTAAGCTTCAGACCTCCAACTTTATCCATATTTTACTCATAAAAAGCAAAATAATATTAAACAATTTTTCTGTAGGGAAAATCTCATTTTGGGGATGTAAGTCACAAATGATTTCACAGTTTTTGTTCAAACTTTAAAAAGAAAATTCACCTTCAGGCAACACTTAATCACAGGGAAATTTCACTTGAAAAAGTAGAGAATTTTTTGAAACATATCTATTTGAATGTAATAGAGGCAGCACTGGTGCCAACCAATATGTGTTGTTAAAGAATTTCATTACGTCAAGGTCTCAGGCATAATATTTCATAAGGAGGCTGAATTTGTTGCAAACTCAATAGTCATCTTTTGTGTAATACCTTCAACTTTTCACAAAGAAACAGCCATAGAATAGAACTACTAGAAAGTTCCTTTTAATCTTACCAAGAAGAGAAGCTGTTCTAATCTTGATACTTACAAATAATTTGTGTTAGGAATCATGCCTTGAAGACAGTGCACAGAACATAAAGAAAGGTAGAGTGAAATTGAAGGTGAAAAAAACTCACTATTTTCCCAATTATTAAAAGAGAGATACAGTAATTTTGCACCTTGCCTGACTGCCATTTATACCAAATATCAAGCTTTCCAATTTCCTTAGACTAAAGGAGGAATAAGTGTTAAATAATGGTATCCAAGGAAACAAAACAAGCTAGACAGGACATTAATTCCCTGATGTCTCTGGAGATAACGTCCAAGTTCCCAGAATAGTGGCCAGGGACCTTAAGCCAGCTGAGCCCTCTGAAAGAAAATCTTAGGTAATTTTACACCAGCCCACACATTTTTCGTTCAGTAGGAAAATAAAAGATTGAGTGTGATAAAACACCCAATTTAAGAGAACCTGTTGTTTAATAATACATTAAGATGAACCTCTTAAGGATAGTTTAATTTCTCCTAATTTTAGCTGTCAGAAATTCAGGTGCAAACCTAATGAAGGATTTCTCTATCACCAGAAGAGAAAGGTCAGTGCTTCAGTAGGCAATTTAACCCCTCCTAGTTTGTTGTCATCAGAACTCTTCCAGAGCACTGCCAACACAATGGGATTTAAATTATATGTCCAAGTAGGATGGTACAAAGGAATAGGTTTTTCAAAACTACTCTGGAGACAGATTCAGGGATAGAACAGCATTTTTCTAAACAAACATGAGCTTTTAGAAATTTTCCATGGAAAATTTAAAAATCTATATTTATCAAAAAAGAAATTGGAAAAGAATTGGAAAGGAAACAAACGGTCACAAGTTTTTGATCGTTTGTATTCAGTTCAGTTCAAACCCTGGGTAAATGCAACCATGATGTCTCTCCAGTTAAGTCAGAAATGCAGGACCGGAATCCAACCACCCCTAATCACATAACACTATATAAAGCTATCCAGTCCCCAAAGGATCCACAGAGTGTCATCACCAACCTGCTTCCCTCTGCATTTCCGTATACAAGAGACCACAAGAAACTTCAGCTCTATCAAGACGAGTGCAATTATACTTGCTGTGTTGTAGTGCTGTCCGACAGGTAAGGGCAGGTGTGGATAGTTGTGAGGAATATCTCTAATGAAAAGGGCAGGGAAGCAGAAATCACTTATCCTGGGCTTCATTCCTTACTCTGGCACTGATATACTAAGCCACTCTTCCTTCAATACCTTGTTTCTCCACTATAAAATGAGCATAGATATATCACTACAGATTGGCAATGCCTCACAGGGGTATTTTTTGTGAGCTGCAATTAAGCAACATCTGTAAAATATATTGTGATAATATCAAGGAAGCTGTTATATGAAAGCAAAACACCTCTATGAAACACTAAGCAGCCAAAAAATTGAATGGTTTATACAAGTATTAAAAACAGGTCTTAAAAACTGAAATGTCTGTTGTCCAAAAGATAATTCATGCTTCACAGTACATCTCCAGTCATTTTCATTTTATCCTCTGCAAAACGAAAAGATTTCGCATGTTAGAGAAATGTATTATACACACATCACTGTAAAGTAATCTGAAACCAGGTATTGGGTTCATCTAATTTGTTAAGAAAACTATTTGTTACCTATTGGTGTGAAAATCATGTTTACTGCTTATATTGCCTGAAGCAAAACACAAAGATTCAAAGTTAATTTTCTTTCATAAATAAAACATCGCAAAAATCTTCACCGCTCCGTACTATGAGCAGAGACTCAAGTGTTGGTGTATGGATGCCATCTACTGGGTAGGACTTAATTCTGGAAGCCTGGAGGGTTTCATTCTGTGCCAGATAACCCTACAATCCAGCTAAGTGACTGCGTATATGTTTCAGAATCTGAATACATTGCGTCTAATGTACCTCGGGTTTTTTTTCACTTTCTGGGATGCAGCATACAAAGCTATTTTTCTCTGTCTTCGAAAAGTATCCCTGCTGTTAAATACGTCGTACTTAAGGAAGCACAACCTCTCCCTCTAAGCAATGTACTAATGCAGGCAAAGAAACCTGAATAGTAATTGTACCACAAAAAGAAACAAACACATGAATGCTTCAGAAGATTAATACATAAGGCCATTATATTAAAGAGCAGCTCAGTAAATTGTATTTATAAATGTAGTTGCTGTGATTTATAAGGCATGAAACTGAGCCCTGATTTGAATTCCCTGTTAAGATGCACACTGTTTACATGGGCTGGGAGTCAGCAAAGCTCTTGAACATTTGGCTAACTTTAAGGACTCAATAACTCCATGATTTGAACTACACAACTCACCAGCTAAAAGCAAAATGCATACTTTCATGCTCTGAGTAATTGGAACTTTATATAATAAGGCAGAATAGTTCCCTTTAATGCCAAAATACTCAGCAATAGTCACTGAATGGGTTATTCTATGAGATTATCCCCCAAAATAGTCTTTTATGACTTTTTAATGCTCTCATGACAGCACAAAGGGGAAAGCTGTTTGCAGCCAGGATAGGGAAGGGACATCTACCATGGTCCACTCTTTTGGAGTGGTCCGATCTACTGCATCACACCAGCTACTAATGTGAGCAGAGCCCTTGGTCCCTGGGATCATGCCTATGTCCTAAACTGGTGAGTGTAAATATGCAGATGTCAAGCATGATAAAGACCCAATGTGTGAGCCCCTTAGCGTGAGAATAGGACCTTAAAACTATCCACATGGCACTCGCTCGCTGAACCCAGCCAAGGTCCTAAGTTCAGAAAGCCTTTTCCTTTGGAGGAAAGGAAATACTGAGTAGCATTTCTGTGTGAGTGTAACCAAGTAATTCTCTAAACAGAGGCTGACATAGCCTTGTCAGTAATGAGCAAAGCTGAAGGAAAAAAGAAAGATAAGACACTGGACTTCAAAAAGAAGAGAAATCCTGAGGTCACACAGTACTGAGGAAAATCTAAGATGGACAAAAACACTCAAGTTGGTTTTATAAAGAGTAAATCTTTGCCTGACAAACCCACCTGCACTTTTTCAAGGATAGGGCAGAGAGCAGACAAGGATAACATGCTGGAGGTAATCTAATTTGATTAGAGAGAGTCATTTGATGAAGAACTACACAGTAGGATGATAAGTACAGAAAATCCTGCACATTTGTCCTTGAATGTTTGGAGGAGAGTAGGCCTATTTTAACATGGGGTTATGGTCCAAGGCAGAATTAAATGGCAAGTGAAACACTACTGTAGACTTAAACCTGCTTGCAGATAAATCACCAGAAAAAATGCAATGAGAGCAAAAAATAAATTTTTTAAAGGAAGTTGAATCTATGCAGTACAGAAGTCCACAACTGTGATGGCGAACCAGCTAATACTTAGACAACTGCCTATTCACTTGCCTATTCTAAAAGACACACAAATATGTTCTCAGTTCCAACATGTTCAAAAGTGAATCCATGCCGTCCTAAAAAAACAGGACTTTTTCAGAGGGCATATATGCTATGGTATGAACATGAGATAGTAATGAGAATGGATAATGTAATAAATGGAACATCTACATGTTTAGACATTGGTACCATCAATGTGGAAAGAAAAATTATCCTAACGATTAAAAAATGTGTTTCTCAAAATGCCAAATGACTATAATGCAGGGTGAAATAATATAATAGGTATTTACTTACAAAACTGGTCTGTACAAAGGATATTTACAGAACTGCCAAAATGTTAAGGGATGAAGTGAAATACAATTAAATAGCAGCTTCTGAAATAGTAATAAGACTAGAGTCCACCTCAAGAATTAATATTAAATAAGAGGAAAGGTTTTCAAATCATGTTCACAATGAAGGAGATGGAATAATTTTCTCAATATAAGCACCACTGATAATAAACTAGTTACCCTGGCATTTGGAACAAATGTGGTTGTCAGGCCTTACGTGGGTCTGTCAGCTGATTTGAAACTCATCATTGCAGGATCACACTGCTTCATACAGGAGTGTCCGAAGCCTCAGCAGACATTTCTTGGCCCTGCTATAACAGCAAAGGCATCTTTCTCACTCTACATCACAAAAGTACTCACTTTTCAATTTTGAGTCCACCAGAAAATGTGAGAAAGAGGGAGAAAATAATTTTGATTTGCTCAGCTGTGGTTCATCAGTAAACAGTAACTCAACATGAAAAGCAGATTCTTCCATATTTCTGAAGGAAGATTTCCTTCTAGGGCTAACTGGACCAATTCTGACAAAATCGATTTTCTTCAAAACGGGCTGTTGCACCAATCTAATATGTGGCAATTTTACCGATGCTTTCTGTAGTTCCATTTACTGGATTCCAAAGTGTAAAGAAATTAATTTTTGGCACTTTTAAGCTCACAAACTAGAATAATTTTCCAACACTCAGTTCAGAACAAAAATCTTATAAACTAGTCAACTCCACGATCACAGAAATCCACAAATAATTCTTTGTTTCAGTATAAATGTTTGCACTGCCCCACACTGAACCAGTTGCCAATATCATGCATTTCCTTTCTAATCATTATCAATACATTTTAAAATAAAAAAAAAATGGTGAATTCTTCTATATCAGATGCCCTTTTCAAGGCAACAGAGGTTCTTGGCAAATCCATCAGTGTGAAATACCAGCTTACAGCTTTTTCTCTTTGTTTCTTTTGAGATTTAAACATCTGCTTGTCTTTCCAAAGGCTATTGGCAAAGCCAGGCAGGTCGATGTGTATCCTTTCACACTAATGCTATGGTCAGCTGGCTAGGGCGATCTTACCCCATGTTCGCCTCCAGCATTTTCTAGTTAGAAGCAGGTGTCTTCCAAATTTTACTTTATTCTGTGAGCAGAGCATCAGAAAAAGGTGAGGAAGATTGGCGTAGTTTTAATTTTGTTTTAATGTTTCTTCTGCTTTACCTTAAAAAATAAGGCCATCTAACATGATGCACATAAGAGCAGCTGATTTAAAAGAGCTTGTAAACATTCTGTAGTATAGTCACTGCAAAGCTTTTGTCTTTGCCAAATATTTCATTAAACGTTTTTAACAGGCCTATTTTGCTTGTACTGAATAAATAAAGTGGTATTTTATGTGCTTCTTTGAGTAATGGAGCATATATATTCTGTAACTAGACAGAGTTCCCTTGGGGAAATACCAGGTAACTTCATAGTAATCACATTTCCCTTAGAGTACTTGGTAATTACTAATTATTCTTAATGAGATCAAAAGTAATTGCTACGTAACCTTCAACCATGGTTTAGATATTGAGAAATAATGTATGTCATCATAATTTACTCTTTAATTGCCACTATCTTGCTATTGTATGCATTTTACCATGTAGCTGAATGTTTGGTAGTTACCAAGCAAATAAAAAGTCATCTGGTCATATTTACAGCTCCGATCACTTTCTCCTATATAAGCAGCTGCAGAAGAGGCAAGGGTCACTGCCAAATTCCCCATAGTAGAGCCTTTGTGCTTGTGATTCTGCTGCATCCCCTTGAATAGCTGAGATTTGCAGCCTACAACAAGCAGGGCACAAGGCCACTGACTGCTTCTGCTCAGGGTCCTGCAAAGGACAGTGCATGTTACAGATCTGACCCAGGTCCACCTGGTACAATGGGAAACTGCTGGTGTCTCTAGTGGGAGTTGTATGAGAACCAGCCTTCTCTCATTTCAACCAGTTTGTTTGGCAAAGAGATGCATGCTATCATAGTGTTTCATTTGATTTCTTATGGCCCAGATATATTTATGACCTGAGTTTGTAGCTTCTCCATGTACAATATCTTGACAATATGGTCTGCTGCATGCTGCTTATTCTACTGAAAGTTTTCTCAAAGCTTTGAAAACTGCCCCCTCTTGATTGTTGTAACATCTTTTCTTTTGACTTTGATGCTTTACTGGACCTTTAATCCCTCTTTCTTCTCAGCTACCTCTAATGTCCTCCATTTCTCACTTTCCTTTACATCAGCTGTAATTTTTTTTATTCCAGTCCTTCCATTATTTCTACTTAACACACCTACTGAATCTCTAGTATGTCAGAAGGTCAGCTCTCTTACCTTTGGTGTCCAAAGGTCTTGGGCACACGTCTCCCTCTTATCTTTTATTCCTTTTCCCTGTGTCACAGGTAACAAGTAGAAAAGAATCTCTCCACCAAAATCTGAAAAGCCATCATGGTGGTTACATTCAAAGCAAACCAGTAGTTCATACAGTGATACTAGAAATGGATGAAACTGCTGCTATGATTTTGCACAATCTGTTTATATATTATTTTCCTTTACCCAATGAAGGTGGGGTGCATTTTTACCTTATTTGCCCATTATGGTTTATGTTTTAGACTGGAAGCTCTCTGGAGAAAGGCTGTCATTTATGATGTACCTCTATGGGTCAATAAAACCTTGATGACAAAAAAAAATCTAACCTGACTATAGATTTTCCATAGTCCTGCATTGATGATTTGGTAGTTCTTATTATCAGACAATAACATTGTCATGCATATGAATACAACACAAGGTACTCAAGACAGATCACATAACAAAATAATTTGAGATGTTTTCTTCTTATTTCTCTCTTTCATTTTCTCTTCTGAACTCAGTTACATATTTATTTTCTATAATCTGCTAAATTTCAAGGAGTTGCTTTGATCTATGTATATCTACATACATTTCCCCACTGCTTCTGTTTTATTATTAGCTTTGTACACTTTCATGTGTCTTTATCTCTCAACTCTATTACCAAAGATGCTACTGTATAAACTCCCTAGACAAAATAAATATTAGTCATTAGATTCACAAGGAGTCTTCAGCATAGGAGAACTCTGGGAAAGAAAAAATTCTGATTCATCTTCTTCTAAATACATGTTTAAAATAGGTCAGCTGAATCATCTGGAGGTGATTATCTTTCCCAGGGAACTTCAGAGGGAATCAGGAAAATTAATTTAGGCTGGATAGTGAACTTTCAGATGCTTATACCAGGAAGGTGGGAAGGTATTTATTTTACCTGAGAGAAAGCAGGTATCCCTCAAAACCCATATTGGTAAAGACATTATACTAATGATTAACACAAGAACTGTCTCAGAATCTTTAAAATGGGAGGAAAATGTTGTTTTGGAAAATAGTAACAGCACATTACAGTTTTATGCAGTCTGAATGGGCTGAGTGAGCTTTTGGGCTGCCCGTGTGCTGGAGGAATTGTTCATGCACTGCAAATCCCAGAGCACTCCCAGCCCCGTGATGTCCCACAGCAGTCTAGGGCCACTGCTTTGCTTTCCGCTTGAAAGAGCAGGCTTTGTCAGAAATAAGCAAAATTGCTTATTTTCAGCATAAACCACCTAACAGTAGGACTGGGCAAGCAATCTTTGCATGCAAATCAATTGCAGCCAGATTTCATGCAGTAAGGAAATCCCAGCCCATCCAAAGCCTTCACTTTTGTAATCTCCTGGAGTGTTTTGAATCAGTTTATGGCAGCTTCACACAATTTTCATGACATTAACTGCTGTAAAGTGAACTAAAACCATTACAGAAATGACCACACCAAATCAGCTGAGGGTAAGAATATAATATTCAGAGGAGTGCTGCAGACATAAACAGCTCTGACCTACAGCTGCCCAGCTGCTTCTTTGAGAAAATTACCACCCTCCATAACGTTGCATGCCCCAGTGCCTTGTCCCCTTTGCTGTTGAGGCACTCTGGATATTAAAGAAATGTCTGTCTTTGAGACCTGCTGAATGAATCAGGGAAAACTTTCCTTTTCCAGTCTCCTTTTCAAAGAGGTAAAATCTGTGTGTTCCAACAGTCTTCAGTAAAAGGTGAAAATAACAGTTTAAGATGTGGGAAATTTTGTTCCTACGCTATTACCTCAAACCCTCAAAATATCTAAACAGGAGAAATATCTTACTAGGATTTTGTTTTACAAAACTTTGCTTTCTGTTTCCTTCCTTTTCCCTTAGGTTTTGTTGTAGCTAAGGACTTCAGAATCGGTGGTCTTCTGACAGGAGAAAAGTCTGACACCACCACCTACATTTCCATTTCAGACTAGTTTGAATGATCATTGTAATTGTAATTTTTCTCTCTATTGAGTTGACTTATTTCTCTGTTTTGAGACTTTTAAGTGATATTCATTAGGTTTAACAAGGCCAAGTGCAAGGTTCTGAACCTGGGTCAGGGCAACCCCGATATCAATACAGGCTGGGGATGAAGGGACTGAGATCAGCCCTGCTGAGAAGGACTTGGGGGCACTGGTGGATGAAAAACTGGACATGACCCAGCAATGTGCGCTCACAGCCCAGAACGTCAACCCTGCCCTGGGCTGCCTCCCCAGCAGCGCGGGCAGCAGGGCGAGGGAGGGGGTGCTGCCCCTCTGCCCCGCTCTGGGCAGACCCCCCTGCAGTGCTGCGTCCAGCTCGGGGCTCCTCAGCACGGGACAGACACGGGGCTGTTGGAGCGGGGCCAGGCCAGAGGGACCACAAAAAATTATCTGAGGGCTGGAGCCCCTCTGCTGCGAGGCCGGGCTGGGAGAGTTGGGGCTGTTCAGCCTGGGGAAGAGAAGCTGCGGGGAGACCTTATTGTGGCCTCCCAGTGCTTAAAGGGGCTTATGAGAAAGATGGGGACAGACTTTTTAGTAGAGCCTGTTGTGATAGGGCAAGGGGTAATGGTTTTAATCTAAAAGAGGGTAGATTTAGACTAGATATTAGGAAGAAACTTTTTCCAGTGAGAGTGGGGAAACACTGGCCCAGGTTGCCCAGAGGTGGCAGATGCCCCATCCCTGGAAACATTCCAGGTCAGGCTGGCCGGGGCTCTGAGCAACCTGATCTAGCTGAGGGTGTCCCTGCTCGCTGCAGGGGGTTAGACTGGATGAGCTTTAAAGGTCCATTCCAACCCAAACCGTTCTATGATTCTATGATTTTACTCATTTCTGGCAAGTTTTGTGTACAGTAAAGTACTGTGAAGGCCCTCCCTCAAGAAACAGTTGTGTATAGAGTTTTGTATGTTTTGAGGCCATTATTGCTGCCTTTTATCATTATATGTTGGTGCCCGAGTATCAATCTGTGCACATTTATAGATGTATCACAATATAATACGCCCTCTTCAATCAGTATAACTGTGCCCTTTCTCATATTAAAGTATCTAAATCAAAACTGCTACTCCAGCCCAACAGTCTAAGAAATGTAGAAACAGAAAGTGGAGAGCTTTGATTGGAAGGTTTCATCAGAAAAAAAAGAACAAAAATATCATTCTGTAAGTGTGTCTTTTCATGAGACTTTGCTGTTCAGAACAAAAATGTGTTCTTCAAAAGGAAGCAGCATCACACGTTGTTCCCTTTTTCATACTTCACGTGCACAGTGCGGTGACGTTGACCATTAGCAGAGAGCTCAAGATGTTGGAACATATAAAAGCACCATTGTTGTGCAACTGGCTGAAACTTATTAACAGAAACGTTTGTTCCTGTTAATAAAAACTTATTCTTTCTGGACTGTTTAAACTCCACTGACAGTAGCATATATACAGACAACAGCCAATAGCTATTTTTCTGTGCTAGAGGGCATGACCATAGCTGGATCACAGCAGAAAATCAAGGGGCAGTTTCTCTGCTTATGGGGATGTATTTTTTTGGCTGGTGGATAGAAAATGAACAGGGACTAGCAGATTTTGCTGCCTGTTTTTTCCCACGTCGACTGGTTGCCCTATGTATTTTAGGCAGACTAACTGGTTATTTCTTGTATTTAGCAGCAAATCCTTGAGGAATAGTCAGGGACCTTGCTCAGGGAAAAATCATGGAAGGAATTGAATAGAGTCCCTCCAAAACTGCTGCTCAGACGAGCCTTTCCTGTTCACTCTCTAGTTCTGGAGCCCTAGTGCTATCACAGCAGTAAAATGGTAAACAAGTTACTTCAACAAAAGAGATGGATGGGAATTAAAATATTGAAATCACCCAGCTGCCCATGGACACCTCATTAGTACCCAGTTTACCTGTGAAAATACCACATTTCAGAAAGCCACCGTGCTATTACCTCACTTGCAATACAAGCACTGCTGTGCTATGACACTACGTGAACCCCAGAAAACCTGTTGCAAATAAACTAGTCTAGATTTCCTGCGCAGCAGGAAGGAAGTCCAAAAATTGACAGAATAGCTGAAGCGGCAGCAAGCAAAACAGAGCCTGATTCCACCAGTTTCTACTTCTTCAATGGGTCTTTTCTTACAGAGCTGATGCAGTGACCCTCAAAAAAATTCCTTATTCACTTAATTACTGACCACTTATTTTGAAGAATATCTTTCTTGGTCTCATAAATTAGAATTACAGAAAATATGGCTAACATTATATTTAATTCCTTTATTTCAGTATTTTGAAAAGTTGCTTTAAAACGATTCAACCGAGATTTTTCAAAGGTGACTTGCCTTGGCCTAACTCCGTTCCCATTGCTACACGAGTGCTAACTGACTTCTTGAGAAAATAAAACCTGAGAGGGATAGAGCTAATCCTGATTCTTTTCGCTTTCCTTCCTTCTCATTCAAAAATGAAAATTAAAGACAGTTCCACATGCAGAAGGCATAGAAACTAGCTGCTGTTCAGTGACCACTTAACACTTTCAAAATTCACATCCTAAACTCTCATTTGAAATAAATCGTGTCCTCAAAACTTTTCATGTTATAACATTTTCAGTCTAATGAATAATTCTGGTTATGAAATGGGAGTCCAGAATAACTTACAGGTAACTTAAAGATCTAGGGACCTGAGTATATATCATGTGGAATGAACTCTCTTCCATGTCCCAACTATTCCTTTTTCCTGGGTAGCTTTAAAAGGATGGGGCAGAATATTTAGATCTAGTTTCATCTCTTCTGTGGTGGAACATTCAGGCATTAGCAGCATGACACTTGCTAGCAGGCCACCACTGGTCGACCCCCTCTTACCTGACTTCAGCCATCTAAAAATTATCTATCTACCTCAAGTTAGTGATCTGTTTTTAAAGGACAGAGAAGTGCACTTCTGAAGCGGGACTCCAACCACCTCTCCTTGACACCCGTCTTAGGACAAGATGAACCATCTTCTTCAACTACTCATCTCCCACTGACAAGAGAAACTAAATAGCTTGCACAGACATCTAAATTTCTAGGCAGGTGAGATGAATCTCAGCTTGCCTGTTCATTCACAGTAGATTTAACTTCTGCAATTTCCTGAGTGATATAATATCATGCCTGGATTTGCATCTCCAAGCTTAAGGATTGTACAATAAAATGCAAAAGGGGTCTTTGAAGAAATCACTTCAAAAGAGCTTTAAAGAGTTTGAATTATTTTTCCTGCCACAAACTTCCCTTGATTTCCCACCAAGACCCATGAAACTTGAAAAGGCTGCCTATCTCTTCTGCATGCTTAATATATTCCTCTCCCCTCCAAAGCATCTGTGTCATACACAGAGAAATGTGTTTTTATAAACAACTCAGCAGTCAGCAGGAGGTGAGATGATAGCTAGCTGGTGAGGCACCAGTTAAAGACAAGATATTCCAACATTACAGGAGATGGAGTCAGATGAGCCGAACTCCAGGAGGGTTTTGATTTTTATCTTAATAGTTCTCTGTCCCTGCATGGCTTTGGGTAAAACAGCATAAGAAAAAGGAAAGAAAAAGCTGCAGTGTCCGACAAGAACTTTTCTTTTTTTCAGTATTGCGCTTGTGGGAAGAATCCAATCCAGAAGCTGCTATAGTTTATCTGGTGTGCTGGCCACCAGAAGAGACTGAGATTGAATAATGAACAACTGAAATCTGCCACCTTTGTTAGGTTTGTTTTCCAGTCTGTTATGCTAATAATGCTACAAAATCAAATCAAAAAGAAAAGTTGACTTTTTTACTGCAATCAAATAAGCAGCCTTAAAAGCAAAAGCTGGCCTTTCATTCACAGTATCCTCAGCCTGACAGAACAAGCCAGAAAACAAACTTTGAAAAGGACACCTTGGGGAGAGCTTCAAAGACTCTATTCTTTTACAATCCATGCCATGCAATTTACATATTTATTTAAACTGTATGTGCATGTGTAAGTCTGTGTATCCCATGAAACATTTGGAATACTTCATCCTATTGGTGAAACATTTATTCTTTCATATTTACATCATTCCCCATTACAAGCCATAGAAATATCTTATATCAAACTGCTGCCAGAAAAAGTTCACTTGACAGTTTCCTGACATCCTTGACACTCAACATCAGTACATCTTCTTCATGTCTTCTAAAAGTGGTCTGGTTCCAGATTTTACTGCTATGTAAACCTAAACCTAAAAAAGCCCCTAAAAATTATAAATGTGTCAGTAACTTTTACTCCATTTTTAATACATCCGTTTACTCAATTTTTAATACATTTTTACTAAATTTTAATATGGCTCCCAACCAGCTAGATCTCTTCTATTGTACCTACACCATTACTGTTGACAAAAATCTTCATAATTTCAAGTCATAATTAAGAACAAAAACTTTAAAAAAGGGAGTGAGTAATCTGTGCGTTGTTTTTTAAATGGATATCTGAATTGAGCCGGGGACCTCCCTCATCTGGACTGAGGAAGAGGAGGTGTATTAAGATATTCTAACCACTATTCCTTTCTGGTCTCGTACAGACATTTCTCAGGGGACTTCAAGGGACTAGCTGATGTTAATGCCACTGCAAACAAGAGAAAAGCAAATGCTATTTTTCTTCAAACAACCTTTTTCTTCAAAGCTGTAACTCTGACTTCACCACTTTACCAAGATAAACAGCTTCATTACTGATAAAGGTGGTGGTGTTTGCTTGGGTGGGAAAGAAATAAGAATAAAGGTATAACAAACATCAAGCCTGTTTAGCCACTTAGTTTTAATCCTATTATCTCTTCCACTAATTCTCCTCTGCTGCAAGATAACATTTCCTAATAAAAATAATCCAGGCTGTAATTTTGCCTATCACAGTGGGGATAACACAAGGTTTCTGTGCTACTTAAATGGCACTCAACCCCTATTTCAGAACAGCAGGTGGGACATTGGTGGTGTAAAGTCTCATGCTGCAAGGTTTGTTTCCACCCTACAAGAGTTTAAGTGAGGAGAACAGAAGGATGTGCTAACAAGGAAACAGTTGTAAGGTGAAGGTGCCAAGACAGGCCTGAGGAAGTTCTTGATTCAGCCCTCTCTCACCACTGTGTCCTTGGGGAAATCATCTGATTTCGTCCTACAAATACGCAAGTGTCACAGGCATACAGGGTAATACTTTAAGAGGGCTCTGCTCTTACTAAAATAAACAGGCTTTTTATTAAAGCCACTATTTGAAGAGCTGTTTCAGGTCCATACATTGCAGCCACGTAGACATAGACTGATTATTATTTTTCTGGTGCTTTTCCAAGGCGTTCCCTTGTAGCATCTGTGCTTTTTCTTCAGAAATTTTTGCTACTTGAAGATTGAACTTTAAATACACAAGGCATCTCCATGATTTCCATGTTGAAAGTACCTGTTGATTTCTGTCACATTATTCTTGCCCTTCAAAGTGCTCTGGTAAAAGCTTTTGCTTGGATCTCAGTACCCTCTAATATGGTACCTGCTGCTCCCTAGTTTCCCCTCTGTAAAGTGCGTATTCTACTACACATTCTCCCAAGTTCAGTTACTCACATCTATGTGGACTGCAAACTCTTTAAGGCAAGATCTCTGCTTTACTCAAAGATGTAACAGTGGTGTCAAAGTGTCCCTAATTTATGTTGACTTTGTGCCACTAGTACTTTAATGCAAATAATAAAATTAAAGCAATATTTATTCAATTATTTTTGAACTCTTAAGGGCAAATAATAAACAAGAGGGGAGCAGAGTTATAAAGAATGTGAGGGTAAACTAAAAAGGTGAGATTCACTGTGATATTCAAAAGTAATAGACATCCCAGATATTGAGTGGGGCAGCGAAACTTAGAAAGTCCCAATGAGGGAATACATTTACTGAGGCTTGGAACAATCTGATGATAAAGCATAGCAAGTATAGATGCCATGTGCAACAGCACCTGAGGGAAAATACATAAAAGGCCTTTCTGATGTCAGTACAGCAACTGTAGCTGGAATAGTGAAGGTATCTGTAGGCAATTTATCAGAAAGGTATTGGCAAAAACAGGGGGGATTCACAGAATAGCAGTTAAAATAATTAGAGGGCAGGAAGGATTGATTTGCTAGGAAAGGTTAAAAGAGCTAGCTACAACCTAGATAACCATAGCTGCAAAAAGAGGGAATAGGATAGAATAATAAGAAATTTAACTGCTTGTCATAGCTGATGTTGGTGTGTTTTGCAGAATTTCCAAATAGAACATATATATTTTAAAACACCCATGCAGCACAGACAACAATGTGCTTTCGTTGCCTGGGGGCTGAAAATGTTTCGGGGCTTAAACTGTCTTTCTTGTTCTAAATCTGACAAGGGCCCCACATAGTGAAATCCTTTGGAGATATTGATGTGGCCTCTTTCCTTTGCCAGCTCCACCCATTTGAAACCAGCCGACACAGAGACCAGAAATGGGTTTGCAGAGATTTGTAACAAGAATAATAAGCTTGATGTGCATGCAGTATGAATGCAAATGTGTGTCTATTCATGTGGGCAACGAAGAAGCAGCAGAACAAGCATTAAAATAGTGGTCTCTATTGATAGCAAACATCATTCCCAAGGTGCTGCTCCCAGGACACTGTTCACAGATGCCCAGCTGAGGAATGTGCTGTTGATGTGACCCCCACAAGGCTTTTCCTCTGATAAGAGCACAGCACAAATGATCCTGCAATGGAAAATATTGCATCCCAATACCAGGAAGACGGCAATGCTGTGGCAGTACATCAGGTGTGCCATTTCTTTTCCTTTTAATGCAACAGGAGAAGAGACATATATTTCAAATGAATTAGGGAAAACAGACCATGAGCAGCACTCTTGACTAATATTTATGGAGTCTGAAACAAGCGAGATTCTTAAGCAAAGGCCCACCAACTGATAATGATTACAAAGGTCCCAGTCTCTTGTAACCTGGGACCTCAACTGAGGTTTTACTGAAAAGACAGCTTCTTGCCACTGCAGACTATTAGAACAACGTAGAACATGAGTGCCTCTAAATGTCTTCCTGCTGCTGAAATCCAGATGAAGAAATAGCAATGGCTGATTGATGCTGCATATATTTCAATAAAACTAATGTGATGATCACAAGATGTAGTTGAATTATTAGCTTCAGTGGCATCTCCAGCAATGTTTTGAAGAGTCCATGCCAAGCAGTATAAGACTGATGTTGCTTTGACAAGCACAAATAGAAATAAAAACCCTCCCTGAAATTCTAAGTTATTCATACTAATTATCTCTAAGAAAAAGTTGTCCATCTAATAAATCAAAATGCAATACCCACAGCCTTTACATTTAGCTCAGCGTACAGCAAATCATCCTCACTATTCTGAAGTAAGTATGTAAATACACAATGGTTTGTCAGGTTAGTTGTGTGTATATTACTTCAGTTCATCTAGATAAATACTATCCTCCTTATGCAACATAGCTACCGGTGACTTCTGGTCAGAAGGTTAGGAGCAATATGCAGTCATTAACTACCATGCCACTGCTATCTCTGCTGACTTTTGACCTTAAACTCAAGTCAGCTTTGCCTGGTTCAGTGCTTGAAAGTCAGTGATTGGCACTCTTCCTTCTGACTGTAAAGTGAACTGGTACCCTGCTTGTGGTGGGAGGAGTGCTTTGCTTCTGAAAGTGCCAGCTGTTGGACAAGATGTAATGCTGAGGTCCTGACCATTTGCTCATTAGGCATTCGGTAGTACTTCTGGCAAGAACATCTTAGAGTGAACTCCTCCTGCTTGAAAATTCACATCTTCCCTAACCATATTTGTTTATAACTTCAGCTGGATATGACTTTCTTGTATGCTTTGTTCCCTAAAACTCCTGTGTAAACCCTCTTAGCTGATTGAACTGACAACCACGAGCTAAAGAGCGAAAACACAGCAGTAGGGAGTTTCATGACCTATGTTCCCTGTGGATCGCCACCATACCAATTACACAGTATTGCTGCATTCAGATTATTAACTGGTGCACAGCAGCTGTGCGTGCGCTTCTTTTCACCGGTAGCGGTGTGTACTGTCCATCGTACAGTGCTCCAGAACCTGCAGTGTGAAAGTCGCTACAGGCGAGCAGTGACTTTAAAGAGGTGTTATAACTCTACTTCATTATTGCCCAAGTAGAGAGACTAATGACACAAAGCTTCATTAAAAAACTTCACCGGGTCTTTAAGTATCTTGTTGCCCTCAGCAAATTCAAGGTAAGACTTAGAGGTTATGATTTTACTAATAAGTATAGGGCCCTTTCTCTGGCTTCAAGGGCAAGGAGCACGGCACAGTCGTCTATGCAGTGAACCTCTCTCCAACTCCAAAACAACATCCACTGATGCAAATAGCCCAGGCGTTGTCTAGGAGAGCGTTAGATTGCATGAGCCAAAACCACAGCAGGGACTCTGCAAAACATGGACTGCTATAGACAGGGATGGAGCGGTATTTGAGCAGATGCCTTGGCTCCCCGCTCCACTTCTATAGACAAAACCTGACAAAAAGATATCTGGATTCCTGTGCTCTGGGACTGTGTGTATGCTATAGGCTGAAAAGAATCATAACTCAAAGGAGCAGCCAGAAGATTCTGGGACCTTTGAGTTCACCAGCAATAGTCCTACAAATAAAAAATCAGTTGATTCAGACTGAAGCCATATAGCATTAAAAGTTTAATTAAACTCAAAATTCCAGGTAACTAGAAATCATGGTTGTTAGCCAAATCTAGCTCGATTCTCTTCCCTGCTAGGAAGAAGACAATATTAGCGCTAGCAGTACTCTAAAGCTTGCAAATGAGTTTTAGTCATGCAAAGAAACAACTTCCAGCTGAGATGTTTGACCTAGGTCAAAGCAGGGAAAACTCCCATTAGTCTGCCTTCTAAATGAGAAGCCTGCTTCAGGCTCAACTGCAGTAATGATTCATAGTCTGTACAGTCATTCCAGCCACCCTGTGGAGTGGAAATTGCACAGTGGCTAAAGCCACCTAGTATATACAGATTTATTCACGTAATCCTTCTGCCTGTGACTGGCAACCACGGGGGCCAGGATCAGTTTCTGGAGTCTCAGGTGAATGGTGACTTGAACCCTACTAAGAAACCCAGAAACATTAAGTGAAGGTCTTTGCTCACTAAGTCGTAGTTCTTCACCTGAAAGTGATGATTCAGGCAGCTAAAAGCAGCAGTCTTTTATTTACAGGAGAAAAGGAAAACAGGAGGACAATACAAACAACCTGCTATTCCTTTTCCAACCAGTCCTTAAAGCTCCTCTTTCAGACTCAGTTGCTTCTCGTGATGAGACATGCAGCTGTGTCCCATCTCCTCTATGGCCCACGTAGAGTCTGGTTTTGTCATCCTTATATCCTCTTTAATTTTGGTTCTTTTCCCCTTCTATCTGTGAAATTTTTATTTCATTCATTTTTTATTCTAATACTACAGGTAGAATACTTCAGTAGAAAATATTTACCAAAAGGAGCTTTAAATGGCTGTCATAGCAGCCTCACTTGTCATAGCAGTGTCACGCTGCACCTCCTTCATATAGACAAGATTCTGCAGGGGAAAAGCAGGACGACTACAGTAATGCCTGCAGTAGTACTACTTACCTTGGTTGGAATAAAACAATAATATTTTTACTTAGTATTGATCTAATTGATTTTCCTTCCTTTGCACAAGACAAATACTCTGACATTTTTTTCTGTCTGAAAGACACTGAATTTATTGGCTTCTCCTGGAGGCATCCAGCAGACCCTTTCTTTCCATTGCAGAGTTTCGGGACAAGCTTCTGTGCCACCATTGTTTGTGACAACTGTGACTGAGAAACTTGGCATCTCTCTTGCTCACACCTGAGCAGCAGCCACGTACTAGAAGGTCACTGCTAACAGTAAGACTGTGGAAGATCAAACTGAGTAATTGCTAGAAAGCTGATGAAAACTTTATGTGATAACAAAGACTATTTTTAACACTAACGCTTGCTCAAAGCAGGACATTTACTCAATAGTAGGAAACCAGAAGCAAAGAAGCAAGTTTGAAAGGTAGGATGGGTTCTTAGACAGTGCAAATGAAGCATAGGGGAAAATAGATATTTAAGTTCTTTTTATGTAATTTGAGATGCCTCCAATGTAGGCACCTACACCTGAGCTAGATTATATACTTTTTAGAACATCCTTTAATAGCAATAGATGCTTTTAGGAAAGAGTTTCTTCCTAAGCTGGACAAAGGAAAATAACCTTAAACAAGCCTTTTTCCTTGATTGTATCAGTAGCTGGCTCAGACAGAAACATCTAGACTTTCTTGTGACAGGACAGAAAGATCCTGCCCTAAGACACTCTCTCTGGTATCCCACACGGATTCAGTTTCCACAGACATTTCCTGTATTAGTTCTATAATTTATGAGTGTTGACAATTAAGGGGATGAAAAATGGAACAGATCAGAAGACAGGTTATTCTCTTCTCTGAAAGTTAGATTATTGAGTGAAAATTAATAAAAATTTTGAAATACTTGACTGAAAACCAAGTAGATCACTGTAAAATAAAATCTTGGTGCCACATGGGAGGGGGAGCTGTGTTGTCCCAAGCCTGCCCCCTCTTCTGCGGGCCAATCACCCTTATCAGACAGCATTTTCCATGATGTATTGCATTGTGGCCAAAATCCACTTCTCATCGTGAAAAAAGTATGGTTAATCAAAACTTGGTTTTCTTTGAAAATCAGTGTTGAAGCACTCCTTTTTAGCAGTCTCAGATTCTTCTCCTAAATCACTTGTCTTTTGCTTACCACCCCATGTCCACATCACAGGTCTTTCTCAAGCCTTCAACAATGACAAATAATGACAGTGATAACTGACTTTGCAGTTCTGCAAAAATACAGTAAAGTTGTATCCAGCCACTCTCTACACTGAGAAGAAAAGAGGGAGGCTGTGCAGCCCAATGTCACCACTGGATACAACCTGCACACTGTCCTGAGCGAGTGGTTATGGGTGGGAGGGCTACAGGCCGCTTCACCCTAAGAGCTTTGTCTCAACCCTTACCAGTGTAGTAGCTGACAATAACAGAAGACTTGGGAAGCCAGATATTCTGGCAAATGGAAAAGCCAGCTTGATATAAAAGAAAAGAAAGGGTTATCTTTGCTGAACACTCCCCAGCTAGCCTGGGATGTATGATTAAACATGAGGATGCAGCCCAATATTTCCTCTCGTAGAGCAGGGTACATGGCAGCTGAACAAGATTGCATTGCTGTGATTTGTACCTTACTGTCTTCATCCAGCAGGACCAGAAAACTAACTATCCTTCATGGTTTAGCTACTCATCTGCTTCAAGGGTAACGCTGTGTGTGATATATTTTTGCTACTTAGAGTCCAATTATCAGTGACAGAGGGAAATCTTTTCAATTCTGCCAGAGCCACTCTTATTGGTGTATACACAGCCAAAGAAATGTAGCCACCCTAGGGCAGCTCCCCTCATTCTCATGTTTGGGGAGCTGGTCCAGAGATAAAAGAGGCAGCACCAAGGAAATATCACAGTTCACCTTCTCCATGCCAGGAGTCCTCTTCTGTTTTTGACACCTACAGCTGTCAAAAATCATTATATAGAGTTCATCACAGCACTACGTTATAGTCTAGGACTACCTTTCTGTGATAGCGTGACATGCTGAAAGTACTAGTGACTTTTGTGTAGATCCTGATTCATGAAAGCAAGCTCTGAACATACTATTTGGATTGACCTCCCCAAGAGAGGTACACAGGAGATGGCCTTTATTGCAGAGCTCAGTAATGTTTCAGCATGAGGTGGGCTTCTAAGAAATCCACACCTGTCACACCTGAACTGTAACACATAAAACTATAGACTTCATGTGTCTTCAAAGATAACCATCTGCAGGGAGGTTTAATTTGGACCTTAGAATGTAATTCCTTTGGGAGATATGGTCTTAGTCCTTCTGTGGCTCTGTTTTCAATCTTTTCTCAGACTTAACATGTCCCCTCAAACCTTAGTCCAGACTATAAATCCATCTAGAATCCATGAACAGACCCCAGGTACTCTTTATCCAGCCTCCGTCTCCCACCTCCGGTCTCTCCAGATTCTGGGCTCCTCCTACTCACTGGCAAGTCCACCTTGAGTTTCACTAGCAAATCGCCCACACACCCCCTGACAGAGAGAGCAAGGTCACACAGAAAATAGTTAGAAATAGAGTTTAGCAAGAAGATAGGACAGGTTGCAGTGATCAGGATAATTTTGTTTCCCTTCTTACCAGATACAAAATTCTAGGTTTAATCTCTTCAAAGGTATGCTTGAGTGACTCCATCCATTGCCCAGTGATTGGTGGATGGTCTTTGTTAGAGGCTTTATTATCTGTTACAGTTTATATATCTGTGTGTTTAATTATGATTTTTCCTGTACCTTGTCTTTGTCTTTTATGCTGAACAGCTATAAAACAGATGGCCTTAAAAAACAGTTGCCATTACAAATAACACATATGAGGAGACACTGAAACATTATAAATGATCTGTCTGTAATCTAATGACATCTTTCCACTGTCCCTCTTGTCATTTGTAAATGTTGCACAACTAGCACACTACAACTGACAGCTGCTAGAGATCTCACATGCTATCTCTCTAATCATGACCTAAATAGGGACATGTCAAATACCCATTAAAATGTGATTAAGACATTCCTAAATCATGATAGTAGAGGGGAAAGAAGGAAATTCGAGTATACAAAAATGAAACCTGACAGCAGCTGTTAGTATCTGCATTGTAAAGGAGCCATTTCAATGCTCCTAATAGCTTTCAATAGCTTTCTAATTTTGATATGCTACATGGAATAGATGAGGCATGTTATCTATGGTTGCTCCTGATATTTCTTGTGTCTATTTTTCTGGAGTATGATTGCGTATGTGTGCATGTGTGTGTGTGTAGAATAGCTTTTGAGCCAAGCATCCTTGAAAAATTACAATGATAAGCCCTGACAGAAATATAACTGGGCCTGTTGAGTCAGCTCCTTTGCCCTAGATTTGCTGTTTCAGCTTTGCAAGAAGTTTACAGGCGCCCCACAAAAATAATGTCAATTTGGGGGTTTTTTAAGATTATATAGATAGAAGAAGCTTGAAGGGGTGTTACATCTGCATGGATCAATATATTAGTAATCATATCAAGAAGAATATATGAGGAGAAAATTAATATTTATGCCTGAGTTTACTGTGTCTGGAAAGGAGATAATGTGTCCAAATAGGGTAATCTTAGCAGGTGACATTCTGATCTCAGATATTCTGATACAAATTAAGATGACTGACTTCAATTAAGATACATTTGCATAAATGAAATCAAAATAGAATCAAAATATTAACTCTTATCTAATGACTTCTGAGACACAGTACAAGGATCAGACAGTTAAAGTCTTGTCCATTTCTTTAGAGATTCCCTTTCTAACAAATTAAGATTCCTTTGTTTTTTTAACAGGGAGAGTTAAGTCTGGAAATCAGAATTAAATGTGTGGGTCTTTTACTCTTGACTCATTTGAAGAGGCCTAAGATCCTCATCATACAGACAAAGATGTTTATTCATCCTTTGAACCAGCAATCATGGCTCAGTGCAATATCAGCTTTACACTGCTATGATCTGCGTCAACATCCTTTTCAGCTAAGTCCTAAGACCTCAATCCTAATTCATTGATGAATCTGTGAGGTGGAGTCTCAGTTTGTTCAAGCAATAATGTTACATATGATTCTGGGAATTTGCCTTCTACAAAAGCCTAGAAGAAACCCAAAACTAGCAGTGTCTGAAGCACCATAGCTCTTCTGTGAGTCTGGATCTCCTGAACACAGGGTCAAAATCCCATGAAGGGATAACCACACTAGGCAGGAATTAAGTCAATGTTCAGGTCTCTACTGACCAGTAGAACCTGAGAAGAAATAATTATTTTCCAACATGACAGCTAATGTGAAAGAGCAGGTGGATGGTCCGTAGGAGGCTGTAACCCCATGGGAAGCCTGAACTGGAGCAGTCTCCTGGCAGGGCCTGTGGCCCCGTGGAAAGAGGAGCCCGCGCTGGATCAGGTTTGCTGGCAGGACTTGTGACTGCGTGGGGGACCCATACTGGAGCAGCCTGCTCCTGAAGGGCTGCACCCCGGGGATAGGACCTATGCTGGAGCAGGTTGTGAAGAACTGCAGCCCGTAAGGACTCACACTGGAGAAGTTCGTGGAGAACGGTCTCCTGTTGGAGGGACCCCACGCTGGAGCAGGGGAAGAGTGTGAGGAGTCCTCCCCCTGAGGAGGAAGGAGGAGAGACAACGTGTAACGGACTGACTGCAATCCCCATTCCCCGTCCCCTGGTGCCGCTGGAGGGGTGGAGGTAGAGAAAATAGGGAATGAAGTTGAGCCTGGGATGAAGGGAGAGGTGGGGGAAAGGTGTTTTAAGTTTTGGATTTTATTTCTCATTATCCTATTCTGACTTGATTGTTAATAAATTAAACTCATTTCCCCAAGTTGCGTCTGTTTTGCCCATGACAGTAATTGGTGAGTGATCTCTCCCTGTCCTCACCTCAAACCATGAGCATTTCATTATAATTTCTCTCCCTCATCTAGTCGAAGAGGGGAAGTGATAGAGGGGCTTTTGTGGGCATCTGGTGTCCAGCCAGGGTCAACCCACCACACTAGTACATGCCACATGGGCGTGCAAGTATTCTTAGGAGTGGATAAATTGTGCATGTTTACTCCTGGTACCTGCTTGTCTCCCTTCAGAATTGCATAATATTAACTTGGGTAAAGATAACAAGACAAGCCCTTCCCTTTTCCAGCTGCAGTTGTTCTTCTGTCAATGTCAAGAGTGGAAACTCAGAACTGCTTTGAAAATTTTGGCTTTTCACAGGACTGAGGCCAGAAATTGGTGCATCTTGGCTGTAGAAATGTAACAGTGGTAATGGTAAGTAGGGAGAAGATGATTCCACACCACTATTAAGGTATTGATATCACTGATATTCTAAGAATGCAAATACATGAGGTATTATGTCAAAGTCAGTTTTGCATATATTTTCAAAATATCATCGTATATTTAAAGTTTCAGCTTCATCTCCTTATGGAGAACAAGAAAGTAGTTTTCCCAGCTACACAAAATGAAGAATAACTGTTTGATTGCTTCAATTCAATAACTCAATAGCAAATATGCAATGGAGATAAAAAAAAATGCCTGCTTTTGTGGCATGATGCAGTCTCAGGATAGCATACCAGCTGGCCAATAGGCACAGCTCTACGGCTGTCCATCAAGATACACCAGCTCACAGCAACCAAGGGTTTGGTCCCAGCACTTGTATCATTTGTTATTTTCATGTTGAGGTCACGAGGGGAAAGTAGCTTTTATTGAAAAATGTATTTCAGTCCCAAGTCTAAGCAATCCAAAGGGTCCTCTGTGCAGGTTTATGAGCTGGTTTTGGGGTTTTTTTTTGGCAAAATAGATTAGCCAGAAGAATCTAAACCACACTGTCTGCCAGTCTTGAGCCACAGTTGTTTGATCAGATTTTGTCAGCTCTTTTTAAAGACTCCAGCATGTGGAATATGTGATATATTACTCCCAGGAGGCTTCATAGGCACATGTCTACAAACCAGACAGGAAACTCATCCTTTGCTCTCTACATCCCCCACCCTGAAACAGGATTTCTGTAGCAGTATAACACGGACAAATTAACAGTATTAATACAATTGTACAGAATATCAGTCATACTGAGGCAAACCTTCATACCAGTTTCTGTCCTCAGCCATTAAGATGCCTGCAGAAGCAAATGTCTTGTGATCAAAATTATACACACCACGGGTCACAGGGGAGACCTTTGTTCATCTGCACAGACATTATTTTGCATAGTAGTGTCTCAAATGGCAAAGGAGAAAACATGTCATATACGTTTTTATTTAGTCCAAATGTTGTTAAATTATTCAGGTCATTATTAAAATATGAAACAAGATTCAAACAGAAAAAATATTTACATTTTTAAACAGGGAGCATTTTAAACCCTTTAATTGGATGGAATACATCATTCCAGCATGGCTTTTAGCAGTACAAAGGTCAGGATTCCAACCCAGGTCGAACGCTAAACTAAAGCAGATGCATTCAAATCCAAAATACCAAAAAGCGAAAAACTTTAAAGGGTTTGTTTCAATCTTAATAAATAATTGGCATATTACACAAGACACTCAATATAAATTCTCCTGAGGCACTAGTGATGCTAAGAATGAATTCACCTTTGCCTGAAGTGGCAAAGGAAGTTAGCCAACTAGTCTAAGCTGATTTTTCTGTCTCTCCATAGTCAGCAGAGAGAAAAGGTTCTTCCAGATGGTAATTCATTTCTCCTGCCTTAAGGGGTAATGTACCCTGTGCAGCGTGCTTTTCTCTTTTGACTATAGATAGATCCCAGTCACTTCTAGTAGCCTAGCCTACTTCTTAAACTATTCATTTAAATTTTAAATGGTTGAAATAAGCTGATGCAAATTCCACCATGCTTATACTTACAAGAAATGCAACAATAAATGCAATAACTTGATTTAGCGTCCATTGACCGGTTTAATTAGAAGTTCAAGTTATCTAGAACTTCAGCTGTCACTGAGACTACAATTAAGTGAATAATTGATTTTACCAATTAAGTGGCAAAAGCAAGAACAGATACAATCAATTGAATTCAAATTTCAGGTTTATTTTAGTTCAATCCAAACAAAGACTTTGAATTTTCTACAGAATAAAAAAAAAAACCTGTTCCAGATTGAACCAAATATTTCATTCACTCATAGAGAAAATGAACTTTAAAAGAATTTGGGAGGAGCGGGTTTGTGTTACAACTGCCTAGACAAGGGTAGGTAGTACATGAGGCTTTCTGCAAATGAGCAGAAGCTCATATTCATGTGTGATTTCAACCATCCACATATCCTGAAGATCAGCATGGCACTGTGGAGTCAATCTATACAATCTATAAAGCTGCTAGACTAACACTGGTGGCAATTTCTTAATGCAAACCATGTAGACCAGCACTGTTAAAGGAGGAATTGATTCTGTGCTCATCAAACCCCACAGAGAAACCTGTGTCAATTTCAATGCACGAAGACCTCAACAGGAGGAATAATGCCATTTTAGGAACGACTCTTAAAATAAGTGCTAAAAATACATTTTTTCAAGCGAGATGAATCATACGAATATCTCTAATATGGAACCCTTCTTCTATAAAAGAAGTCCACTCTCAAGATGCAGCAAGTGATAGATTTGCACCATTGCTTTTAGCTGAACGCCTGGCTCAAATCAAAATTACTTACATGAGGTGGAGATAATAATTCATTTTTATAATGATATGACCAACATTAAATTGAATCCATTCATATAAATGATGTCAAAGTAGTTCCATGTCAAACTGAACATGAATTTTAAATTTGTAGAATTGTTTTTTCTTTTTGTGGTCTTTTATTTTTTCCTCTTCCCTTATGGTAGGGTCACCCATATGAGTGGAACTGGAAGTGAACTTGACAGGAGGTAAAAAAAAATGACCTAACCCCAGTGCACTGTCAGCCGTGAGTGTTTAAAAAAAAAAAAAAAAAGCTGAAAAAGTGGCAGAATTGTCTTATTCTTGGAGAATCACCTTACTTACAACTTTCACAATACAAATTTCATGCTAAAATAAAAAGGAAAAAAATCTTCAAACAGAAGTGTGATTTTTATAGATGATTTGTGTTCTTTAATACAAACTCATAAAAACATTGTTGTAAGTATAATCTTTTTATGACAGGAGAGCAGATAAAAATAAAAACATGTAATTCTTCCAAACCTGTATTGACTGTGAAAAGCCTAAACATTGCAAGTTTCTGAAGTGTCATCTGTGTCTTGTTCATGTGTACTATTCAAAGAACCTCACCACTTCTAAATGTAATTAAATCCACTTTTAAAGCTCTTCTCCCTTTCATAATTGCATTAGAAGTGGTTCAAAGAGAAACAGCTATTCTTAGCTGAAGGGTATGTTATCAGTTGCCTGAAGAAACAGCAATTAATGATGGTTATGCTCAGTCCTTGATGGTAGAAGAGGGCCCTGCTCTCATTTACATCAATATTAGCCAGGAAAATTTCCAGTGAAATAATAAAAATTAGTCTGGTATAAATCAGGTGTCAGTTCAGTAAATGGGAACAAAAGAGATTTTCACTTTCAAACTAAAGAGAAATGATACACTCTTTAGACTAATTTCCTATTAAATACAATGACTATTCTTAGCAGGTTAATTATCATATTTCTTGTTGATGAAGACCTGAATTAAGTCAACATCTACAGTAAGGAAAAAACGTTAAGACCATTTAAAGACTTATTGAAGCAAGCTAATATTATGGCTGATACTTTAGCACAAAAAGCTCATAACCCACATACCAGGAAAACGTATCTACTCAGAATGAGAAGGTCTTGCACAGACAGATCTTGTACCAAGGGCATAGACCTTTGAAGAAGTACAGAACTTGTGAAGATCTGATGAGAGCTGTTCTCATCAGGCAGAGCCAGAGTAGTCACAGAGAAGAAAATGCTCCATTGTTCAGAACCCCCTTTTAAAATACTGATACCTACAATGAAGTGCCTAGTTTTCTAGCTGGAGCTAGAACATGAACCTAAGGCTATTTAATATGCCTGTGCTTTCATCCACTAGGAAATACATTAAAAATCACAGCATAATTTAGGTTGAAAGAAATCACTGGAGGTCGCATGACTGTTTATTTGATATACTTGCCTTAAAACAGCAACATCTTTTAGATAGCATTCCAGCTTTAATTTGTTGTGGAGTAGGATCAATTTTCTATGAACAGTACAGGTTAAATATACTTACAAACGCCTGTAAGCTCATTTTGTAAACTCAAATCACTCCTTCACCTTCTTCTCCTAAAATTATTGTGGTGATTGGACCCCTGGAGTACTGACACGAATACCTATTAGCTTGACTGACTGTATTGTTCACGTTGACTATAGTTTTCAGTCGTCGCTTGTTTTGTGTAAGCCTTTTGTATCATGGGTCACTTTTCTGCTTTAGGTTCATGAAGGCCCTAGAATTGTAGAGCTTTGAATCATAATTTAGGTTATAAATGTACAATATACAAATATAGTAATTAAAATATATCCACAAAGGTCCCAGGTGGTTAAAATCTTAAACAAATTCAATTTAGCATTTTGCCTTATGTAGATCTTGTTTTAAAAGCCGTGGTAAGAACAAGGACATGCTACTAAGACTCTGGCTTTGGTATAAAAATACATTTAGCAGTTTCAAAAGGCACTGCAGTCATACATCCAAATCAGTTAACATCTGGACTGAAAACACACTAGGCTAAGTGAGGTGTTCCTCTTTCTACATTTTTGTGTAAGTCATGCTCAGTGGTTGGTATAGTTTTTTCTCCCTTTCTGGTTGGATTTCAGTCATTACTTTGTGAATTCATCATAGTCACTCACAGATATTTAAACACACTTAAATTGCTTTAGTAGCCATCACTCATTGGGAATAACATAGCTATCTAACAACATTTCCATTCTCTTCCATAATCAATAAGAAAAAAAGTAATATCTAGCTTCTAATTATTATGAAGTATTCAGATTGCAATTTCAGTCAAGAAATTTTAATGACTACATGGCACCAGAACCCTTTTTAACTGCTATCTCAAAGGCTGCAAACCTCATCACCCAAAATTACTCCTCAAGAAGGAGCAATACTGATTCAAAAGAGCGTATCACTTCTTTAGTACTTCAAGTCCATCTCCTAAACACTTGTCAGCCTCAACTGCTCTGACTTTTTAAGCTGGCACTATACAATCTGTTATTCCTGTAGATGATAGCTGAGATGATAAGTATTGAGGGGACTAGCAAGGAGAGTCCTGCAATCCCTTCAGCACTGGTGGTATGGATTCACTGTTATCCATAGACAGTGTAAGGTAAGCACACAGGCCAATGTACAGAAACTCCAGTCAGCCACCAAGGTCTTGGAATTACAAAAACCGTAATAAATGTTCTTTACTAGGAAAAGCACTTTTCTTTCTTCCAAAGGAGCTCAGCTAGCAGTTGAGCTCTATACGGCTTAGTCATAGGTTTCAACATATAGGTAGGAGAAATACTGAGGGAGAGGAGGAAGCATGTCCATCACCAACTGACTCATAAGACCTTTTAATGGCTGTTGTGACAGTATACCAATCCCATCCTTCCTGTCTCTCTTTTCCATGTATACGGCCTCTATATTTATACAGGCTTTATCTAAATCGCCGTACATAAACCGCACAAGTGTCTGTAGTTCAAAACACATGCAACAAAATCTTTCAGCAGGATCCAGGTAGAAATGGCATGTAATATTTCATAGGGAGAAGCCATTGGAGTAATTTATTTAAGGAAGTGGTGCATTGTCTGTCACATGGAGTCTTAAATTAGGTTGGGATGTACTTTCAAAAAGTATGTTTGCTTAGGTGGTATTCCTGGCATGAAAAGGAGCAAATTTGTAATAATATCAAATTTTTAATATTAATTATTGTAAAATTATTAGAAAAAATAGTATTTTAATCTTACTTGTAATGATCTTTTATATAAACATCATATACCACACTAGAAAATCATCAGGTTCTGGCTATAAAAATCTATTCATAAGAAAGAGATTATTCCATATGGATATGAAATGGTACAAGTGGCACAGTAGCACAGTGTACTTCTGATTCAGTTTTTGCCAGAAAAGTCAATGTTTATATAATCCTGGTTTCCCAGGATTCACATTCACATCTTTCAGTTCAACAATATGCCTGCTGACGAGCTAAAGTTTCCTCCTGAGTCTCCTGCTCAAGCACCTTAGGGAGTTGTTAGTTAGGAAAAAAAACTACCTCTGATGAATAGATGAGAGGTTTAGCCCACACAACTCACAGATCCATCTTCTGGCCCTAGAAGCTCCATTGGCAACATGGGCTTGTCTCCAAACCTTCTATCTTTCCTTTTCCCCTGCCTTCTAGGCACACAAATTTGGGTTATTTGGGGTTTTGGTTTTTTGTTTGTTTGTTTTTTCCAATGAGGTATCTACAGCTGTTTAAGGTTATTGGAAAGCATTTTGTGGCTTCTGACATAAGCAGATGGTGTGCAGGAGAGTTAATACCTTCTGAATTCTCCTGAAATAAATCTCACTTAAATCTTCACATACATCCAAAATCTCTTTTAACAGGCCGTCTCTCTCAATTTCTAAGATCTTCAGACACTGCCTCTGCTCCAAAATCAGTCCCACTAGATGGAGTACCAAGGACTCATTTTCAGACACACATTCCCATTACCATCAGTACTTTTTTTCCATGCAACGGTAATTTTAAACCCAAGCCCATTCCTGGACAATTAAGTACTTAGCTATCTTTAGGTGCTAGTCCCACAAGAGCTTCCAGTGGTCCTCAGATAGACACAGTTACTTACTCAACATGTTAAAGCTGCTCTTTGTTTCTAAAAAAATTGTATTTTGTACTCATTTTTTCCTCTCTCCAGTGATTAAGGAAAAGAAATGTTTTAATCATTCATGAACTTGAGACCCAGCCTGCAAGCAAATGCTTGGCCTCGCATGACTTCTAAATAGATCTCATTAATTTCTAATCTTTTGTATAATCTAATTGAATGTCCAAAGGAAAAGTTGTTTCGATATTGCTTGTTACAGACTCTGCCTAAACAACATATTCTGCCTCATTTGTGCTGCTGCACCAAGTTTTATATGCCAAAGTCAGCAAAGGTGACTCTAGGGCTTAAGCAGGTCGGTGCCATAAACCCCAGTACTGCAGAGCTGGAACCTTACACAAACCTTCTGCCAGGCATTTATGGCCACCTCACCACAGGCACATCCCTGAAAAATCTGAAAAGAATTTGCAGATAAAGAAGTTCAGTTGATTTCCACATTATGGAAAAAGCACAAATGCAAGGAAGATTCTGTTAGATAAACCAAATTAATGTCTGGCCTTTCTCTTCTTTACGGAAGAGGTTGGACTAAAATTACTTTCTTTTCTGGAAGGTTGGTGTGCACATTCTCCCTCAGTAAACTGTATTATATATCACAGTATGACTGAATTGTACAAGTAGGTTACATTTAATGAGAAAAAGTACTTTTTTTGTTAATCTAAAGATAGCAGAAACTAGGATGCCACCAAAAATAGTCCTTCTGATCACAATGGCTGTCTTTACATTGGTTTTGGACAATGCATTCAAAAAGTAACACCCATTTTACCTCCATCATTAGGAAAAGTTCACTAAAATAACCTCAATAGCACATGCTTAAAAGTTTCTGGCCTCGAAAAGTAAAACTGAGGGTTGCCAAAGTAAAAATGTGCTGATCTGCCCATTATTAATCTGAGTAGTGAGATACAGGGTCCTATTCAGTATTCACTCCTGGTGTATTCTCACAAATATTAAGAGAATTGCACAGCTTACTTTCCCCACGTCTGAATGTGCCTTACAGATCGTACTATTGTATCTCACTCCTTGGTGGTTTTGGTTTTTTTCTTTTTTGACTGCCAGACAAGGAAGATAACTGCACAGAGCTGGATCCCTGAGACACCTGACTGCCCAGACATGACTTGAGAGTTAAGAATATAAAATTCAGGAGGAATGAGACTAAGAAATTATTTTTGCCATAGTTTATTTATTTCCCCTTCTCAATGCATGGAAAATCTATTACAAATTTGTTAAATTTTTCCTTTTATAACCTCTTGTCAGCCTCTTAATTAGTCTGAAAATATAGTTCAGATTATCTTTCATTACTAATCCTGTTTGTTCTACTTACGTAGCACAGAGGGAACAGATGCTGACTGCCACTGACCACAGCTAATATCCAACCCTCATTCCTCTCCTGCCAAGGAGCTGGCATTAAAATCCAGGTATCCAGCTCTCACAGCTTCCCTTATTGCTAGTACACAAGGTATCAAGGGGAGGAGTATGGCCAGTCAAGCGTTGCTCCCCACATTCATGTCCACACTGCAAATCAGCAACTACAAATGTGACAGCTGGTAGGCCATGCCTAAACTAGTTTTGAAGGGTAGATTCTGGGGTGGAGGACAGTTTAATTTTGATTATGCCCTTTAAAAGCAGGGACTGGACTGGAAGGCAAGCAGCTACAGCATCTTCCTGCAGGAGGAGGGGGTGTTACATTTTTTTTCCTTAGCTTTCTTGTTTAAGGAGGTTCCCATTCTTATCGTTTCAAAAACACATAAAACCTATGATCCAATGTAATTAGTTCAATCCTGTCTGTCATAGTCTGTAGGCAGCCTAGAAGATATGGCTAGCTAGGTTGATAAAAGAAGTCTTCTCCTAGAAGAGATGGTTGGATGGACACAACTGTGGGAAACAGAAACATGAGTTTCTGTCCTTGGAGATATTTAAAACCAAGCTGGCCACTGCTCTGGACAACCTGCTCTAGCAGACTCTGTTTGAGGAGAGGGGTTGGACTAGGCAGTGTTCGGAGACTCCTTTCAACCCCAGCTATTCTGTGAAGGGGTAGCTCTCTGAAGTGTGAGCTGACTCATTTATCTCACTGCAGAACCATCACAGGGCTCTGGAAATTTAAGATCAATTTGCAGAGAGAGACTGATGGTTGAGCAGCTCACAATCCACACAGGGGATATTGCAAAGAATATTGAATTATGCTGCCCTTTATTACATAAAGCAATATTACAACTATTATTGTTAATCTTCTTACTAATGTTTTAAAAATAGAGAGAACTTTAATAGTACTGCAGAACCACCACTGCAGTATGGCAACGCCGCAGAAGTCATGGTCCTATAAACTCTGACAGACCATACCTTTTTACTATTAGCTTCTACCCATCACCTGAAAGGTTAACAGTTTCAGTTTTTATGCCAATCAGCTCAGGTAGTTTCTATTTTATATGTCAATCAACTTAAAGCTCAACAGTTTGTTTTCTTTTTATACCAATAAACTTAAAGTAGTTTGCACTCGTCTTTGGCTGACTACAAGCAACACGGGAAATCCATGTGACTTAACTCAGATGCCCTATGATAACAGCTGGCATGGCACTATTTTATCTGAGTGAGAGGAAGAGGCAGAACTAGATACTGCACAGCAGTCTCTAACTGTTGTGTCTTTTCATGCTGCAGACACTAAGCATCAGAGTGATCAACAAGGAGGACATTTTCTCTGAAATTTATCTCCTGCTTCAGAGTAGGGGTGCAGAGCTTTAGGGAAGTGTTAAGACGTTCTAAAACCTAAGCCATTTTCCTCATGAGTATCCAGAAAATAAAAAGTACCCCTATGCAATTCTTGTGGCTGTGAAATGCATAGAAAGTGAAAATACAAAAGCTCCAATTCAGATTATTACCTGTCATGTTCTTGCCTTTGTATCAGTGAAGAAACTTTCCACTACAGCAGAGGACTGTAAAGCCCAACACTTAAAGGCAGTTCAAAAAGTTCATATGATTTATCTCATTCACAGTAAACCATCCGGCTGCACTCAGAACACCATGAAGACCCAAATTAAGCTGCCATTGCTGGCACATCTCACTGCTCTCTGCAGTCTTCTTCACGCGTTGATCTCTGCTGGAGATTCAGTGACATGACATTTCCCTGCAGGATCAGTAACGGCACCTGCGTAGGTGTCCATGCACCGTGTTGTACAAGCAACTTTCAGCTCCACTCCACTCTCAGGTAGCGCTCTACATAACCACATGGATTTAAATCAAAGGGAGCTGTTGGTGAGAGGCAAATAGGAAACAACACAATGACAGATGATAGTTCTCAGGGGAACTGAGTGGAGAAGCTGTTAACTGGAAGTGTTCATGGGTGGCATAATTAACCCTTTCCAGACATGAACCTAGGAGAAAAAGGATTTTAATACTTTAAAAGATCCTGGAATGGAGGGCAGTATTTCAGTAGATGCCAAGGGCAAATTGAATAGACACATTCTAATAGAAAATGGGATAGAAACTGCAGTTGGTGGTCTGAATAGACTGTACATTTGATGTTTTGGCTTAGAAAAGCTGGGTTTAGTTCACTCTGACCACCCCATCAGATTCCAGTATAAACAACACTCATTTGGATCTGTCAGATTAATAGATGAGAACAGAGGAGGGTAGGGGGTTCACTGTATCCTTAGGAGTTGGTTTAAGATTGGAAGGACCACAGAAATGGCATGCTTAGCTGTAACTGTGTTGGGAATGACAAGGCTTGGAACAACATTTATTGGGTAGTGTCACACTGTCAGCTTAGCTCTGACTTTTCTAACTTTTCAGATCCAACCCACATGTCCTGATTTTTTCTTAGATCCTTTCCAAGGCAAACAGCTAGGATGAAGCCTGGCTATAATTTTGAGTACTGTTGGCTCCAGCAAACTCACTTACAGGCAGTATAGAATAAACTAAGCAATTTAGGTTGATCCAAACCTATGGACCTGCACACCTGCAACACTATTCCAGAAAGCCTTGCTCCCTCAGGTATCTGCACAGCCTCTCAATACATGTTCTGGGACATACTTGCCGTGAAATGGCAAGCTTTGAGGCTATGACAGAGGCACTACTACATTTCAGGTTCTCTGAGCTGAAAAAGGCATTAATTTCTCATAATTATTTCTTAGAGCCACACAACTGCTATCTTGGACTTGGAGGAGTCTTGGGCCAAGTACTATGCACTGCAAATCTGTGTAATTTGTAATTCAATAGTAATGGAGGTACTCTGCATGCCCTGACCTGGAGGCTAGGAAATACCCTCTTGTGTAGCTGTCAGTGTAGATGTCACCTTTAAAGACTTGGTGCAAAGTTCCTTTCAAGTCAAGAGTAGCAACAGACATATGATGAGAGAGTCCATTCCGGCCCTATTGATACATTTTGGTTCATACTCTCCTTATACACATACCGCAACTATAAGGAAAAATAGTATATATTATAAAATACATGAAATACACAGTAAAAAAGAAACATATCAAATTATTTTTATACAATCATGTCTCACTTCTATGGACTTTGGGAAGGAGGAATAAGAAAAGAGGAAAAGTCTACACACGCAGAAGAGAAATAAAGTGGAAACTGGTCATAAGAACCCTGTCAAACCTTCTGTCTGACTTTTGGCACCTCCACAGAAAAGGGACCAAAGCCACATGTTCCTACCAAAACAAGGAAGAAGGGAAAGGAGTTGTGTCAAAGCAGTGACAGAAGACCTTGCTGAGCTGCCTTCTGGGTAAGGGGAAGAGCTAAGGAGAGGAGGGCACTATAGCGCTGATTGTAAAGACTCTGTCTCTGCACTCAACAGTCTCTGCACTGCACACTTTGACCTTTGCTAGACTCTTCTCCTTGGTGCCCAGTAATAGTCTGAGAAGCAATGGGCATGACCTGAAATAGAGAAAATTCATTCAAACATTAAGAGAAATCAATTTCCCTATGAGGGTACTCAAACACTGGAATGAATTACCCAGAGAGGCTGTGGAGTATCCACTCTGCCCTAGCTGACCCTGCTTTGAGCAGTGGGGGTTGGACTAGATGATGTCCGGAGGTCCCTTCCAACTGCAGAGATTCTGTGATTCACTATCTCGCAGGTCGCAAGTGAAAGAAGCGCTCAGTAGACTGTTAAGCAAGGAGGAGAAATAAAAATGAGGACTCTCAGCAGAAGGGTAAAAACCATTTTACTACCTCAAGTTTATACATTTGAAGAGGATAAGAAGGCATTTTGGAAGTTACAGATCTCACAAAATGGTAGATGAGTATATTTCTCAATGAATAAAATGAGCAACACAATGATTTCAGGTTTTTTCCAAAGCAGATGAAACAAAGTTACATATTTCAAGTATGCAATTTCACCACCTTTCTCAGCATCTAACCTCCTAAATGTGTCTATTTGGATTACCTCTGTCATTCAATTTGCAGTAATGTTTAAGGCCAGGAACCCTCCTGTGTTACTTGAAACCAGTGTTGAAGGGCTCAAGCTGTGATATAAAGTGAACAGGCTGTCTCCTAAATATCCCATAAATTCTCCCAACCATTTAACCTGGGATGTGTGACAATCTGTTTATGATTGCCTCAAATCACCCCTGTCTTTTCTGGGCATATCATCTCATCCAACATCAACAGCAAATCCACCTCTTTTCCATTTACCATTGTAGGAAAAACATAGTTAACTACTTGAGAGAATGGAAATTCCTATATTTTCATTTATCGTTTTCCTAGGCAATTCTTTTGGAATTACCAATGGGTTAAGTTCTTTCAGAGGTTAGAGAAGAAACCTATATTTGTTCTTTTGCCCTTCAAAATGTCTTCTTTGAAGTATCTAACTCTTTTTAAGCTCAAGAAGTCAGAAGGCACAGAAATGTTGCAACAACACTCACTGGGTAGTGCTACACAATAGGTTTACCTCTGACTTTTCTGATTTTTCAGATCCAACTCAAATGTCCTGATTTGTTCCCAGACCCTTTTGAAGATAGCCAGCAAGGTTAGTCAGCAATGAGACATCAGTTACAGTGTTACAGGTTTGTCTTCTCTAAACAGTTATTTATTTCTAAAAATGCCCATAAGTTTATGATTAAAAGCAGCTGTCAGTGAAGGAGTAATTTCCTGTTTTATCATATCATGATCATTCTCCTTGCAATTAAATCCAGAAATTGTATCATTCAATTGCATACTCTGGAGGATAAGATGGATCTTTGGGATCAGTGAAAGACACAAATTCAAGATGTAATATCTCAGTAAAAAGCGTACCTGCCTCATACCCTGTGAATTTCAGGAAAAGCATCTTTCCGCCTACAGTGCAGATACCTGCAGAGACACACATCTTTCCACTGGGCAGCATATGAGACCTGCGTTACTGGCTATATAGATCAGCATCATCACAGGCTTCCATCAGAAGCAGAAATATACGGTCATGTAGCATAAAGCTCTGGGGAACTATAAGGCTCTTGTAGGGGTTTTGTATAAAGTCAGGGAAATTATGTACTAATTTGTGAGCAGGCTTCAAAGTAAGTCTTGGGTGGAGTGAATGCACCCCATGTCAAGGCAGGCAGCTTTAGCAGTGAATAAGATCCATTGCCACCTGCAGATTCTTTGCTCCCTTCCTTCTCTCTGTGCATTTATCTGCTCTCAGGCAAGGACACAGAAATCAGGTATGAGACTGGATGAGCCCTTGAGCCTTTCCCTAAGGGAGATGCAGTTGAATCCTTTCCAGCAGTGTGTCAAATCTCTGTACCCGTGCCATCATCCATGACTTGAGCTTTAGCTGCTCTCCCTTAACTATGCCCCAGTCTGATCTGGTCGCAGCTGCTTTGTCTATTTGCCTGATATAATTATAAATTAGAGTAATCACCCAGGCCAGCTCTGTGCAGAGAGCTGCCTAAGGACCAAAACTCAGAAATAAACAGGTAAGTAAGAGCCAGATTTCCATGAATAAGAGCCAGACTGTCGGATCACTGAGCACACATGAAAAAGAGCATAGGGAAATAATTTATTAGTCCACCTAGTTCCTCCTCTCGCACAGGGAAAACTATGTCTACATTAGTAAGTGGCCCAAGGGTAGGTATCTGGAGATAAACAAATGGTGGTAAGGACCAGCACTCATGCACATGTTGTCCGTGAGAGTTACATTAGCCTAGCTCTAGCCTGCTCCTGTGAACTGAAGGTCCATTTACAGCTGGAGTGCCTTTGGGGAAATCCTGGAGCACATCTTGTGATCACTTTCATGCCAAAGAAATCCAATTTGTGCACTTCAAGACTACTCTGCTGTGTGGAAAAAAAAAAAAAGCACAGTAAAGGGGATGAACAGATGGTTTTCTTCAAAAGCTCTCTCCTGACACAAACTAAACCACTAATATAGATGCACCTTGAAGACAACATGCACTCTGGAGTTATAACTATGGCTGTGTCTACTTGGTGGCTGACCTGTGATTTATGTGTGTTTTAACCTGAACCTCTGCCAGAAAGCTGCAAAATTTAAAAGCCTCTGCTGTGAATTCATGTCCACATGGCTCTATAGAAGTGGCCGTAAAACCTCATATCTCACTTTATAAGCTGGCAAAGGAGAAGACTAGACACGTTGCTCTTCAATGCAGGGAAACACAGAGGGGTGAGTGAAAATTATTTAGTGTTTGGCACCTAAAATGCTGACCCCATTTTGCATTGCCCTCTACAGATGTGCATGCCTTACATTACTCTGTTAATTAGGAATGTTCTGCCTATTTTATGTGATGTAATGTACAAACTGAAGAAAATATCACTACTTTCAGTATATAGACTATAGCTTACCTTGAGCAGGAGCAGCATTATTCCCATTTCACTGAGACAGACATAAAGTTTGCCTATGCCAGAGTTTTCAAAACAGTACTAAATTCATTTTTTAAGTTTACTTTCCTAGGTATCAAAAAAAAAAAAAACAACCCAAAACAACCTCAAAAAAAACACAAAAACCAAAGCAACTCCAAAAACTTATTCCAGAAAATGAGAATGTTATTTCTGTAACACTTTTTAAAACAATATGATATCTTGGTTTGCAATGTGGTTTCCTATTTTATAAATGTAACCTTATGACATTTTGTTTCAAACTAATTTTATTTCAAAAATTGATGTCAATTAAAAGAATGAAAATAAATATAGCAGTTCAACTGCTGGCATATTGTACATTTTAGTTAGAGTCAAAGGCAGTCACTGGCGGGAAGGTTTCTACACCATGGAAGCGAGTGATGCTTCCACACCAAAGTTCCCACACCACTTCCAGGTTTTCAGCCTGCCTTTTTGTCACACCACTGCTCCTTGACAGCAGGCTGGACTTAACAGGAGAGCTACTAAGGGCGTGCAAGGGGAATGTCTTCAGGAACGTGGTCTGCTTTGCTCTGCAGATGTCCAGGAAAGGAGGAACAGAGAGAAAACACCCAGAAAGCAGTGACAGCTGTAGCAGAGAAACCCATAGGGTTTACAAAGAATGGCAGACGCACATGCCAGAAGCCTTCCACTTTGGTAAGTTCAACTACCTCTCCCACGTACCTTTATCATCACAAGCCCAAAGCAGACAGTCCCATATTGTGCAAGGGTGCCAGTGAAAGCAGGTCTAAGCTTCTACACAGCATGGCAAAAAGCACCTTTCAGGAACCCTGGGACACTCTCCCTTACATATCTGCACTGCACTGGCTGAGAAACATGCCATGTGAGTGATTTCCAGCAGCATTTCTCCATGGTGGAACACACTTTAAATGCTGCAAAGATGAGAAAACATATGTGTGTATATATATATATTTATATATATCTCTCCAGGTACAGAAATGAAGTCATTAATCCTTTAAATTTCTTTCTAACATGAGTAGATATTTAGAATTAAAATCTGAACATGGACTTATTTGGTACCTGGGCATCTTCAAACAGATGAGGAAGTACTGCTGAAAACACCAACACCTCAAGAATACAAGAGGGAAATTCCCTTACATTCCTTTATTTACTGTTACAGAAAGAAGAATACTCATTATTCCATATAAATTTTTCGTTATGACCTAAAAGCCAAGATAGACATTATACCCTCTGACCCAAGAGTAATTCTATATTGTTCAAGTTTTCCATAGAAAAACTCTTTTGTGGTTGAGATATATAATTATAAGAGCATTTTCCTTTTTTATTTATTTTAAAAGAACTTGATTCTGTGAATTAAGGAGAAAATAATTCACTCTACATTGGGCAGCCTTTGCTCAGCACATGGCCAGAAAATGGAAAATTCATGCTCAGCATGAAGCTACTTTAAAATTCTATACTTCTACATTCCCAGAAGGGCAAAACCATATCACACAGCCATCAGTGTTCACCACAAGAAACTTTGCAATTCCAGTTTTGTTCTACAAATTACAGCCAGCCTTGTCCTCTCCTTATATTTGTAGTGGTTGAATTGAACCTTTATTTACACCTCCCTTACCCATGTTGACTTCAGTACCCAAGTATCCACTTGAAGAGTAATAAATTACTCAGCAGAAGATTGCAGAATATGGTTATTGTACCATAAATTCTTTGGCAGAAGAATGTAATTTATGAAGTGTGGCCCTTGCCTCTTTGAAGCACTGTTCACTGAGAAATTCACATCCACCGACACTCCGTTTCCACACATAGTCCATGTTTTCTGTACGGGAGATGATCTTTTATTTTTTTCAGCAATAAATTCTCACTCAAAAATCCCAGTTTACAAACACAGAAGCACTTCCCCAACAAAACAGGTACTCAGTGAAAATTTCTGAAAGGCCAGTCAGGACTGAGGTTTTATTTACAGTAAATATCAGGGAGACAGAACACAGGAAAAATCTTCAAGTAGGCTGAAAAGCCAGTAAGAGCTATAAACACAGAGGAAACCACTGCTGGCTGAGGAATTATCTTCACTGCACTTTACTGAAAGCTGGGACATACACTGAAGGGACAGCTCTCCAAATATGCCCTGTTTCTACATTTCTCCACTGGCAACAGCTATTGACCACTTTTGGAGACCACGCATTGGCCACGTTTATGTTCAGCAGTCCAGGAGACAAGGCCATTTGGCCAAGAGGCAAACCAGTTAGCTTCAGTTGGCTGATTTAAATCACAGGTAGGGATTGGAAGGGACCTCTGGAGATCATCCCGCCCCACCTCCTGCTTGAGCAGGCACACCCAGAGCAGGGGCACAGGACCGCATCCAGGCAGGGTGTGAACGTCTCCAGGGAAGGGACCCCACAGCCTCCCTGGGCAGCCTGTGCCCCTGCTCTGGCACCCTCAAAATCAGGCAGAGCAGGGCTACAAATACCTTCCATGCAATCTCTAGCCAAAGTATGAAGTGCTTTCTCCCAGTAGCCACCACTTCCATACATTTCAAAACAATAATTTCATCAGGATGAGTAGGTACCATAATTTATCCTAGCAGGAGTAATGTAAGCCAGTATTAACCTAGAATATACATAATACATTATACTTTGACTCATAAATGAAGAAGCCATGTAGCATGGATAAAGGTATCAGAAATTTATGGAGGGTTAGGTCTCCCTGTAACAGAAACGTAAGGGCAATAGGATTGGCCGAAATTGAAAAATTCTTTTTCTGAACTGGTCAATTAAAAATATATGCAAAAGAGCATCAATATATTGAAGAGAAAGGCTATTCTTCTAAGCAACTTTCTTTTGCATGTCAGCAACACTTTGAGTTGTATCTAAATTCATGGCTTGAAATTATTCAGGGAATGGTTAAATAATGCAATGCATCAAATCCATTTTAAAATGAACTGCATTTTCAACTTCCCAGGCACTGCAAATTATTCTCAGTTGTAATTTACAATAGGCAAGTGTTAATTTACCTAACCCATATTTTATGAATATGTATTGACTAATTGCAAGTCCATGGTTCAGGGTAAATAAATACATGATTTATATTCAGGCAAGTCACACGATCAATTTTCAATCTACTGCCTCAAATGCAGTATCAGACTGTGACAGGTTTATTTGCATTGACACGAGATGTCATAGTTTTGTGAACTGCAAAATGTAAATGTGAAACATTCAACAGCCACTGGTGGATCATGCCCAGCAGTAACGTCCACAGCAAAAACTCAGAATGTCAGTGGCCCATCTGCTGCTTCTTGACTACAAATTGAACAAAACTCTAATCTAAGCAGGCCAGTCTTCACCCAGGGATCAGTTGTGCTGGCAATTTCATTTCCTATGGTGACTCCTAATTTAACACTTCCTCTTCTCACCTACCTGGAGAGGAGAGCAGCACTTCTGCTATCAGGTAATGGGAGAAAAGGACGTGACTGTGCCCTCTACATACTTGGACTTGGCCTTTCAGGTCACAGTCATTGTTAAGAACAGTCAATCAGGCTTTCAAATTAGCACAAGAGGTCTGTCCTGCCTCCTTTTTGAGTGCTGGGGCTCATCTTAAACAAGATTCACTGGACACACTGCATAGGGGATTTTATTGGTAATAGAGCTCCCAAATCTCTGGCTGCTTTTTGCACTCTATTCACTACCAATGAAATTTTTCTGTTAAATAGAACCTGTTTAAATAACATGCCACGTTGAAGTACTCCTAACCTTTTCTTTAATTGGATATCCTGAGATTCACTTTCTGTCTCCAAAACTAAATCTCCACACTGAGAAAACCAGTGTGGGAACCCTTTGGATACTTTGTGCAGGTGTGCTTCGGAGTCCTGTAAAGAACTCAATTTCGCAGTCTGTACAGATTGCCTTGTTCCTTGGATGTGGCTTCAGGTTCCCTCTTCTTTCTCCTTGATGAATCCCTGAAGGATGACTGAATTGTGACCTGGGTTTGCATTTTCACCATTTGACAATAGGCAGTTTTCCTTGTGGTAATAATTAATATCAGGAGTATTTGACAGGAATTACTTGTGCCCGGCTACTAGTTTTAGAGTATTGCTCCCTCCCATCCTTTTTTTTTTCCTTTTTTTTTACATCTCTGAGGGCATTTTTTTGCATTGTAGCAAAAGAAACGAATGACCTTTCAAGCCAGTTATGTGTGAGTCAAGTGGGGGAACTCAGTTGACTAAATATAGGCTCACAATGCTACTGTAGGTGCTCCAGGCTATTATGCATGCCCTACATGTGTTAATGCAAGATGTGAGTTACCCAGAGACCCTCCGTCATATCTGCCTCCCAAGGGGGGGCAGGGGGAGGGCAGCCCCAAATATTTCAGGTGGCCCCAAACCTCTTTACATAAGGAATGAAACTCTATCATGATTCACAAAAATCAACAGAAACCCAAAATCTATTAACCTGGTGGATAAGATCAAGCAGAAGAGAAACAGTTAAATTTAGCAAATGCTATAAGTTGTTCATTCAGCTATAGCGGTAAAGGTATCTCACATGATGATATTCTGATTCACTCAATAACTATTTTCTTACTAGCAGCTTTAGAGCTATTTAATGATGTCGTTATACCCACAAGACCACCTGTTAAAGAAGGGGAATACAATGAAAGTGATGAGGTGGTGGAGTGAGACGAGGAAGATACATTCATTAGAGACGCAAGAAGGCAGCTGGTGTTATTGGACATAAAAAGGAGGTTGGGGAGCCTTGTTAAAAGTTATGTAGTCTCCTGAAAGAATTACTGAACAAAACAGCAGAAAAGTTTGGTGGTGTAGAAAAAGATTGGCAATTACAGACATCCTTTAATTGTACTTCAAATTAAGGAAGACACAGACAAAAGATTAAATCACAGTTTTAATCGGTACTAAGAAAAGACTCATTAAAAAAAAAAAGCCTCAGGTTTCATTTCTTGACTGTGTGGGGTTCAGTGAGCAATTTGAATGGAGTCTGCAGGCTGGAGTTAATTATTTGCATTAGCATTTCAGATGGCCTTCCATGTAAATACCAGCTCTTTGGTGTCCTATGGACGTACACAAAAAGTAAGCTAAATGCTTGATCTCCTTTATAGGATCCTAGATTATGCCATTTAATAGGTAGCCAACAGCATGGGGATTGAATGATACAGGCTTTTGAAAACAGCTCTGGGATCTAATTAATTGGGACAAATTATCCAAAGCAGCTTTGTACTGAGGAAGGAGGACAGACTCAGAGACAAATGACAGATGGATGTGTGGGAAAGAAAGACAGAAAAGACCTTTGCTGCTCCTGAAGGGCTCAGCCTAAAGGCCACTCTCACTCCACCAAAAGGGTTTTGCATTGTGGTTTTATGGGTCATTGTATTTATGTGACACCTAAATGTCAATATTTGTGACTCTGTATGTTCAAAGCTTAATGCTGGATTGTGATCAAACCCAAAAACCAGTAAGTTTTAACAGTAGTTGGGTGTACGGTTGGGATTGGTCAGCTTGGTTTACCTGCACATTGTACCTAAGCTGTTTGAGGCTGTGCGGGGAGAACCTTCTGGAAGGGTGGGTGTTGTGTTAATGGTAGGAGTCTGAGGAGTGTCTAGGGGGATACCCTACCACTGAGTCACGAGGTTCAGACAGGACCCCTTTGCTTCCTAAACTCCTTCTCAGAGAGGAGTCTAGGTGCGGCTAAGTCCAGTCTTAGTCTCAGACTTGGTCAATGGTTTATTTTCTAAGGACTGTAGAAGTAACCACTCATCAGAGTATCTGTTGTTAGTAACTAATTTGGCGGCTTCCCAGGCCGGTCACATTCAATGAGAACAATCACGGCTAGATTAATGTGTAGTACGATTTATTAAAGCAACAGATACACAGGTCCTTTGGATTACTGGTGATAGAATTGCTGGTTACAAGACACACACAAATACTAGCAAAATTAGTAACGCTGCTAGGCTACAAGTGCGTTATCAAATATGAAGCGACTCTAATGCACTGGACATTTAAAGTGAAGCTATAGAGAGGTTTCTAAGTTTTCCTGGGGAAACACTTGGTATAGCCAAGTGCTCAAATCTTACCCAAAGGCGTCCCAGTGGGGGGGAAGAGAGGCTCAGCCCATCGACTGGTCCCAGGAGTCAGAGTGGTACACGACAGTATCTTCCCCAACACCCCTTTTCTCTTAACCTAATTTATACTATTTTTTATCTTTTGGGTGGAGCTTGAGTGACTCTAGTCATACATACCTTTATTACAATTGGTGTAAAATTTCCTTGCTTTGCCCAGTGAGGGGTGGTCGCACCTTACAGGCAGGTAGCTTTTGGGATGGAAGCGTGTTTTGGTATTATAATGATAAAAAGGAGAGCATTTTGTCAAAAGCGTGACAGACTGTTGGCTCAGGGTAGCAAATATGCAGCGTACCAGCTCCATGGTACTGCGAGTCCCCATTTATCACAGAGCCTGGCCAAGTGTGCCGTGTACCAGCTCCATGGTCACAGAGCCTGGCCACGGTATCTCCACACCATTCCACCCTCCGCACAAATCCTGTTAGAGTCAGTACACCAAGTTTTTCTGGAATTGCTGGTATCTAAGGTTACGAGCCTAGGGAACTTCGGTGGAATGGTTTTCTCACCTGTCAGCTGCACCCTACCCTCCAAGCTTCTTCCATGCTGTACCTTTTCTAAAAACATAAGTTTAATTTCTAAGTCACCCACAGCAATTATTCCACAGTGGAGCTTGACCGACAGCAGGCAACAGCCAATAGCCAGCCACCGTGGGAAGTTGAGCCAGTCAGAATCGAGGATATTCCCCACCCCCCTCCCAAATCCCTTAACAGACAGAAGGGGGCAGAGACCCCCTGAGAGGTGTCCTGAAGGCTCCTGGAGAGGGGGGACCCCATCCCCGCACAGTCTGGTACTGGACCATGGTGTCTCCCCATGGGATGGGAAGGCTATGTCATGCACTAACACCAAATATATGTGTGATTAAAAGTGTTTGGGGCATCTGAGCCCCTTTAGTCTGCTGTCAGTTCAGTCTCAAACCAGGACACCCACCCTGGAGGTCTGAGAGACATCCTGTTCCCATAGGCTGCTTAGAGCCCCTTGTAAATAGCTGAATTGACATTAACGGAGGCAGAGGATAATCAGCAGCATACTGATAAACTATATGGTTTATGCATGCCTGGCATACACAAACATCTGGCATGCAAAAACATTACTTTAAATTCAGACAATATAATCAGGAGTCGATAAGATCCCACCATCTGGGGGCCTTGCAGAAGGCACTTATACACCAAGTGGCACATCCAAGCACTGACAGAGTCTTACCTCAGCTTCAGCTCCTTTGTCTTTTCTTCCACAAATACTCTAGCAAGCAAGCACACTTGTGACTTACCAAACCGTCTGCTGATCTAGCTTCATTGGCTTTAGTGGAATTTCTTCCAGTAGAGAATTTTTCTGGGCAATGTTTGGCACATCCAGTTGTATATCAGCACGGCAGCACACTCACAGAAGGTTTCTGAGGTTGTGCCTTATGAATGGTCACCCCAGAGAGTCACAGTCACCGACTCAGGAAGCAACCACAACACAATTTAGCCACAGGTCAGTCCGTAAAGATGCACCATGTAAGTGGCCATCGTGCAAGTTCATCAACATCTTTCTTGTATGGACAGACCTAAAACTGGACACAATATTCCATGTGTGCTCTAATGAGTGATGAGTGATGATCACATTCCTTGATCTACTGATTATGTTTCTGCTGATACAGCCCAGGATGCTGTGGACTTTCATTCCAAAAGAAAAACTGGAAGAGGCAACAAAAATTAGAGTCCACCATTTGTCATAGATGCATTCCCCTATATGTCACAAATTCCATACACACAGCTAGAATTTTTTATCACAACTATTAATAATTAAGCAGTGCAGAATAAGTAGTTTGCAAACAGCATCCGCAAACTGAAATATCTGCAAATATATGAAATGTACCGAGCTCACAAAAAGCATAAAAGAGTTAGAAATACAACAAATAACTTCCTACAGAATAGTTCATACAGATGTAGTAGAAATCATAGCTTATAACAGCAATTTCCTGAATAACACGTTGTTTTAATGGGTAAACACTTTATTTATATGATGGCATTCTGACTTATATTGCTGCCCTCAAAAGCATAGCTGTACAAACAGAATTGTTTCAAGAATGCATCTATGCAAACATAGAATACTGTTCATTGGAGACTCTCAAAACACTTTTATAGCATTAAATAACTACTACATGGCTTCCATCATGAGGTAGGCCAGTACAGGAATGCCATCCTGTGCATCTGCTGTCAGAAAGTCCAGCCTCTACAAAAAAATTAACCTTGCCACTGGAAAAGGAAAACAGGAATCACCACAGTTAGACAGTGTGTAAGCAAATAGTGAGGCCATTTCCGAATGTCTACATATTTGACTTAGAGAAATGCCTGTCATTTTCATAGTGTTTGTAAAACTGTCATTCTTTTATTTCAAAACATTGTGAGGCAGACAACTACCACTGTCCCATTTTTACAACAAATATAAAAAAGCTAAAGGACAAAGCCACAAAGAAACCTGGGCACCTGCTGACACTGAAATTTATCCCACTTCAGTTACCCCCTAACTCTGGAGACTTCCTAAAGTCTAAACAAGACGTGTTTCTGCCAGACAATTTTCCATCAAGCTTCTGCTTTAAATGGCTGCATCTTGGCATGACTTGGCTGCTCTATATCTATTTTCCATCCAAGTTTTCTCAGACTTTTAGGTACAAACCCTGAAACAGTCTAACATCCTTATCAGTCCAAGGTTCACTCCAAAACATGCTCGTATGGTCCTGCACCTCTCATATGCAAAAGGTCAACAAGAGCATTCATCCAGACACTGACTTTTGGGTGCAGATCTACCCTCCTCCAGAGGTAATGCAAAACTCTTACTGAATCTATTTATTCCACCAGTGATCTATTCTGTGGCACATTGCTAGGACAGCGTTGCTGCTTCCAGCGGCCATCCCACTTGAGAGCCAACTTAGGCATCTCTCTACTGTGCATTCACCAGTCTATTGCACAAGGATACCAGACATCTGTGACTGAGCAAGAAATTCAGGTCTCACAGGGCTTTCATTAATGACTTAACCATTTTACTTCACCCTGCTGCAGTTCTAGCTGCACAATGCCAGTGTTTCTACTTCTATGAAACTTCATGAGAAAGCTAGGGGAGAGAGTCAAGTTTAGGTGAAAAAGGTGTTTGATTGAGCTTGACATTTTTTTCTACACTGTTATTGCTTTTTGGGGAAAGAACTATTCTCCAAAAACAAAAAATATTTCAATGGTGAGTTTCATTAACAAGCTTTATGAAGCTTATTGTTAGAAACTGAGTGCTGGTGTGGTGATTTCCCTTGATTACAATTACAGGAGCTAAGTTAGTTAATGCCAAGTAGTTGTCTGTGCTTTTGCCAAATAAGAACTATTTCAGAGCTATAATGGTTCCAGCATATTGTGTAAATGCATATTTTATTTAGATTTCTTATCCCAAGAGTTAAAAATACATACTCATTATAACATAATTCCTTCAGTCTATGCCATGGGCTATTAAAAATAAGTTTTACATGACTTAATTACTCTTTTGAGGTAATAGGTGCATAGAAAGCTTTAAAGCTTACTTTGCTGAAAAACCTTATATCTACATGATCAATGTTGTGTGCATTGTCATTTCCCGAAGTAAAAACCTTTATCTTTTGAATGTGAAAAACAACTCCTTTGTTAATATAGTGGATACAAAATACATGGCTTACTTCCCAAAGTCTAGTGAGGGGTCTCTCCCTCTGAAAAAATTATTTGTTTAGTAACCACTCACTGATAGGACAACAAGAATTTGGCCATCCGTTTCAGAGCACAGTCCATATAATGTAACCATCCACACATACTAGCCAAAGTCCTTCAACAAAAAAGAGAAATAATGGAATGTAATGTTCCTCTTCTTATAATGATCCTTTAGGCCTCATCTACACACAAAGTTAATTACTTTAAACTGGCAAAGGGAAAGCCTTGCCATCAGGCTTACAAAGGCAGTAGCAATTTTTCATTCAAGTACATCTTTGTGGAAAACTTTACGATATTTCCTATTATCAAAATCTACAGAAAAATATTATGCTGAGGGTGTTTAACTGAAAGAGGTTATTGCATTTAATTAAACTGACCCGAATATTGGGATAACTCTCCCCTATCTGTAGTTATCTAAAATGTAGGTGTCTACTGTAAAGTAATTGACTAAAGCTCTAATGTCAATGCAGAAAGATGAGACTCTTCAAAGGGTAATTAATCCTCTGCTAAGACAGGAAGGATGAATCACCCTCTGGAAATACCTTTTTCCATCAACAGTACTTTTTCACATCATGCATAATAAAACTGTGAAACTCATTACCACAGGATACTGTGGAGGCCCAGACGAAAAGCACTAATGCATTTAAAAGCCCTAGACTAATTCAGGGAGAATGGGTGCAGCAAGCAGATGGTCTGAAAATAGTCACTAGCTCAGGAAGTCCATAAACAATATATCTGGAAGGTGGGAAATATCCCTTTGTATAGTGCTAGTTTCTTATACTGTTCTCTAAACATCTGGTACCAGCCCCTGTTGGAAACAGAACACAAGATTCAATGGTCTGTTGGTCCAACCCAATGGGATAGTTCTTTCTTTCTAAAGTTAACTCATGTCCTCAGTCAACATACATATTCCCCTTAAGAAAAGAAACCATGTGTGCACAAATACTAGATAGTTTTTCTGTATATAAAGGGATACTATTCCATTATAAGACATTTTATTTTGCTCCAAGATATGGAGGGTATTGTCTGAAATGTAGCCATTTGGTGTCAGCCAATAGATTCTCTTTATAAGCAGCAATTTGCGGAAAAATATTTCTGTATGTTCTAACGATAATATTTCCTCCGAAAAGATCAAATAGCTTTGTTTGCATATAATGTATTGTTACCTGCTGTCTGCATCTCTGACATACCAGGTGTGTGCTATCAGTCATCCAAAGCTGAGGCTCAATTTCTGGAAAAGACATCCTATAACATATTCAAAGCATAATCAAATGCTTAGCAAGCACCTGCACATGTTTTTATCTTAAGACATGATTGCAATAAAAACATGCCCAAGAATAACGACATATTTGGAATAGAACATTACTAGAGGTGCCCTGCAGGGATACATCATGATATTCAGTAAACCTTCTACTTTTTCTTACTGTCAATTTCAGTATTAATCAGACCTGTTGTTTCCTGTGTCTCACTAGCTTTGCTAACTTTTCCAAGTATGTGGGCATGTTTTTAAAAAAACTGTTGACATTTTAAGAAACTTGCATAAATTCTAAAGATTTTTTAGATAGTAATTATTGAATTTGGGAGTCTGGGCTTGTCAGGACCAAACTATTGCAAAAAGGACCTCAAGTCACAATGTCAGAAGGAAAGAGCATCTTTTCAGTCTGAAAGAAACAAGATTGGTAGAGGCTGTAATGGAACTGAGGACCATTTGGTGAGAAACATGTTCCGAATCCCTGAGTCTCACTGTACTTTTTTTTTTTTAAATTCTTGCCAAAGCACATGGTAAGAATGTGACATGAACTGCTCATGCCTAAGCCAATCCTTTGGGAGGGTCTGAAGACAAAACGCTATAAACTGAGCTGACTACAGCAGTGTCCCTGGGAGAGACAAATAGCTTTTAAAGCTACCTTTTGCCTTTAAAATATCATTGACTTTCCAGTATTTCTCTTCAATAATCTGTGTGTTATTTTTACACTCCAGGAGGACTTTCTTCTGACACACAACATTTTCTACTAAAGTCCCTTGGGTGTAGGTCCTAACATTACTTGTAACTTCAATTTGTTACTTGTAGTACTGCATTTCCAGAGCCTTGCAGACACTAAAACATTTGTGATGTAGGAATTAGTTGTGAAAATACACCCCACGCCTTTTTTCAACTTTGCCAGATGATTATATTCCTTTTCATAACATTTGTCAAGGCACTGAATCTACTGCAGGATCCAGGAAATGCTTCTTTCCTCTCAAACTATGCTGGCCAAATAGATAGTTATTCAATGCTAGATGAGTTTCTATGGTAGGTGAAGCTGTTTCATTAATATGGGGTACATGCAATAACCAGAGACATCCTATCCTCTAGGTAACTAATTACTTCCCCACAGAAAGGCAGTCAGTGTGACTTTGTAGCTCACTGAGAAAACCCTGTAGTAAACATTTTAAATCACCTATATAAATTATACCATATAAATCTCACAGTAATTAAGGCATCACACTGCATTTTCCATACACCGAGGCAGGATCAGTTAAAAGATGTTGGAACCTGGATATGGTTTAGGTTTCAGGTAACATTTTCCAAAACATTAATGTGTCTCTGAAACCCAGGCCTGGATTTCAAAAGTATCTAGGCGACCTTCAAACACAAGGACATTGTGAGGTGAACCAGGGTAAGAAGGTAAAGCACAACTATCTGCAGTCATTTACCTTTCCTGTTGGCTGGTGGACAGTATATCTGCTGCTGGACTTAATAAGTTCCTGTGCCATTCCCCAATGCCAATGGCATTATTCCAGTCTACAGCTAAGATTTTTTTTTTTATTTAATCACTGGCATTCAATTCAGGACCTCACATTAAATGTCTTCTCTAATCAATAGAGAAAGACTTCAGAGGAAGATTCAGCTTAGCTGAACTGCCTTCTGTCTATATCTTATCACTGAATATGTAGGGAGCTCTGCAAGCCAGTTCATAACTTCAAAAACTAGCTGGCCATGAGCATACTTTGCTGCTGCTTAGCTTAAGTCAAAACCAGACTGTCCACGAGAAGCACTAGTACAGAATAGCTATTCTGGGATGCATTCAAAGCTTTAATCTTTATGTACTACTACAGCCTAGTCTCCACAAAAATCCACAGAACTCAGATTTCCAAATCCTTGTTTGCAAATGGGAATCCAATGCCAGAGTCACGAGGATGACATTTGCAGGGTTAGAGAAACACATGCCTCCCTGAGTGGCATAAACAGAGTGTCTAGATTAGGTAGAAAGACTAATCAGGAAAAATAAAAACAAGAGAGTAATTTTGAATCAAGTGTACCAAGACTCCCAGACTTTCCTGCCATCCAATGCTGAAATCTCTCCAAGCCAAAAAATAAGCTTCTCCGGATCTGATGAACTTTCAGATCTGCTTGCTTCAATCCAGACATCCTTTGGAATAATGCAAATGTGAGGATCTGACTTTTCCTTTTCTCTGATAATACCAGTGTTTTCCTTTAATGTCATTATTCTTAGTGTTTGTTAATGGTAAGTTCATAGCAGAACCCACCAAAGGTGAAGCCAGTCATGAAAAAGATAACACTAAAAACAAACCATAAAATGAAGGGAAGAATAAAATATACAATATGTAGGTAAATTGTGACTAACACAATACTATGCATTCCTCTTACATGAGAAATATCTGTGTTAAAAAAAAACCCACCACATTATTTTTCATAAACTTAGGAACTCAGAAACTAACAGCAGTCAAAATTAAGATGTCCTTTTGAACCTTAATTCAGTCACTTGTGCATATGCTTCTATATGCACATACAAATATACACAATTCAGTTCCTTGGTCACATAATATTTGTCCTTGAATTACATTGCTCCGCCAGTATCACGTCTTGTGTTTTATTACAGGCTCCCTGATTCTTCCAGCCAAACCTGACTGCTCACCCAAACTGCTTCCTGATCCTACCTGATTTCTGTCTAGTTTTTATTTTTCTCATCCCAGCCTAATGCACCCAGGCCACTTTTCAAGTTTTCATGACATTTTAAGACTTTCCCACTACAACTGTCCTCCTTAACTTACTAGGGTCAGCCCCTAGTGAGGGATTTTCACTGGGATGCCAACTCTCTAGCTCAGCTTGAACTTGCAGTTACAGGCTGTACCACTGTCACCTCTTTCTCCAGCCCACAAATCCCCTGTGGATCTGGGATTACACTAAGCGTAGTGGAGGCTGGATGGAGAGTATTAGCTAGTGAAGGACTACAACAACACAGAAGGGAAGGAACAGGGACTTGTAGTTCTAGATTGGGCCTAAGAAGAGTCAACACAACTCAGTAAACTTCACTGAGCTTAAACAGATATCTGTATAATTGGAAATTAATAGTAATTTGCAATGTATACAAGGAGTTAAATTAAGTTAGAACACTTCATTCAAAATGTAATTACTTTCTACTGTGGATCAGTTTGGGTGCTGTAATTCTGAAAAGAAATGTTGACTTGCTCTCACCTTTCTTAGACCTTTTTACATTTTTTGGTTAATTTTGTTTGGCTTGTCAAACACATGAAGGCTGGATTATTAATAATATTCTAATGTGGCAGGTGCATATTTGTGTGTGGGAAGGTGTCATTTTAAACTGACAGCAGAACCTTTTGCTGAAATATAAGGTTTCCTCCCATGAGAAACTGATCTTATCTCTTCTTTTTTCTCTGGGTATGGTACATTATATGATAGAAGATGTTAATATTAGAAGTGGAACAGATGGCTCAGATTGAGATTGGGGGCACAGCTACAACTCAGAGATGGGGAAACAGATTCAAAAAGGAGCTGATAAGAGCAGAAAATTCAATTAAAAGGTTCATTTTGAGGAAGCAGGTGTGTGGGTTTTATTGTTGAGACCTCCACATCCTCATTTAAAGTAACCCATTTATGAGGCTTGTTATGAACTTGTCTAACCCTCTTGCTGGCATTTTACTATCAATGCCTACTTGAAAGGAATTTTAAATGTCATTGGGTAGCTCTTGCTCTCTCTTCCTCTCTCTTTGGTTACATCTGAGAACCTGATGGCTCTATTTCACTGGAAGGGCTGACAAGCCTGTGATTCTCATTAGGCATAGCAGCATATAGGTGCTTTGGGATCTTTCTGAATGGACAGCTCTACAAAAACTCAGTCCTATATTTCTGCCATTATGAATAAGCATAGAAAGCACCCAAACTGATGTTTGACAGATTTTCAGCAACATCACAGTGTGGTGTAACTAATATTTTACAAAATTAATATCCTTCTAAGAATATATTGTGTATGGCTCTGCAGAAGGTTCAGCTGCTTTGTCCTGATCCCTAAGACTCTCCTAAGTACTATTCTTGCTAACATATTATTCAAAGCTTTTAAAAAGACAGGACTGAAGATTGACTGGCTTACCAAGTCCAAACTCCATATCCAGGAAAGCAGGTGATATTAATTGTTTCATAAAATAACCCAAAGTACATCTTAAATTCAGCCAGGAGAGTTTTGGTATCACTGATGATACCCAGCTGGGAGGAGTGGCTGATACACCAGCAGGCTGTGCTGCCATCCAGTGAGACCTGGACAGGCTGGAGAGCTGGGCTGAGGGGAACTTCATGAAATTCGACAAGAGCAAGTGCAAGGTCCTGCCCCTGGGCAGGAACAACCCCAGGCACCAGCACAGGCTGGGGGCTGAACTACTGGAAAGCGGCTCTGTTGAGAAGGACCTGGGAGTGCTGGTGGACAGCAAGGTGACCCTGAGCCAGCACTGGGCTCTTGTGGCCAAGCAGGCCAATGGTGTCCTGGGGTGCATTAAAAGGAGTGTGGCCAGCAGGTCAAGAGAGGTTACCCTCCCCCTCTACTCTGCCGTTGTGAGGACACATCTGGAGTGCTGTGTCCAGTTCTGGGCCCTCCAGTTTAATAAAACAAGGAATTGCTTGAGCAAGTCCAGTGGAGACCTACCAAGATGATCAGGGGACTGGAGCGTCTCTCTTCTGAGGAAAACCTGAGAGACCTGGGTTTGTTCAGCCTGGAGAAGAGAAGACTGAGGGAGGACCTTGCCAATACTTATAAATACCTAAAGTGTGGGTGTCAAGAGGATGGGCCAGACTCTTTTCAGTGGTGCCCAATGACAGGACAAGGGACAACAGGCACAAGTTGGAACACGGGAAGTTCCACCTCAATATGAGAAAAAAACTCCTTCCCTGTGCGGGTGCCAGAGCAGGGGCACAGGCTGCCCAGGGAGGCTGTGGAGTCCCTTCCCTGGAGACATTCACACCCTGCCTGGACGCGGCCCTGTGCCCCCTGCTCTGGGTGTGCCTGCTCAAGCAGGGGGGTTGGACGTGATGATCTCCAGAGGTCCCTTCCAACCCCTGCCATTCTGTGATTCTGTGATCTGAGATTCTGTGCCCTAACTTAAATGTCATTCAAGAACCTTAGAGCTCTTAAGGTCTGATTTTTATCCTCAGCCCAGGTTTATGCAGTTTGCTAATTCCATTCTGCTTTCAACTGCTTCCAGACAAGCTCCCTCCACAGGTGTTTCTGTGTTCACAGTTATATCTCCCTGCATACTTTCCCTAAATTTTGGGAATTTCTTCTTAATCCACATAAAAGCACTCAGCAAAGCAGTGTGTAAAGTAAATGCTCTCTTCCTAATCCCTTTCCCTTCTCTCCTGGACTTTCATCCCCACAAGAACAACTTACATGTTGCTTTTACAGCAGATCTTGAAAGTAACCAAATGTGGATTCTGGAGGGCTAAGGAGAGAAAAAAGTACTTCCCAGCATCCTTGTTTAAATCCAAAATGGTTTGGGATAGCATGACCCCAGGAGATAGCACCATGTACCTGATAAATGCGTTGCACTTGCACTGAATCAGAATTCAGATACGCACATGGGAAAATCAGGAGGGCAGGAGAACAACTGTATTTGTACCCCTTCATGTAGAAGCAGCTGAAATCTCATCCTTCAATTCCTATTCAGGCAAATATACCAGATCTAGATTCACAGTTGCCGGTCCAGATTCCCTAGTGTCACGTAGCTGGTTTATGTTGCTCTTGTGACATGAAGTATCTGTGCAGCCAGCTTTACCACATCACTGCCCCGTACACGGCAGGCCAGCCCATATCCAGCCCATGCAATTGTGTCTGGAAGAAGACTTAGTTTGACGAAAAATCTGAACATAAACCTCACCTAACTAGATTTTTACCTGGATCATAACTCATGTAGAGTCATGAAACACAAGTGGACTCAACTTTGTGCCTCTGAATAATTATTCCGTAACATGAGGAATAATTTTCTGTCTCCCAAAGATCAAATGACCCAGCAGAATTAAAATGTGTTCAGGCTCTCCTCAAAATTCTAATACTTGTAATGGAAAAATAAACCAAAAGTTGTCTTAAAACTAGTGCATTGATATTTTTTAAGTTGTTCAAAACCACGCAACCTGTGTCCTCTCAACCAAGCAAAGGAGTCCATGCCCTTTAATGATTTTTGACTGCTTGTTAAATCAAAGGTGCAAATATGAGTCCTTTGACACCAAATGTGTTCATGTCATTCTGTAGAAATGTCACATGATGATGGTACAAACTGTTAAGACAAGTGATTGACACATCATCTTAACTACCCTCTCAGGTACTCTTTCTGAGACAATCAATTTGGTGTTCTATCTCATTAAATTTCGCTATTTTGGTACCTTATATTAGTTGAAAGAGACAGTCTACAGTGTCCTTGAACTGCAGGTATTTAAAGATCATTCTTACAGACAGGAATCCTGATCAGATAAGAGTCAGACCTGCTGCAAACTGTCAAAAGGAAGGAAAAAAAGTGAAAGAAAATTATCCACCGCATAACTGACTGAGGGAGACACTGAGATATTCAAGAGGGTGCCAAGTCCTTTTTGTATGATATTAGACAGAATCCAGCAGCAGCCAGTAGTCAGTGTAAAGAATGGCAGTCATGCTATGGAAACCAAAATGTGCTGGCACATAAAGGCGTTACAGCAGCAAGGCTAAGTTTATTGCTCTGCTGCTTCTCTACTTGCTAATAATAAATTACCGCATTAATAACCCTTTATACTTCTCCTATTGGAGATTATATGATTACTGATAAAACTTTTAACTACATTAGTAACACTACACTAATTGCATTAACTGGCGTAATAAAATTAACGTATAAATATGGTGTCCTTGATACACACATGGTAAGATTGCACAGCTCATTAAGATTAATATTGTTGACATAATGTCACACAATTTTTATCCAAGGCAGTATTATCAAACAACCACAACCCCCTGACTTGAAGTCTTAAAATTTAATATTAGGTTACAGGATTAAACCAGTCTTTTTCATAGGCAAGCATAAAGGCAAATTTAGAGGTGGTTTTATATAAATCAGAAGTTAATCAAGCAAGGCCAATTTAAGTCCTATGAGATCCTCACACTGAAAGAGACTGTACCAATGTAAGTGGCCCAGGAAGCCTGAAACAGCAGATCAGGAGCTGTTAGTCTGTGCAGCTGGCAAACACCAGTTTCCTCATATTTATTCCCATTCTATGTGACCTTTGACAAATAACACTGTCCCATTCTGTACTCACATCTACTTCATCTTGTAGGAAACCTTAATCAAATGAGGCTGTGGACTAGGAGGAAACTGAGAAAGTAGCAAAAACATTTTTTTTCTACACTGCCCTCCCATCAAAAAAAATAAAACCATGAGTTTGACATAAAATCTGACCCACAGGCCAACACTTAACAGGATTAGTCTAGGATGGAGAGGCAAATGTATATCAAAGCCAAACAAGCAAAGATTGTCTAATAATTAAGCAGTGGCTTGTGAATAAGCAGCAAGTACACAACAGTACAGTGGTCAAGAGAAGAGGTGACAATGATTATGGGTCCTAGATTACGATGTCCTCTCATGATTCTTGATTCCACACTCATGGCAGGGACACCTGTACCCCAGACCCTGGCTAGCTCTGGGCCAAGGCTGTCCCATCCTTAAAGCCTGGGCTACTCACAACTTGCTCTGGGCCACATGGCTCTTGCCCTTTGAAGTCCACCCTTTGAACGTAGGAGCCAAACAGAGGAGCTCAGGCATCCTCATCCTGGGTAGGAGCAGAGCAGCCTCCTGTTTCAGTTAGGTAGATCAGATTGTTACTGTGAATACCTGTCCTTGCACTGCAGTTCCTGCTTTGGTAAAACAAGAGATCTAGCACCTATTTACCTTGCAACAGTGTTGTGGGTAGAACTGCAATATGGATTGCAGGTGCCCAGATGCAACACCTCAACAACAAATGTGCTGAATAATTAGGCAAGAGAAATAATGTTTCCTTTGAGGACAGCCATATATTTAGCTGAATGTTCCCTTACAATACATGACCTTTTTGGCCTGCCAAATAGCTGCACTAAAGCAGTGAAATTTCTTTCAGTAAAGCTCTGAATGGAACAACATTAAAATCCAATATTTATTCATGTTACAGCACAGTAATTTGATATGTAATAAGCATTAAGGTAAATATAATTCTGTAGTTGACAAACCTAAACTTCGCTCTATAGCTCAAATCTCTGGGGGAGACATGATACCTGACATTTAATTTGAAAAGCAAGGTAACCTGATGGAGAAAAAAACTTTTCTATGTCGATAGTAAAAAAGCATTGGTGCATTTTGTTTGTTATGGTGAAATTGCTTAGCTTTATTTTTACATTTTAATAAGCTCATCTCATAAAAGTATAATGAAAATAGAAAGATCATCTATCATAGGAATGGACAGGTACAGATTTTCTCTTTGGATTATGGTGTAGAAGAAAGACAGGTTTCTTCCTACTGATAACAATAAATGTAAATTGTACAGTATGAAATTACCTAAAACATCACAAGTTGCTAAAGGGAGATCATGATGCCTAAATGGCAATGCTAGATTAATCAAAGAAGCTGAATTTTCATGATGCATAATTCTAAGATGACGATGATATAATTTTCAGTTTGCAGTGTTAAATACTGTAACGTCACTACAATCTGCAGTTCATTGGCAAAGAAAATGTTCTTGAGGTACAAATCCTATCTTTTTTGACAGGGCTTGGTGAAGTCGGCCCTTACAGATGGAACAATTTCACATCCACCTGAGTAAGGACCAGGAGACAGGACACACAATGCATGGAGAATCTTAGTGCAGTCTCACCAGTGATCATGGGACAGCCCCATCCGGCATCCTCACCAGGGTAAGTCAAATTAAGAGAAGCTACCCAGACTGCACAGCTGTGTTTACCCCTCACTTTATTCCTCTGAGCTCCCTTCTCCCTTAGGACTGCCTTATCCCATTTTCATTGCCAACAAGCAGAAAAGACCTCCCCTCCCTTTTACAGAGGGGGACCAGAGGCACCGAGAGAGTCTGGGGCATCTGCTCTAGTGCTCAGCTGGGATCAGGAGTGCATTCTGAGGTGACTTTCTTGCCTCTCCCCACTGAACCATGCTTTGCTTCTCAGCCCTCAAGAGCATGAATGGGATCTATTTCTACTGGAAGCAAACCAAATGGACCGCTCCAGGAACGCACCTTATGTGTTCAAACCACTAACTGGTGTTCAGTCCCTGGGACAAGGCCAGAGCTAGTATCAAGTACAAAACCCCAGAGCAGAGTTATCCAGTGCTCAGCCTCAGCTGTGTCACCCCTATTGCACCCCTGCAACAAACTGACCCTTGGATTTCCCAAGTTTGATTATACTGACACCATGGTTCAAATCCTGCTTCGAGGATCTAAAAATAGCCCCAGACATTACCACAGCCATAGGCACCCCAGCTAGAAGTAGCAGCTCTGGCTGGAAATACTACCCTCAAATTATTACGTGTGCTAAAATACTGCCTCTAGACTCTCCACAAGTGAGAACTTCACTCTGAAAATGCTTCTTAGAGATTATCTTCTAATGAACTACTTCTTTGCTTATGTTCGTATTACCTTCATATTATATTGTTTGACTACATTATTTCTCTCTGGTTTTTTTTTCAGTGTGGCAGTAATATAAATGCAAGCACCCTATAGGAATCACTTGAGCTGAACAGAAAATCAGCTGTCATCTGCAGAAAGATCCAAAGCTCCTATTCCTGTTTTTAAACAGAAAAACAGGAGTGTTCTTGATAATCTGATTAGAGAATATCCCTCTTTTGGGAGATGAAGAAAAGCTTATAATCTTTTACCTATTTGTTAGGTATAAGTCAGTATGGAAAATTAGGGGAAAATGGACTTAGCACAATCAATTTCTCTGTGTCATTTTAGTGGAATAAGTATACAATAGTTGGATTTAATGTTGGTTGTACCACTCTTATTCACAGTAAGGACTGTTGACACATTAGTCCTTCTGGTTTATAAGATAAGGTGTCCTGTGATGGCCAGTGCTGTATTCTTACAATGTCAAATCAATAACTATGCACCATCTCAAGGATTGCAGGTACTGGTTGATGAACTCTCCTCATTCACTCCTGCTTCTCAGCATGACCCCTATATGAAGAGTAGTGCTAAGGTTGCATCTTTCTTCTGCCTGCAGTGTTACATCATCTCAAGAGTACGTGTGAGGGCATTCATGATGTCGTTCAGTGACCAGCCCCCAAAACAGCACAGAGGACAGCATTTAGAGTCAAACTTGAGATTCTTTATACTAAGGCAGCATTAATGTCCTGCTAATATCTAGGTCCAGCTGCCTCTTCTTCTCTGGTCCCCACCTGGGAAGAACAGGTTCAACTACTGCACTAAGGAGAAGGGTAGCGATGCTCCAGCAGGCAGAAGGTACTGTCGTTCAAGAGCAATGAAGAGTGTATGAATTGAGGCGTGCTGATGAATACAAAAAGAGACCCTGTATCTAAACTCTAACCTCTGATCACAAGTGTACCTCATTTATGTGTATATGAGCTGCAGTGCTCTTTTTCCCAGGCACCGTCTGAGTTGTCTTCATCAGGCGTTTCTCAGCCGCTCCTAATTATTCCTCACCTGCTATGAACTTCTCCCTAATTACTCTTTCCCTGTCTCTCCAGGGCTTCTGCAAGAATGACAATGCCATTTGCAAATCTGAAGTGACTCTGAACTCTAAAGTTAACCTTTTGTGCACTTCTCTGTCCCTCCAAGGTTTTTACATTCTTATGAAGTCTAAATTTGAAAATGCCTCAGTGAAGTCAGTTAACTAAAGACCATTCTTCCCAAGTTGCCTTGAGGATGGAAAGGTAGGGTGTACAAGAAGCCCTGGAGAAGTTGATTGCATTTTTGTTATATTTAGACTGAAAGTGTCAGTAAATGCCCATTTCTGTAAAAAGGTGACAGAAACCAAAATGCCAAGAGGTCCTTGACCTTCCTCTAAACAGTTTCTCTAACTTCTTAACCTTGAAAAGGGAAAAGTTGCTGAGGTCTAATCACTTCCTTTTGTTGCGTCTGTCCATATATCTTATTCTCAGTTCCTTTTCAGACCTAAATTTCCTAATGTCACACTTCTCTTTCTCCTCAGAGTGACACTGACAGGGGAGATACCCAGCTACATCCACCCTTCTCCCCTTACCTAATGAAGAGAGGAGCTTTGGAGATCCCATTGACCTTGCTACTGCTCAAGAACAGCAATAAGATTTACTTCAGTCCTTCCCACTTTACTGCTTCCACTTTAATTGGATCAGGTCCACTGAGTCCTTTTCCTTCGGTAAGATAAAAATCATTTGTTTACTCTAAATGGACCAAGCTGCACTCCTGCATGCTCTAAACATGCCATCATAGTTTGGCTGGACTTCTTCCTCACATTTTTCTGGACTAGAATACCACTGATAATCATTTCAGCTACTGTCAGTCCTTCTGGCAGCCATGATCCTTCTCCTCGGGCACCTTTGGCACATGTGATGTGAGAAGGAATTCTCCTGAGCCAGCATCTTCTACATGGACCATGGAAAGCAATTTCATTGCCATTCTTTGTTTCTTTTTCTATTCTTTCTTTACTTGTTCTCTTTTTGTTCTTCATTGACTTTCATCTGCCAATATCTGAACTTAGAAGGCAGATACTGCTGAATAAGTAACAGCCAGCCAAGGAGCAAGCTTGAATACTGGATCCCATCTGTTTACTTTGAGCAACCAATTAACTCCCTCTCCAAGGCAAATCCCAGGAGCTATCTGGGAGATCTTTCCCTGCAAGCACAGCTTCCAAATGGCAGCATGGGTGAGATGGCACCAGCTTTGATTCCCCCACCCTAGAGTCTTCCAAAAGCATTTCAGCAGGCTGCCCTAGTCTCAAACTTCCTCACAGACTCTCATGACCTATCTCAGAGGATGTAGTGCACAGCCTCAGTATTATCCTAGGAAAACACCATTCTGGCTGTAACACAGCTCTCATATTGCTTCTGACATTTTAATGGAAAACAAGACAGCAAAAAAAATATTTTTGGGGTCACCAGGACACCACAGGATTCAAAGGAGGCCCACCATGCCAAGAACTATGGAGCCAGAACACAGAAAGTGTAGAGGAAAACGGCCTTAAGCATGTGGACACAAGGCAGTTTATGCTCGCAGACATCTGTGAGCAAATAGAAAATGAAGATATAATGCAAAGAACCAATTGGTCTGTAACTTCTGTCCACAGACGGTAGAAATAGGATTCTCCTTTTTCTCTTTCATTTGGATATATAAGCTGCCCCAGTAGCTACTGCATTGAGTATACCTGTAAAGAGTTCATGTATAGGTAACATCTAAGGTAGCAGGTGGCTGGTACAATCCAAAAGCTCATGACTGCCAATAACTGGGCCAAGAATCACCTCTTTAGGAAAAGAAACACATCTTTCAAACATATGCATCTTCTAAATACTGTGTAGTCAGTATTCAGACAGCCCAGAAATATTCTTACAGACACTGCATAGCTATTTCCATATATCATCTTGCCGAAAACTTGAAGGAAGCAGAAAAAAGATGTCCAAAAAGCAGTTTTTGAAATATCTAAGATTAAGATGAGTGGGCCTTTCAACAAATTATTTCATCCTTACCCTAAGCATTTTAACAGCAGAGAGAAGCAAATACAAAAGATAGCCCTCTCCAGTTAATACATAAAATATTCTATATCCAACAGAAGAAAACAGCAAACATAAGTTGAAACATTGGTTTAACATAGGTGATTTCTTAAACCACTTTTGCTCCTCTCAGATTAGGTTGTCACAAGTGAAGGAAACAACTGGACAGATAGGTAGGACTGATTAAACTGTCACATGCCAATACTACATTAAGCTACTTTGGCAGGGCAGGAGAAGCAGAGTAGCAAGGTCACTGTCACTGGTGATGTTTCGCTCTGTATGGCCACAAATGAAGCCCCTGAGGATGTCAAGGAATAAACACTAGGACATAAAGCAGAGGAGCATGTATTATGCATGCACAAGTAGGGCAAAACAGTCATTAGTCAAGGACTTATCTGTAGGGACACGAAGGATGGGACTGTATCCCTCTCCTCCCTTTGGACCTAGTTCTCTGCCTCTTTGGTTTATGAACAAATCATTTGCTTTAAATCAAAATGGATACAAGCCACGCTCACATGTCTGACAGGTCACTACAGTAGACTCTGTCTTTAAAATCTCATTCATATTAATTTTCCTGACTCTTGCAGAACAGAAGGACAAGACCAAGAACAACCCTTGTGACTTCATTTGATATTTAAGGCAAAGATAAATAGAGCAAAAAAAGATCTGGAATTTGGGTTCACCTAAAAGAAGCCTTTACAAATGAAAATGCTTATAACAAATGCCTTCTGAAAACAAAACAAAACAAAAACCAGTGTGCAGTAATTCTGCAAGATGGCTTTGAAAAAAAACTTTGAAAGTTCATACATAGATTCCTCAGAGGATTTCTTCCTCTCATCATGATCGTAACCAGAAACAAAACCTATATGTGCCTAAATAAGTATACGCCATGCACACCTGTTCAATCAATAATCATGGTTATAGTGCACCACTCCTCTGTTTCTCTTTTCACTTATACAGTAGAATGTGGGGAACAGAGATGCCAAACCTCATTCACCTCTTCCTTAAATTATTTTTGTGCCAGCAGAAATTCTCTGAGCTTGAGGATTCACTCTTAACTATCATCACCCCAAGACCTCCAAACCTTACCCAAGTTCTTGCTTACAACAACCAGCAGGAAAGCAAGATTCTACTTCATTACTTGCCTCCTATCTCTAAAATGTTTATCACATTTGGGATGAATCTTCCCAACATAGGCAACAAAAAGTCAGCAAATACACAGCTGGAGCAATTGGAGCTGAGCAACATTTACAGCCAGGCAGATTATTTCAGTGGCCAGCCATAGACATTTAGGGCATGCTTGTACTCAAGTGTGCAGCCAGTCCCACCGCCTTGGGTACGCTGTAGTGAGCCACCCAGACGTGTATCTGTGGCAACATATTGTCAAAGCAAGTAGTGTTCCCTTGCTATTTACTTTTCCAATTTAGGACTTACTATGAAAAAGAGGGCTGAATCCTGGGTTTGGATATATCTACAGCTAAAGGCTTCTGCCAGTGTCAGCATGGGCATGTGCTGTGCATGGACATTTCACAGAGCTTGAGCAATCTGCTATTTCTCATGATGGATCTAACAGAAATTAGACTTTGGCCTGACTTCACTGTGGAATTAATCCCCTCTCTTTGTGTGTCTAAGCAGCCTCCACCACGGATCTGAATATCGTTTACATTACCCTTTCTCCTGCTCATGAGCAGTCCAAACCAAAATGCTCAGAAGACTACAAAAGGATTCCCACTTGCTGCAGCAGAGCCCGGGAAAGCAGTCTGTAGTATTCAAACACTTACTGCACTATGTTCTTTAAGCAACATTCCCTTCAGGTTTTTTATTACTGCAAACATTATCTTTTAGTCCCTGTTATTTTAAATTTGCTTTGAACCTCTGGAGATCAGAAAGCACGATGTGCTGCTCTGGCTGGCCACCAGAATTCACACACCCCAGAACAAGCTCTCTGAGTCCTGTGCTTGAAAGGTACTAACTTTTGGGTTTGTTCCAACTTACGGAGCAAAGGTTGAATGTGCAATTATTCTAGGTAGCTGCAGCCTGACACCTTTTTGTATTCTGTTTCTTTTATCCTAGGACTCTCCAAGTTTTTATTTTAAACAAATAGCTTCTATAGAGGAAATAACTTCCCACAGCATCAGAAGAAACAAGGCGCTTTTATCCCACAACAGTAGGGAAGATGAAGCATGTCTGTCACAGCGCCACAGCACAGCACAACTGAATTAGGCTTACGGTTCCAGACCCCATCTAAGGCCCACTTGATTTTTGCATTACTTAAAATAGAGAAACACAGAGTAATTTCCTGCCCTCCATCTGACAGCTTTCTGTGATGTTAGAAGTAAGACTTCACTTTCCTTTGAGTTAGGAAAGAAAGACAAGCAACAAGATGCTATATGCACCAAAGGGAGCCTGTTTACACCAAACTACAATTGAGTTCCATATTTCTGAGTTGTACCGAGTTTAAAAAATAGAGGGTTAGTAACTCATAGGGAAGGGAAACAGCTGACTCGTTGTTTCAGGTAAGTCTTCAGCAATCAATTAATTGCCTGATCAATGCCACACGATCTAGGAAGCTTAACTGAAGAGAATTAGTACTTAAGAAGCACATATCTCCGGGTGGGGGCACTGCCAGTAAAGTTAACAGCCTCTGGAAATGCAGCTGCCTTATTTGATTTAGGAGGGAAAACGATGTGAAACAAGATATAGGGACATCATGGATAATTGACATCCAGAGTGATACCCTTCAACAGGGAGGCTTCAGACTGAGAATTTATTGGCACTCACAGACTCTAGTGGCAAGAGTGTTAACATATACATGTTCACATTTGGAACCCAACCGCAGGAAGGCATGAATTTTTTATCATACCATCACGAAGTTGAAGCTGATTTTTCCTGAAAGGAACAATGCTCTTTTAAAGATTAAAGAACAACCTCCCTATAGGTTGCGGGACCTTTTTTTTTAGTTATACTCTTGTTACAAGTACCTGTTAGTAACCATGTGAGACTAGTTCCAGTAAATATTTTTTGTATTAGGCAGAAGGGGGCAGAGGACTGGAGAGATTTTAATGTGTCCAGGGCTACTGGAAATCTGATTTTTCCCTTGTGTATATATGTCGCACACTTCAGAAGGAATGAAGCGACTGTCTTTGAACCATAAAAACCATCCAGCAAAATATGTCACATAACACTGCTAGCAGAATACTCTGAAAATCTGGATTTCTTATTGTCTTTCCTCAGAGGTGTACAACACCAGTTGCTCCATGTGAATTCCATGTAAGGCTTTGTGCACAGAATGTATGTTGTACACGTACAATGCAGCTGAGAGTCCAGTTTGAGCAGCTGGACCTGAAATCTGTGTTAGGCGCCTAAAGGATGCTACAGACCCCACGGTGGCTTATGCACTCCAGAAAATAGTACTGAGTGTGGAAAGTTTATATGCCTCAAAGTAATCATTGCTACTGTTCAGACAAGCAGCTGATCCTTGCCGGTAAGTAGCCAACGCTGAGGAGGAGAAGGGGTCTGGTCCAAGCCCTCTGTCTTTCTTGGCACCTACAGTCATTGCTTCCAAAAATTAGACAGGTGATGATTCAGGAGGTGACTTGTCTGAGTCTGTCCTGCAGCTCAAGGGTTAGACTATGCGTCAGGGAGAGAGAGGGTGGTAAAGGTGGACAAAAAATGACTGCAACAGAGTAGCTGGGACGCTAACCAAGATATTTTTCATCCTCCATGTGGATATGCACCTGATGAGTGCAGTGACGATTAATTCCTTTATATAGACTTTGGCTACCTAATAAAATACATGGGGTATGGTATCTGTAGCAGTTGCATTTTAACAGAAAGCAAATAGAAAAGTATTTTGCCTGTATTTTGGAGTTCATTTAACTGCCCCAGTGGAAAACTTTTTCTGGAAGATGTTTAGTCCCCTGTCAGCTTATCATGGAGTTAAAGATTCAGCTGCACAGGCAGAAATGGGTCTGACATGAGGAAGAGGCAATATTACCTGAATTTAAAATACCTTGAATTCAAACAGTGCTGTGATTAGTGAGTTAATATACCACAGAGGATTTAGCAAGATGCTTTTATCAGAACTTTGAACCTGGGTATTTTAATTTTGCATACATCCTGCTCGCAGTCCTCAGTCCTGTATCTGAGCTAGCTTCTACATGCTAGAGGCGAGAGCATGCTCAGAAAATCCGAGGCATCCCTTGCCCTAATCCTGAATCCATTCAGAACTTGCCATGAACCCTGAGCCAGTCAGCTTTTCCCTTTTCATGGCCCACTGTACAGACTGACAGATTAATTGATGAATGTGTGAAATGAAGTTAATGAGAATGAAGTGAAAGATGTTGTATGATCCAACAGTACTTACTTCACTACTCTTCCTTGCTTGAAGAGATGGGAGTGTTTTCACACAAGAATCCAAGAGGAAAAAAATCTATTGCTTCTCCTTGCAAAATAAAAAATACATTTTGAGGAAAGGCAAGCACATTAGGCCTCTGATAGGACCCCAGGATCTGCTAATAAAGCTGAAGATAAACAATCAAAGGCCTGAACTTGTCATTATTTCTACAGCTCTGCCTGGATTTGCACTCGAGCCAGCTAAGTAGGAAAGTTGGAACACAGACCATTCACTTTTGTAGAGGAATCCATGTACCTTATGCAGCTGCATGGCATTTCTGGTTACTAGACTACAGAAATGCGGGTAGGAAACATGAATCTCTCTCTCAGCATGTGAGATGCTCCTTATCAGGCGAGCCTGGGTAGTCGCGTGCATGGCCTTAAATGGTGAATGTGAGGTAGAAAATTTTGCATCACACAGTGAAAATGCATCAGGCAAAATTCCATTACTTTATATTAATCACAGACTAAGCAGGAGATCAGGGACATAGCTAACATACAATGGTGTGTTAAATCATCACACTATCAGTCAGGTATCAGCATGTTGAGATAGATACCGGGGGACATAGGAAGTTCCACCCCCCCAACAAAAAAATAAAATGGACTCCCAAATATGTCCCTCTTCTCCTACCTCTTTTTTCCAGCCTGACTTTTAATAAGCATTGTGCGTTCTGTCCTTTCTGCTTCAGCTACACTTGGTAAAAGCCCAGTTGTTTTATCCTTCTAATGGTCCTAAGACCTATTGTGTCTTGTTATGCTCAAAAATTTTTTATGAGCAGAAAGGAAGCACACCTGGTACGTATAAAGCCAGGACTCTATTGTTAGGATAACTGAAATCTTAATAGTTTAATCATTATTAATGCAGATCTAATTATTACAGCAAAAGAATATTCTATGCAAAAACATTTCCATAATAATCATAACAATGCAATTAAAATTGTTACACATACACATCTTAATTTCTACCCCTTTTCCTGATGTTATGCTCACCCTTAGCCTGCTCTTCTGGGTCACAATGTTGGTAGTTTCATTCCAGAGGTGGGAATGGGGCATGTTATGGTGAGCCATCAGCATCTGGATTCCTTGACGGGGAGGAATATGATCTTCACATTGATGGTTTCTTCCTCCTCCCTTTAGGATTCATTTGATTTCTGCTTTATGCTCTTTCTTAATGCTTCTGCAGCTCCATGTCAAATCTAAATTTACTACATATCATGCCTTTTAGGTATGTCAGATACTTGTTCATTGTTCTCCTTGTTACCCCTAAAACCAGGTTTGACTAGCTCCAGGTCTGCATTTCATTTAACTGACCATGGGTGAGTCGTTTAGAGCCATTGAGCCTCCAGTGACAACCTGTGCCCCATCTCATATCACCCCCTGCCCGTGCTCCTCTATGCCGTGTCCTGTTCCTCCACTTCTCTGCTCTCCTACCCGGCTTGTGTTTCTCTATACTACATCACTACGTTAAAGTCATAAAACCATGGAGGTAGAATAGAAAGACAAACAAAAGTAAAACAAATTAGCCGTAGACACCTGGTCAATTAGAAAAATTGCTGTTACAGCTACAGCAAGTAAAACAAAGCTCAGGCGGGTCACAAAGAGTTCAGACGAAGAAACCTGACACGCCTCAGTCCTTAGGCTTGCAAATTCAGCACAACGATTGTGGTCTGTTACTAGCAAAGGCAATGCTGTATTGCAGGTCTACACAGCTACAGTTTTCGAAGGAATTTTATTCTCAGTCAACGAAGTATTTGTTGGAGCTCCATGTAGAAAAGCAGTAGGCTTTGAACTGAGCATGTCAACTTAAGGCGGTCTTCAGAAGCATACAGCACTGGTGAGACTCATCTAGACGGATGACTGAGAAAAATCCACTGTTCTTCTAGTAGATTCAGGCCCCCTTTGATTCCTGACAGCCACACCTTATTGCCTCTAGCTAGAAATATAAAGTAAACCAAGTGAGAAAAAAATGAAAGGAAATGCTCGGCTTGCTTTGATTACACTGCACATTTTTACCATGCAGGATTTGTTATGGAAGGAGGAAATCTGATGTGCAAGAATTAATGGCTCCAGGATATTAACACCACTTAGTTTTCTTTCTGTGCCACTTCCAGTCAATGGCTTCAATCATGCAAACAGTTACTGAATTACTTGGCATCATACATTCAGGTAGTCCTAAGTGTAGTTACAACTTCTTCAAACAAAGCTAATGAAAATAGTATGATTAAAGACTTCCTTCCCAAAGGCTGGCTGATCCTCCATTCCTATTGCAAGACGATGCCAGCGGGGAGCGTGATCCCCCAAGCTGGGTGTTGTGCCACCATCCCCTGCTCCGATAACTATAACAAGATTGTAAGACATGATGGATCTTGTCACCCTGTTTCAGAAAAGGCATCTAGACTCAAGAGATTTTGCCTGGATTGTAAGCCCTGGTGGAAGAGCAGTGTGCTGGCTTGCTCGGGGCTACCACAAGCCCAGGCAGTTGCTAATGAGAACACATTTCCTCAATATTCTCAGCTCAGGCTGACTCCTCACTCAGCATTTAAGACATTTCCTGGGGTAAATATAGGGCTGTTACACAGAGTGTGAGGTATTGACTGTCAGAGTAAATTAAAATTAAACAGGGCCCAATTAACACTTGTTGCTTTTACTAGTTTCATTTCTGAACAAACACACTAAAATGATGACAACCCTGTGCATGCTGCTTAAACAGAAATCAATACAGAGACAGAAAATGCTATTTCTGACCGAAATCAGAGTGATAGCTTTCTTTTAGAAAAGTCTAGCAGAGGATGTGTGGCACACGTACTTAAAAGCTTTGCTCCAAAAATCATACCTTTAAAACAGAGCTTGCCTACCTGTGTATTCTTCTCCTGGGGACTTCTTAACCTCCTTGGTTAGTACTTTAAAATATCATAGTTAAATGATCTGCGTACACAGATCACTTGTCAACATCAACGTATTATCATGTCACCATGATTATTGTACTTCTGAACCTTGCACTTCATTACTAACAAACACCAACTCTGGCAAAGAACTCAGACACTAAAATTGAAAAAAAAAATCCTATCTTTATTTTGCTTTTTAACCAATAACCGAGGTCACTTTAATCTTGCTGGAATGGGATGACTTCTTTTTCTCAGCACCCTAACACTTTAATTTAAGCACATTTCTTTGGCTTAATGTTTTCCTGCCTGTGTTTCTGCATAATTAAAGCACTTCAGAGTGGTCAGCGAAGTTAATAATATCTATTTATCTTAGGTAAACCGGCAAATGTCCGGTAATTGCGCGCTTGTTTCTACCAGCTGTCCCTGTCTCCCCTTCTGGTTTTTTCACCAAATACGCTGGAAGTTGAGCCTGGATACTACAGCAGGTAGTAAAATAGTAATAAATATATTCTCAGGAAGCTGTGGCTGTAAGGACTCCATCGCCTACGAAGTCTATTGTAAATTATGCATTGCTGTTTAGTATCCTTGACATTTTTAGTAAGTGCAATAAAACACCTTTATAGAGTTGGAAGGAACTGTATGTCAGCTCAATGGAAAAAAAGAACAAATGAAAGACATAATTGTTTTATCTACAATAGATTTCTTTAGTAGATTACTATTGAAATGCACAGACTTTTTCCCTGTCTGCTAGGGAGGATTAAAACCTGGGAGGCTCCATATCTCATTCAGGCAGCCATTAGTTTAGAAAGTAAGGTGTAGAAAAGAAAAACCAGAGAAAATTGCAACTGCTAAGTTCAGAGGCACAGCAAGGAGTTACATTTGCCACCATTTTAAAAGAAAACAGAGGGATAGAAGGGCGAGCAGGCATCCATCAGCACCTCTCCGGAGGTCAATCAGCATCAGCTAAATCCCCAGAAACTTTTCTGTGCCAAAATCTAGGACTTAAAATCAGACTTTGAGCAAGATGAAATATTACTTAGAACCAGAAGTAAGAAACTAGCTAACAGACAGGCCTTAGGTTTCTATCAGCTCTAAAGCATAAGCAAGCTCTGCTCTGCCTTCCTTGGCAATCGCAGTCTGAAGGACCTCTCTGTTATGGTCATGGCTGCAGTGAAGTCCTATAAAGTAGATTTTCCTTATTGCAGGCATGATGCGAGGTTGCATTTTCACACCGACTGTTAAATACAGGCATCAATTTGACTGCATCGTTTCCAGCTACCTGATAACAAGAGCAAAGTAAGCAGCTAGAAGTCCAAAACATTGTTCTTCCCAAGTACTTAGGGCCTTCTCCGCTGTGTTGACATTAGAGTACAATAAATTATCAGATTATTACATGTTCTCTGTATCCTTCCTGAGGTAACAGTATGTTTACCCTATCTTTGATGTCAGCCAGAAATTCACTCTTTTGGGCCCCAAAATAAATGTATAATTTACATATAAAGGTTCAAATTATGAAACTGAACTTTAGCTGTACTAATAAAAGTTATACCTTGAAGATGTTTTCTTCTGTTTGCTGTGTAGAAGAAATTACCCTGACTTCTCATACAAACATCCCTGCAGTAATTCCTTCTACTCCTGAGGAATACTTCTGGCTGGCACTCCTGTTCTGGCTTGGAGAACAGTCTTTGAGACAGGACACTGTCCTGTCAAAAAAACCCAAACATTTTTCTATATAGATTCTCCCCCATCCCCACAATATTGTTTCTCTTCTGCTTAATAATAAATAAAACTTCCAGATCTGAATGACACAGTGCCACCCCTGCCCCGAGTTTGCAGACAAAGCAAAACAAAATATTTCTGTTCCAGCAGAATTCTTTCTGGTACCTGGGTAAGAGGAATCCTGATTCCTTCAAGAACAAGAGCATCTTTTTAAGCTGGTGCCCATCAACCTCCCTACATCCTACTCAAAAGAAAGGCCCTTATTTAACTGCAGTATTATGCTGAGTGGGAAGGACATTGTGAGATGCCTTGGTCATCTGCTCCAAGAGCACTACCTTAGCACTGGGAAGAATTCAGATGTGACCTGCAAAAGTTTGCAAGCACCTGTCACTTGCTTGTACCACTTTCGCATCAATAAGAGGTACATTTATACAGCAGACACACCTATTTCCTGGTGCCCCACGTCCCGCACATTCATCAAGATTCAAAATGCCCCAGGGAAAATCCCCAGTTGAATTTACTTCAGAAGTCAAGGTCTGAAGAAGAATACTGGATTTTCATGAGTTTCTGCTTCACGCTGGTGAGAATCTCTCTGTATGGCTTTTGCACAGACGTGCACTCACTGCCTTGGCTCCAGGCCAGCAGGGCCCAAGCAAGCTGCCACCAAGGTAAACCAAGAGATTACTATCCATAAGGAAGTGGAAGCTGCCTTCACACTAACAAAACCAGACCATAATCCTGCCTCTGCTGTAGCAAGATTAAAATAAAATGACTCATCTATGCTAGTTATTTTCAGAATCAAATAAATGTCAGGTAGTCCTAACAAATGGCCTGCACTAAGCAGTCAAACCTGGAACATTCGATGTCTAGTGTCACTCAGCAGTGTTTTTGTTTTGTTCAAGTATATTTTTCCCTTTAAAAGATGTTTTGAATGACCTGTGGATCCGCTTTCCGTGGATTAAATGAATTCCCTTCATTTTAATTGCCATTTGCTATTCTTTTATGTCTGTGTGTTAACAAAGAAAATGAGAACTGATTATTATTTAAATCAGTTTTTACTTCAGAGAAATGTGTTTTGCCTTAAACTAAAGCATTTAAAATTCTGAATATCTGTACTGAAGAATAAACTAATCTAATTAAATTCATTTCAGTTAAAATAAAAGTTTACTGCTCAAATTTTTAAAGAAAGGCAAACTGATAGATTGGTTAAAGTTACCAATTTGTTACCTGAAACCAGAGTTTGCTCAAGTTATAAAACTATTTTGGACATTTGGGCTCTCTTTTCCAAGTGACAATACTAATTTTCCAAAGTGAAAATATTAATTTTCATTTAATCATGTTTCAGTTCAGTAACACGTTCTTCCAAAATACAGATAGAAAAAGTAAAGGTGGTGGAGTCGCCATCACTGGAGGTATTTAAAAGACATGTAGACGTGGCACTTGAGGGCATGGTTTAGGAGACATGGTGGTGTTGGGTTGGCGGTTGGACTAGATGATCCTAGAGGTATTTTCCATCCTTAATGATTCTATGTTTCTATGATTCTATGATTCTACTCTTCTTCTTCTGATTTAGGACAAAAGATACAATCAGAGCAGTAGTTTAGAGAGCCAGTAGTTTTAAAATCTTAAAAGGCATGATGACAAGAAATAACAAGATTTGTTAACTAATTAATAGTAATATTTCATTTGTTTATTAAATGGTGTCTTGAATATGAAACATTTTTCATTAGCTTTTTTCCCTGACATATCTACCTCACCGAACGTAGTTTTATTAAATTAATCATTAAAATGTTTCTGTGCATTTAATTGAATTTTATTCCCATTTAGATGTAATTTGACACAAATTACACATAAAACATTAATCATCTAATAGAAAGGAAATGTAGCATTCATCATCTTATATAGTGAAAATGGGAGACATAATCATCAGAATAACTATATGTTAAGCTGTGTTACTACTTACATACAAAATCCCACATATATCTCTATATGGGTATGTTTCCTCATCCACTTACATATGGTATATGTATACAAATATTGTCTTGGTTAGCAGAAAAATACCAAATTTATTCTAAAGATCTTTTAATTCCCAAATCAACTTGTCTTAATGGTTATTCATCAGTAAGGACTAACCTGTCTTTCGTAAAATAATTACAAATTCAAAACAAGATTATAATAGATTATTTAAATCATGACTCCCCACTTACTAATTTAAATTATTATTAGAATTAGCCATTTTCATCATTTTGAATTAAAATAATTCAGTCAAGCAAGGACATTTTTTGTCATGAAAGTGTTCTAAAAGATTTACAGAAAATGGAATTAGAATGCTATCTACTCAGAAATTCACACCAAAATAACTCAAGTTATTTAGAATTAAATATCTTTGTATTAAACATGCTGTGTAAATAAAAAATCATATTTTGTTTCAAGTTAGCATATTCCAGAGCCAGGGTGTGGGGTGTTCATGAAGACCCTGTTTTCTGAGTCTCCCTTCACCCTATAAATGATGTAATATTTTCTACTTGAAAGGTTATTTAACATATATTTTGTGTTAAAAGATGGATCTAAGGCAAAATAGAAGAATTTAGAAATAAGTTATCAGCTGACTTTTCCCAGGCTGCAGTGGAATAGGATTATTGATAATGAGAATAATCATTTCTGTCTGTATCGAAGCTCAGATCTGGAACAAGCAATTGGGGCTTTAACATCTATCTGACCCTCATTTTCATACCTTGTTTCAGGAACTTTTTTGCTTAAAATTAAACCCTGCAACCAGCATCTGACTAGACTTGGTACCAGGGTTGTACAGGAAGGACCATCTGCAGGTCTTGGCTCAGGTGCAGCAGCAGCTCACTGGAATGGCCAAACAGATTTTGGATGTCTGCCTCCCCACTGCCCCCCCCAGCTGCCATCCCCATCACATCTGGCTTTTCAGCCTCTGAACAATGAAGGTTCTGACTATGAGCTAAAAATGGCTGGTGGACAAAACAGAAGACATATGCCATGCTGTTCATCAAAGGTTTGCCTTAGGTCTTGTATTACTCACCACTATAAATGACCTGGATGAAGGACGACAGAGTGTTTAATAAGCATATGACACTACACTGGAAGGAACTGCCAGTCCACTGGAGGACAGGATTATTATTGAAAATTCATCTTGAAAAATTGCAGAAATGTGCTGGGAGGGGGAAAAAAAAGTCTGCTGTTCAGCAAGGTGAGGGACACCGCTTGGGCAGGAGCCATCAACAGCGGTCACACAAAAAGGGGAGCAACCACTCACGCTGTGGTTTGGTAGAAACAGGCTATACGTTGTAGTGGATCTTGATCTGAAAATAAGCCAGCAATGGCATGAGGAAGGCAAACAGTAGTAGGAGACATAAGCAGGTATACACTCTCTGAGAACACCTCCCACAGTGATAGCTTTGGCCTGTCCTCTCCAGGTTTTCACCCTGTTCTTCAGGAAAGATGTGGACTTTTGAAGTGCAGAGGATGGCAACAGAAAGAACCCAAGTTCAAGAAAAGAGGAGAAGAGTTGGGGGATATTTAGCCTGAAGCCAAAGTAGGGCGGTAACCAATTCACCCATCCATTTCTAAACCCGCTCTGGACTCACTGTTTCAGGAGTTACGGATAGGCTGCCCCACCAGTGGCACCATTCGTTCTGTAACACTTTGTAATTCTAAGCAAGCTACAAAGAAACTAAGGCAAGATCTACCTGGTCAAACACAGGCGTTGCAGTGCAAGCACATCTCAGACTCCATTGATAATCAAAGGAGGGGAATTCACTCCAGCTCTAGCAGAGGTCCGTGTTTGTTCCTGGGAAGCATGATCTGGAAATTCCCTAAGGGGAACCCAGGGTGATGAGCATGGGCGTAGGTCCTTAAGTGGTAGATATCTAGTGAGTAGAGGTGAGGCCCGCACTAAGTTATTCAGAACCGTACAAGAAGACAACCTCTTTAAAATGACAATTTTTGCAAAATTAGAGATCATGTCTGTCAAAGGAATTATATTTTTCTGCTACTATCTGAAAAGTGTGTGTTCAGGTGTGGTACTGCATAAAACACTTTTGATTTTTAGCACAGCTCATACCAGTGTCAATTAGCTTAAATACAATTAATAGACAGAAGGAAACCATGACTTAATTAGGATTAAAGAAAACAATAGGATGAAATATGTGGTTCATTTTCTAGTTAGGAAGTACCAGCTAAGTAGTATGAGATGTGCTAAAATGAATGTTAGCTTAAGTATCTTCCAAGTTAATAAGCTCCAGCGTTTAAGAGCAGAAAAGCCTTGTCTGCTGGGAGTTAAATGGCAGTGCTTCTTATCTGGGAGACATATTGCTAACTGGAACAAATAGAAAGAACATGCAAGAAAAGTCAAAAAGGATCTGAAGACATTACAGAGATATTGGGCTTGCTGCTAAAGAAAACAAAGTATACTGCCCTTCAAAAGTATGAAATATAGCAGAGTTTAATCGTTTGGACCAAAATGTCACTTCCAGAAATCAGTTCACCTGGAATATACAAATTAGTATCCTTCCAGTCTCTCCTCCCTGAGAGTGACCAGTGCAGCCAGATGCTTACTGAAACCAAAAATCTAACATTTACCTACCAAAACATTTCAGAATCGAGAGTCACTTTTCATTTCTTAACTATAGAGGTTATTAACACAATTTTTAAAAAACCCCACAATTTAATAATTTCATGTGATTAATAAGAAAACCCTACAACATGTGCTCCCGTGTCCTCACTGAGGGATAGGAAGAATCAGTCTGAAAAAGTGGATCAAATCCAATGACTGAATAAGGGACAAGGGAGGAGCTGTTTTGAATGTATAGTGCTATTAAGAACCTCAGATGAGCAAGAGCGGGTCATACCCATGATCCTTCCCTGAAAGTACTGCAGATGCTTAGAAAACGAGTTTAATAAACAGGGGAAATCTGTAGTGATCCTTCCCAAGTATATCTTCTCTGCTTCTGCCTTCCTTACACTTTCAGTGAGATAGGGAGTTCTTACAGCAGTGTTCCCATTTGCAATGTGCAGTTTAACAGCCATCAAACAGTCTGTTTTCCATTAATTCCTGTTATCCCTTCTTTAAACCCTTTCCTTTTTTTGGCATCTAAAACAACCTAGGGCAATGACATCCACCTTTTAGTTATCCACTTCATGGAAAAGCATGCCTGGAGTTGTTTTTAAATCCACCATCTGGAAATTTTATTGTATGTCCATTTAATTCTTGTGCTGCAGAAGGTAGAGATTCATCAGTCTCTAGTCTGGTTCTCCTTTTCCTTCACTGAGGTATCCTCACTCGTTGGATACTCTCTTTTGCTCTTCAGCAATAAAAGAAACTACATCCATTCAATAGTTTAGCCATGCTTCCTATTCTTCTAGATAGCTTTTCTGTCCCACTGCATCAATGAAATGAATGACCAGAACTGCAAGCATCATGGGTTTTTCTGGGGGCCTTTCTTCTTGTTGTCTTGTTTTCTTTGACCTCATGTTCCTTACCTTCTATTTGCCTTTGTACTAACCCTAACATTTGAACTGGCATGCATTTTTTTCAAACTTCTCGATTTATCTGCTTCAAGATGTTTATTTGCACTGAAAATTGAATTCAGCTAATGAAAGTGACCTCAACTAGGGATTCTGTTGTTCACTGTAACATTTTTTCTTTGTGGTCCAAATGAAAATGCAGATGCCTGAACACCAAGTCTAAACCTATTCACAAGGAACTTCAATGCGTGGACCTTTTGGATTTAGTGTGTTGGCACCACGGTGATCCTAGATGAAAATTGCTGGTGCAGAGGATTAGTAGTACGACTCTAAATATATCAATGAAGAATATGGACCAAAGTCCATATGCTGCATCATCCTGTGTGCATTGGGATGCCTCCCCTGACTGCAATACTGTACACCTTATCATAACATCTGACAACTTGATCACGTGTATCCACCTGTATTTAGCAAGGTCTGGTTGACTGATGGGCCAGAGAATCAGACACCTTAGCTGGTTTTGCACTTTCTTCACTAAGTGACAGAAAGGTGTCCTGTTCACACAGTCTTTTTTATTTGTAGTGTGTATCCTGCTTACTTAGAAGAATGATGACGGCAATGTTTATACCAGGCCTTGAGACAATGAGATAAATAATTCCCCTGGACATCTCAAAGCCATACCAGTATGACCACTGTCTTTCTTTTAATCAAATGTGGCTTTAACAATACCTTTAACCTGGGTATCTTCTTTGCATTTGTCCAGAGCAGTGGCAGAATCTGGGTATTTTGTTTAGAAGGGAACAGGAAGGTTTGCTAAAATATAAAAATTCTGTTTTCTCTACCTTGCCCATGGTGGTTAAAAAAATTAAAATCACACACTATTTCTTGAAAATGTGGTGCAAGAGCATCCTGGTGCAGAACTGTCTGCCTCTGAGCATCCTTACTCATTGAGTACAACACAGCCTTACCAGATCACCTCCCAAAAACAGCCATTCAGCTCATACTGCTGAACAACCATCACAACAGCTCTCCTGACAGATAGGTTTGCAAGTGTACCCAGTGCTACACAACAGGTGAGCTGTGCAACACAAATTACACTGAGTTATGTCCTTTCTGCGGATGACTATAAAATTATATAGGGCTCTCTACATAAGGGATTTAACTTGCTTTCTGCAATGAACACAAATGTGTGGCATGAATCATGAGGACAAAGATGAAACTGATTCTTAATAGCTAATTGCTTCACAGGGGAGAGATCACTTTTGTGGGGGAAAAAGGGCCTGTAAATTTAATACAAAGCCGATGTTTCTTAAAGCCTTCATATGGAACCGAGGAGAGGATTACTTTCCTCATACAGTATTTTATGTCCTTTCTTCCTAATTTCTTGCATGTAAGCTAGCCATTTGTTTTCCAGGCTCAGGACGTATCCCAATTGCATCCAAGTTTCTTCCAGGACATGGTTTAATTCTGTGATACAAAATAAAGTCAAACAGATCCAAAATGCCATTTTTCTTCAGTACCTGTTCTTTTGCCTGTTCTTTTAGCCATTTTAGGAAAAACCTAGCCACTGCTCTCCCAAGTGAGTGTTATTCGTGGTTACCACTGGTCTGTCTGGCCATGTGAGAGGAGAGACATCAGCAGAGCATGACGCCCAGGGGCTGTGACTTCATTTGAGACTTCCATTGCCTCTCCCCACTTTGCAATCCTGTGTGCAGAAGGTGGCCTTAGTCACAGGCCAGGAGAAAGGTCACAGCACTGGAGAAGAGTCAACCACAGAATCATAGAATGTCCTGAGTTGGAAGGGACCTGCAAAGATCATCGAGTCCAACTCCTGTTCAACTCCGAACTGTTACCTGTACAGGTCTATCTAGACCCAGGCCTCCCTCTGCAGGTGGCAGGTTCCTGTCTTATCAGGACAGGATAAGACCTGTCCTTACCACACCCACCTTAGAGCGGTTACTGTTAAAATCCACAGATTTTTCCCAGAAGGTCAGCATGGGCTGGTGTGCTGGAAGCACCTCCTTACCCATCCTCTGCCAGCACCGCAACAAAAAAGGGAGTTAGCCTGGGCTGTGCTTTTTCTGTCCACTGAAGGGAATAGTGAGGACTGAGCTGTCCTCCCTTTCAACCATTTCTTTTGCACACACACACGCACAAGTGCAAACACATGACCAGCTCATCCAGATCACACCCAAATACCCCACCCACTCAAGCTGGTGCAGAGGGCTAACATAGGTAGGAGGCAGAAGAGCTTTGATCCTGCCTTATCTTCAACAGCCGTTGCTGATACATGCAGAGGAGCTGATATTTCAGGAAGAGTTAGGATAGCTTTCTCCTTCTGGAAGAAAAAGGACCCAGACACTTCCCAGACATGGGAAAAGACACTTCTTTTCCCATGTCCCTCTTGGCCTCATGCTATTATAAGCCATTCCATTAAAGAATAATGCATTTATCATTATTCTTCTAGCTGTGGATGTCTGGTTGAGTACAGTATGAAGATTCCCATGTCCTCACAAAAATCAGCTGCTTCTTACAAAAATCTGTTTCCTTTAATGACCCAAGCAAAGGCCTGCCCTGAATTGAATTGGTAAATCTATCAGACTTCTGAGAAATAAAAATAAATAACCTCAGAAGTCAAGGAGTAGAGCAACTCCAAAATTCAGTACTCAGCTTTGAAATGACATACCATCTGCTGTTGCCAAAGTTTTTTGTATTTAATGTCTCTGAGTCAAGGATATGGACTATGAGACCACGGGAAGGAACAAAAATTTTACATTGGTAAAAGTGTTTCAGCAACACCAATACTTTCCAATACCATTCGGAGGAGACTGACACTGAACACAAACTTTGCCTTCATTCTTCTCTTCAGTAACAGCGATTGCTGCAGCTCCAACTTTCCAAATGGCACAAGGGTGGGTATGTTGGCACGAATTTGGCTAATAATGGAAAATTTCAGTGTAATCAAGACACATGTGAGACCTGGCACTGTTTCAGACGGTAGAGTGCATTACTGAGAGTGGACTTTTATGGGAATCATCTGCGGACAATTAAACTTCACACTCCAATTAACTGTAAGTGAAGAGGGACTGTTCCCATTTTGGATGTGGAGGAACAGGAGGAGGATTTTAGTATAATCTGCAGAATCAGGAATCAGCATTTCTTGCTTCTAGTACAACTATTCCTTCCACTGAAGAAAGTTCCTCAAAGGTTTTTAATACTTGCCACCACCACTACCTCTTTGCTCAGTTTTCCAGCTGTTTATTTTCTTTGAAGATTCCTGATGATTTAAAGTAATGTTACTCCTTTTTACTTTCACATAGCCATTCCAGGAAAAAGGACATAAGCTTGTTTGTGGTATGAACCTGCCATGTGTAGAAGTTTCTCTTTTGTGTATTTTGAAAAGCTTTATTTTTCATTCAATTGATTTTCTTAAGGTGAAGAATGTTTCTGCCTAGCCTTGGATGCAGCATGAAAAATTTTTTGATCTGTAACTCTACTTCCATTCATTTGCATGAAAAAGATGCACTGCCTTAAAAGTAAAAATGGTCTTTGTATATCCAGCAGCTCAGGAAGCTCAGAATCAATCCATCATCTATTTAATCATATTTAAAGACCCTTTTCTCTCTGTCTTGCCATAGCTCTTTTCTGCTACTCTGATTTCTCCTTTATTATATACTGGTGGTAAGTCTTGTCAATATTATTGACATCACTAGAGGTATTGCATGAGTATCTCCATTTTGAGAGGAATAAAGGGTGGCAAAGCTGGACATAAAGGAATTGTATCAGAACTTGATAATGGTCTCAAGAAATATTCCAGTGAAGCAGTAGGCCTGCTTAATCTGTGCTCTGGAAAAAGGAAAAAAAAAATTATTTCAGTTCAGTTGAACTGTGTGCCCACCGTTACACTGTAGCAGTATTTTTAATTGAACATGGAAACCAACAGAAATCTGCATGATCCCTAGCACATCTGGATACAGTGTCTGTGTATAAAAGTGACCTCTTCCTAGAATTATTTCTCCATTTGCTGTCTACAGTGATATTCTTCATAATTTTGTCGTATTTCACTGCCTGTGATGACCAGAGAAGACCTTGAGAAAAACACTGAATTGACTGGAGAATAATCAGATCTACACTCTGTAAAAGAAATGAACATTTAACCATTGCTTTTTCCTCGAGAAGATCACATTCTTTGTAGACAGAAAGACTACACGGCTAAGTCTACAAAGTAAGTCTACAAAGCAATATAGAGCTATAGAGCTTGTTACTCATGAAAAGAATTATCTCACAAAGGAAACACTAAAGCAGCATTCACAAAGGTGAAGCTTCAATTTTAGGGAGGTCAGTTTGCTCAGGGCAAAGTCACAAGACACTCTTTTCCAGCTTTTGTAGAATGATATATCATCACATCTGTCATGCATAGAAAACATACAGTTAGGGTTTATATGCTGAGGGGAGATAACTGAACCAAATCCCCATCAGCAAAACAAAACAAACTAGATAATAGCTCCGATATCTGCACAAAACCTACAGACCTGACTGCTTTTCAGAGCTCCATAAAGCAAGAGCCTGTGACCAAAGAAAGAAAAAAAACAGGGTATGTATGTTTTCCTCTGCCGGAGAAGACCAAGAAAAGTATCTGCTTATGTAGCATTTCAGAAAGTAATTCCTATGTGCAGAAGCAGGAGACCAACCACAAGGATTTAATGACAGAGGAGTACCTGTCGTTTTCTGTGTATCAGCCAGAGCTGTGGATCTTGGGGTAGGACCTGAGATGAGGACACATGTCCACAATGAATGGTTTGTGTTTTCTTTCTACCACTCTCAGTTTAGAAGCTATATGTCTTTCATTTATCTTCAATCTCTCCATCCACAAACTGCCTGTCAACAAATACATTATTCATGTAGAAAGTGATCCTCATCCCTCAGATTGGTGACAATAGGCTCACCACAAGATCCTCCAACAGCTGTAGGATCCTCCACTTCTTGAGATCCACACGAACACGGAGCTCAAAATAGGAGGCTGCACGCAGCGTTTTGTTGGATCAGTGCTGTTGTCTTTTGGACAGCAAACTTTGGAAACATTGGCATGAATACTCAGAAAATTAAAAAAAAAATCTACTTTGAGAGGCATCTGAAATATGACATTCCACATGAAGGTCCCTATTTAATATTCTCTAAATACTAGTCCTGCAAGTTCTGACCAACTGCATGATTTTGTGTGGACTCCATCACTTTCCGTGGCAAACTCCATTAAGCCTAGCTACAAGTATGGTGATCAGATTGTATGTGCCAATTTGGGGGCAGACTTCATCTTTGTTTTGGGTTTTTTTGGAGGCAATGCTTGGCCCTCAGACCTTTCAAACCTGTCCATGAATATGCAGGTACTGGTCTTGACACCCATGACAAAGCATTGTGTATTAATACAGAAAGGATGAACCTCAACAATATTAGTGCCCTTATAGCAAGAAGTTAGTTTTAATGTTATTTATAGAGACGGACATGAGCATAATGTGATGGGAAGTCCAACACTTTTTTTTTTTTGTATGAAGATTTCATTAAAAGGCTTTCCAAAGTTGGAAACACACAGCCAAGGCAGAAGCCCAAACCTCTCATGAGGCTATCACTTTTTGTGACAGACTTTGGAGGCTGATAGAGTCTGAGGCACAGACACTGGGCTGTGGTTTTTCTAAAGTGTATTTGTCTTGTCAGTGCAGGCTGACAGCTTTCCAAGACGATCTTCCAAGCAAAAGCTGAGATATTTGCTCTCTAAGCCAAGAACATCAAGACTTGTGATAATGTTCAATTATAGTAGCTTTATTTTCATTATGTCCGATGTCTAATGTAGATATAATTGTTTTGTCTGCCGGATATTTATGCATGCAATTGCACAGTTATTCAATAGCTCCACTCTGCTTGGCTCAGAGAATGAGCCTTGGACATTAAAGACCATCTTTATTTAAATAAATATTTTTAAGACAGAGATTATTTCCACATGTGTTTTTCAGAACCAGGTACTCCTGGTGGCCTTCTAGCACCAGCTCAGAGCATGCTACATCCTGCACAGAAAATACTCCCCAGAAGATAACACATTTGTCTAGCTATTTCAGAGATACAGTTGTCAGAAATGTCTCAACAGAGTGGTTTTGTCAGAAAAAGCTGAAGTATGAAAATCAAAATTTTTCACAGCCACCGACCTGTTTGCATGAAACATTTGGTCAGCAGAGGTTCCTCAGCTGAATGACTGAGGTTTTAGATGAAGAAAAGGCAAAATAACAGATGTTCTGTCTGATAAAGGTTTGAGGTTTTTATTAATATGGTCAAGACCTGGGATTAGTCCTTGGCTCACTTGAATGCCAAACACACTTAACAGATATTGGAATGTAGCACCAAATGGGACCAACGGATATTTAGTTATTTACATACAGTCAAGCAACTCCTGCTGAAGATACTGTTGAGCAGGAGTTCAGAAACCCACAAATTAAACCAATAATATTTTATTGCCTGTTGCTCAAATGGCAGCCTCAAACATTCAGAGAAGGATGTATTACCATCTTCATCTGCACTCAAGAGGTCAAGTAACAAGAATGCCCAGATCTCATTTTTCACCCTTGAGCATGTTAGTTCATGGGAGTTCATTGCCCTAAAAGTGGTTGCCTGTTTGCATCCACATATAATCAGGCATAAATGTCATCTTTCCTTTCAGAGGGGCCAGAATCTTTCCGGGGTGGGGGGGGGGGGGGGCCTTAGGCTGCCTATTACAAGGGCAGAAAATATTGACAGCCACTCAGAAATCAGATTGAAGCAAGCTGCCAGTACAGAAACCAGTGCTGTAGCTTATAAGCAGTTTAGGAGACAGGGAGCTAAACAGCTATTGCATGCAAAAAGAAAAGCACAGTAAAAACCACAGGTGCTTTATATGGCCTCAAGTGTTGGCTGCGGTAACTTGAGGAAAGCCTGCAAGGAAGTCACCCAGCCCAACCAATGTCTTCCACACCTGTGGACTTCACCATTACTCTTGCTCACAGACCAATTTTTCAAGGCTTACTTGCACCCCATGCTTTCCAAGTGGCATTTACACAGTAGAGAACATTCCTGCTTTGGAGAGGACAAACACGAGGACAGCACTAGAATTGTACTTTCCTGATCAGAAAAAGCTGTTTTTCCTAGACTGGGCAAAATTCCTAAGTCCAGTATTCACCACTTCCCCTATGTATAGCTGGCATTTAAAAGAGGCAGGTAGAGAATGAATAGCCAGCAGATCCTTCCGACTAAGCTAGCCATGCTTGCTAAAGTGTCCTCTGCTATTTCTTAGCCATCCCCCAACTGCAGCACAGGGCAGAATGTTCTGTAGAGATAAAGTGTCAAAAATTGCTCAGAACCAATCTTCATATTCAAAGACATGTTTTTCCTTTAATTTAGCCATTCTGAGTGGCCTCCAGTCACTTGAAGATGTTGAAAAGCTCCACAAATGTAAAGAATTACAGCATTTGCTTTAACCGTAGAAGCAATTAACTCTCCAGCAGTGTGGAAAACAGCTTTTGAGCTGTATTTATTGATGCATGGATTTCACTGTAGTGTGATATTTGAAGACAAATTGCTGTGCCCATAATTAAGACCGTTGAGGAATTGGCAAGTGAAATATAATGATGAAAGACCAGCTCAAAGGGCAAGTGAGTTAGATTGGTCAGGATGATACAATCTATATGACCTCAGTGCCCTATTCCTGCTCATTGATTTCCCAATTAAATATAACTTTTTATTCAATCAGTTAGAATATACTGCAGGTTATTGATGCACTGCTAGTAGGAAAAAGCAATGAAGTAAAGATAAAACAGTGGGTGAGCACTGTCTCATTTTAACATTTTATTAACCTTAATGGGGTCATGATAAAGATGATGTTATTCACTTGGATCTTTTTGTCCTTTTTTCATCTCTATTTTTTCTTTTAGTTTAAAGTGAACTTATTCTGATCAACCTAGGTCTGACAAAGCCTAGTCCTGGGAGGTGTAAGGCCCTTTTTGTCTCCTTTATCTGAACGAAGCTAAAATTCCATCATCAGTAATGCGCCTTCACCCCATCTCAGCTAGATGAGACATAAACGAGGAAACACACAGAGACAATGAGAGATGTAGAATAGTTTCTGTACAAGGAGAAATTAAATAGACTAGGACTTCAGCTTGGAAAAAAAGCTAGAAGAATGAGACAATGATAATGGTCTATGAAATGAAAAATTACATGGAGAAGGTAAATAGTACTGTTTAGCCCTGCTGACCTTAAGGCATCATCTGCAGAAAGGAGCTGGAAGGACTGGAGAAAAAGATTTCCAGAAAGAGTACACCTGCATTTGGGAAAATGTGGCCAGACCAGAACATTGCTAGAGGTTTGTGAGAAAAATGCTTTTGACTAGCTTTCATTTAAATTATTATCAGGTTTGCATGACAGCCTGTTTCTGGTTTATGCCAGTATTTTGAATCAGACTCTCATGCAACTGACCCATTGTTATTTCTTCCAGGAGTAAGGCAGCAGCTTTTATTTATCCTTGCATCATAATATATCTTTACCTGTTTCTTTACCTGTTGTAATACAAATTCAATATTCTGCCTATTACGGAAAACTAGAATATGCCAAAACTTTCACAGAATCACAGAATAGCAAGGGTTGGAAGGGACCTCTGGAGATCATCCCGTCCCACCCCCTGCTTGAGCAGGCACACCCAGAGCAGGGGGCACAGGACCGCATCCAGGCAGGGTGTGAATGTCTCCAGGGAAGGGACCCCACAGCCTCCCTGGGCAGCCTGTGCCACTGCTCTGGCTCCTGCACAGGAAAGAAGTTTTTTCTCATGTTTAGGGCAAACTTCCTGTGTTCCAACTTGTGCCCATTGCCCCTTGTCCTGTCATTGGGCACTACTGAAAAAAGCCTAGTCCCATCATCCTGACACCCACCCTACAGACATTCCTCCCAAGAGGCTAGTCCCTTTTTCCACATACTGTAAACCTTCTTCTTCTGTTTGAATTTTTCTAGAAGCTCTTTGGTCATCCATGCAGGTCTCCTGGCTGCTTTGCTCGACTTCTTCCTCACAGGGATGCACCAATCTTGAGCTTGGGGGAAGTGGTACTTCAATATTGAACAGGTCTCTTGGACCTCCCTGCCTTCCAGAGCCCTAGCCCATGCAATTCCTTCAAGCAGGTCTTTGAAGAGGCCAAAGTTAGCTCTCCTGAAGTCCATGGTTGTAATCTTACTTGTCTCCCTGCTTCTACCATGCAGTATCCTGAACTTGACCATCTCATGGTCACTGTAGCCAAGGCTACACCCAACCCTCATATCCTCAACCAGCCCTTCCTTGCTCATTAGTATAAGGTCCAGAACCACATCTCACCTTGTTGGCTCCTCCACCATCTGTGTCAAAAAGTTATCCTTGATGCTCTGCAGGAACCTCCTGGATTGTGTGCACCTCACTGCGTTGCTTTTCCAGCAAATATCAGGGTGGTTGAAGTCCCCCATGAGGACCAGGGCTTGCGATTGTGAAGCTACTTGCAGCTGCTTGTAGAAGGCCTCGTTGACTTCCTTTTCCTGATAAGGTGACCTGTAGCAAACATCCACAACAGTGTCACCCATATTTGTCTGCCCCTTTATTTTTACACATAAGCTCTTGACTTGTTCTTCCTCCACCCCTCAGCAGAGCTCAATGCATTCCAGTTTCTCCCTCACATAAAAGGCAACTCCCCCACCTCACCTTGTTAGCCTGTCCTTCCTAAAAAGTATGTAGGAATCTATGACAGCATTCCAGTCATGTGAGCTATCCCACCACGTCTCTGTGATTGCAATCAGATCATGGCCCTGTGACTGCATACAGATCTCTAGTTCCTTCTGTTTATTCCCCATGCTGAGTGTGTTGGTGTGCAGGCATTTCAGAGAGGTAATTGAGCATGTAGATTTCCCTGGAGGGGTCCACGAGGACCATACACACCCTTGAGGTATTGGTCTCCTTATTGTCATCTCCTGAGGCAGCTAAGGCACCTTTGTCGCTGCTCTGGTTGGCCTGGCTTATTCCCTGTTGGTGCAGTGGCATTAGCTTTGCCACCTTGGACCCATCACCCAATTCCTTCAGTTTAAAGCCCACCTCACCAAGTTGGCCATCTTGCTGCCAAAGGTTCCCTTACCCCTTCCAGACACGGATTCCATCCCTCCCCAACAGGCTACAGTTCCTGGGGAATGTCCCATTTTCATAAAAGCCAAAACCCTCACAACAGCATCAGCCCTGTAGCCAAGAGCTGATTTGCATTATCCGTCCATTATTGGCTGCTCATTTTTCTCGAACTGGTAAAACAGAGGACAAGATAACTGGGGCACCAATATTTTTCACTTGCTCCCCCAGGGCTTTATAGTCTTCCTTGGTTCTGCCCAGGCTCTGGCTTATAATGTCATTTGTGCCCACATGGAAGAATAACAGATAGTTCACAGATCTGGGGGTCAGATAATAGCAGATATAACAGAATAACAGGTACTTGCTTTCACACTTTTCTCCAAACAGAGTATTTTACCCACGAGCTGGCAAAACACTTAATTGAATACTACCATCTTGTTTTTATTCTGAAGCTTGAAGGTGAGGAAACGTCTTCTTTGTAGTCAAAATTAATTCCCTTCCAGATAGCTACATTTTCAGAAGATCATGAATATTGACAGAATGTGAATAAATCCCAGTGTAACACAAAAATTAATCACTTCGTGCAGATTGCCATGTCCTAAGGACCCGGTCTGTCATGAGCTTACATCTGTGCACCAGGAATTGGGGTCAATAGGACTGCACACACCAGATGAGATATAAAGTGGAGACAAGCCAGGCCTCAGGGCAGTGATTTACTATGTGTCTAGGCAACATGTAAAACCAACCCTTCTGTTTAGGAAACATGAATTGTGAGATCCATTGAGTTTTCTGTCTATTGAAAAGCTGCACAAGTGGACAAGAAGGAACACTCTTTCCCACTGTTCCCATTCCCTTTCTCATGACAACACACACGCCCTCCTCTAGTATATCTGTGAAAACCAAAGAAAGCTCTATATGCCTTGAAGAACACACACGCAAACACACACAAAAGGTCAGTACAAAACATTTTGCTTTCAAGCTTCGCTGAGAAATAGCAAATCAACCATTTGGGGCAAGGGCAGATGCACCTTCACCCAATATTGCAAAAGCCCTTTCCAGGCTCTTCCATTATGGACAATGCCTTCTACCAAAGCTGACTCACTGCCTAACACTGATATTTCCATAAGACTCCATTTTCACAATAATTGAGAAACCTACCATGCATTTATTCTCACAGCTCCTTGCTGAGGTACAGAAATAGCATTACTCCCAACTTCACAGAGAGAGAAAGGTAGAATGAGGCTAAATAATCTGATCTAAGTCCTAAAGGAAATTAATGAAATGGGATTGTGACAGAACTGGGTTTGTTCAGTCTTGGGAAGGAGATGTTATTGCTGTCCACATCTACCTAATGGAAAAGTGTAGCGATGTTAGAGCCAGACGTTGCTTGCAGGTGCATAGTGATAAGACAAGAGCCAATGGACCCAAGTAGAAACATGAAAAATTCAGATTAGATACAAAGAAAAACATTTCACCAGGCAGTGGTCAAGCACTGGAATAGGGGTTAGAGAAGTTGCTGAATCTCCATCCTCCATTTTGAGATTCAAGTCTCAAAATGGATAAAGCCCTGAGCAATCTGACATGACTGAGAAGGACTTTGGACCAGGTCACCACCAGAGGTTCCCTCCAACCTATTTGATTCTGTGAGCATCAGGGCAAGGATGGGGACCCAGCAATCCTGTGTTATGGTGTCTGCAACCCATCAGGCATCACTTCCCTGTGCAGAGGGACCAGGAGGCTTCCTGAAAGAGCACTAGTTGTTATTATTTCTAAGGGTCTTACACTAACTCAGTTCTTAATGGATCAGTGCAATGTTTGAGATCTTCCTAGAGTTAAATCCAACTGTAAATGTACCACCAAACCCCCCAAAATCATGCAGGTCTAGAACAGCATAATGTAAGAAAGAAGAGATACACCGAACTAATAGGAAATCACTATTTAGCACTTTAAAGAAATGAGTACAGAAATACTACCTCACATGGTTTTAGGAAATTCTTGCAATTCATCATAATTTGGATGTCAAAATTCTTAGGATAAATGGTTGTCTTATGTGAGAGGTGTATTTACCTACACAGTCAACTTGTGGAATCTACCGTACTCTTCACCTTGTATTGCTGAACTTTCACACACAGATCTGTAGTTCCCTTACCTACAATCATGGTTTATAAGCTCAGGTTTAGACCAGCTTTTCAAGACCTACAAGGAACTTCACCTTAGAAGCAATTCTGCTATGCTCGGTAGAAACATTCTCAGTTGTCTCCTCTGTGGTTTTGGGGCTCAATTTAGATAGGCTTGTATGTAATCCCTACAAGTCTCTGAAACCTCATACAGTATAAATATGAGAAATGATATTTTTCCTGGTAATTTTCATTGGAAAATAGACAATTTTTAAAAAACAGCACTTTATGCAAGTTGCTAGTCCCCAGGCAAATTGCAATCGTTGCCCACATCTATAAAAAAGCAAACATTAGAAGCACCCGGCATCAGAGAAGTCTTGCATGACTGAAACCATGTAACTCTCTTGACTCCAACTGACCCATGCCACTTCATATCAGGATGGATCTACCTCCAAATATCTCTGTGTGTTGTTGGTCAGGCCACTCTCTAACATTCTTACAAATGATTGATTGAACTTCAGAGTGAGAAATAGAAGAAAAACTATAGGCTGAAATCAAATGTGGGCTCAGAAACTTCCAAAGAGGATTTCCAGTAATGTAGCTGAAGCATCTGTAAGGTTATTTGACTAATGGTTAGCTACATTAAGAAAAGACCCAAGGAGGACCATAGGAACAGCTAGAGATAGAGGAGCCCCAGCTCTGAAGCTGAAGGCCTGAATCACCTGCTCCTAAGCCTTCCAGAGAAGAAGGATTAGACCTGGTGTGAAGCCCTCCGAGATGAGTCAACCAAAGAAAACTCTCTCCCTGGAAAGCTGAGCAAACTGAAAGGGATTGTTGCCTAAAGTAGGGTAGGACTTATTACGGGAGTCATAGGGACAGAGCACAGAAAACCTGAGGACTGTGTGTGCTCCCTGTTCCCTGCTTGTGCATGAATGTGCATGATCCACCAGCAAAAGTTCGCTGGTCCTAGCTGATGTCTGCCAGCCACAAGCTTGGGGGGTTTTTAGCTCTGGGTGCCAGGAATTGGAGGAGGCAAGGGTCTGAGGGACAGCTACCAGACAGTCTGCATGTCTGTATTGTGAGTGTGTGTTTGTGTGTGTGTGCATGCACCAACTGGGCACTCAGACTCACTGCTAGCTGGACCTGAGGACCCAGCCTGTCTCTAGCAGACCAGGAAGGCAACTCCCATCTATCCCAACATCTACAGGATCTCTGACAGCATCATTTCTATACTAGCTCCTCCTTCAACTTACATCACCCTTACATCCTTTTTTGCACTCTTCACATACCCTGCAGAAGAGTCCCTAGATGTAAAAGACCCTTTGCAGCTGCAGTGGATTGGCATCCAAGGGCTTCAGAAATGCACTGGCTGTGCAGCCTGCAGCCATTGGGAGCCCAGAGAGTGGGGAGACTCCCTGGTGCACATGCCTGCGCTCTATGGAACTGAGCTGCTATCCTGTTTGTGGGTGTTACTACAGCTAGGGATACAAGCAATAGTGCACCAGCTGAAGAGAATTCATGTCTCGATATTTTAGCCCTGATGAGCCTTACAGAGCTCTGTATTGGTCCAGTCTAAAATGTCAGTGGACACTGGTGATCTAACTGTAGTGTGCACTGATGACCTAAACCAGAAAGCAAGGGCTACACAAGGTTGAGTGCAGTCTGCCATCCTAATTCATCCTCATGACCTGTGTTACCTTCTGTACACTCAAGGAGATATAGATGTTCTGGATTCTTTCCCCAGTTGTGCCAGAAACTTTGTGACATCTTGACTGAAACCTTGCAGCCTGGTACAAAGCTCACTGCAGCCAATGGAAAGCCTTTTGTGTCTCACGTTTCCCTTTGTAAAATTAAGATAATAGCTCAGATTTATCTCATCAATAGTCTTACCTGTGTAAGCTTGTCAAAGATCATGAGGAGATAAGAACCATGGAGCTACCAATTCACAAATAAAATTAGTTATAGAGACCTGCATATTCATACTATCCTATAGAACTAATAAATCCAAAGCTGGGTAGAAGGGGAAGAGCTTTCTAAGAAAAAAGGTAAAAATAAAAAACATTTCTGCTCAGGAAACAAATCAGAGTAACCTTTCACACAAAAAAAGTCACAGGACATCTTTCCACCAAAGCCCTTCTCAAAATAATGGGGAACTATCTACCCAAGTTTTCTATTGCAAAAAAAAGCACCTAGCACAGCAGATCCACAAGGACACTGGAGCTAAGCACTGAAGTTAAAATGAATAACTTAATTACCTGCCATAATTTATTGGACATAGACAACTGATTCCATGGATCTCCAAAATTAATTCATGATGACCTTGAAATGAAGAAACAGTGTGAAAGACTGTCAGACTTTTTTTTTTTTTTCCCATAGATAAATTTCCAAAAGTTTCAGGATTTGTTAAACATCTTTTTCATGATAGAAGAGGAGATAATCCTTCCCAGAGCCTCCAGATGTCCTGATCTGAAGCCCACCTGTTTAGGAGAGCGCATGATCCATGTTCACACCCTTTTATCCCCCCTTGAGGATCACAATTAGAAGTTCACTATATAAAAGGTATTAAAAGACACTAGGGTTTCAGCCTAGTTCACTTAACTGTAGATGTCTGTTGTTTAGATCTCTATACCTGAGATAGTCATCCTGGGTTAGCTTTGTAATAGGTGGAAAGAAAGGGGCACTTTATCTTTATGGGGTGTCACATCCTATAGCAAATATCTAGAATAGCTCAGATGAAAGCACAGATTTCCTTCCATTAGCTGTAAAGGCAGTCCAGCCTGCTGAGTCCAGTGACTCAGTAGATGTCTACATTTGGCAGTCGTGATGGATCCTATGCAGTTGCCCAGGATTCACAGATGTCTCTGACTGACCTGGTAACAAACTGTCACCTCCCAGGAGCCACTTGTGTAATGTTATCTCATTCCTAACTTCAGAAAAGAAAACAGCACTGACTCCTGTGACATTTCAAGATACCATGCTTCCCTGCCGAAGCGAAGTCACTTCCCTTTTGAGATAGCAGGGGAATGTGACAGGCACAAAAATCCACAGAAGAAACACCATGACAGAGAGAAATCTTTTGGGAAGACATTAAAGATATATCCATCTGCAAAATGGGTTCTAGAGGAGACCTAGTCCTTCAAAAACTTTTTTCTTTTTCCTCCAGTTTGTTGTCTGAGGGGAATTTTAACTAGGGTCTCCCCATTTCAAAGCTTGGCAGCATGAGAAAATTGTCCAGGAAAGCTATGCTGGAGCACAGGGCCAGGGCAGCCACATCATTAAGGAGGCGGAAAGAAGCAGTGCCACTACTGCATTTTGTTGCAGAGTTTTCTGGCCCTCTGTAAATACCAGCCAGTCAAAATACACAGGTGGATAATTGCTCTTCTACAGTATCTTCCCTTGTGGACTCTTTACTCCAAAATAAAAGTTTCTATTCCTGAAAATTGATTCTGTTCTGGGAGCAAGCTAAGCATCTGCAATGAAATAACTTTCACTCTGAAACAGGAGTATCCCCACAGTGACCTACTCCAGGATTACTCCAGTGGATGAACTGTTCTGCCCATGTTCCCCATTCAGCCATTTTCCACTGCATCTGTGCTGAAAAACTTCCCCCCCCCTTCAAATGAAAGCTGAGCCTGGGATTCTCTGATTGCTGCCTAAATCTTGCTCTTTCCGCAGTGATTCTGCCAGCAAGGAAAACAGATAAATGGTCTGTGATTACATTAGTCACAGATTTTCATAATTTTTTGTACCTGTCCTCTTTATTTTTGGAGAAAAATGGTTCATATGCAGCCTTATCAGAGTTGCAGCATCCTTCTCATCTGCTAATTTTCCCTTGATGTCAATGTAGCATTAGTGATTTGCATCACTTCTGCATCTGCCTATTTGTATTTTGCATGGGTTAAAATAGTGAGAGAATAAGCCTGAAATGAGTCAATATTTTCCCTATGCTCAAGCGAGATAGTCTGAAAACTCCCCTGGCTGTGGGTTCAGTGAGACCTAAGCAGTTCTTCTTGCAATGGATAAACACTCTTTCAAGGGAATCGTCTCTCTGAGGGGATCCTTCCTTAAATTATTTCTGCCCATTCTTAATAGCTCAGCCACATCACAGCATTTGCATAATAAGCCTTCTCTGTTTTGTGTGTCACGCCCATGCAGGGATCAGCATGCTTGTCCAGCGTGGGCTCCTGCATAATGATCATCTGCTGAAGAAGTTTCTTTAGTAAGTCCAGTATTCATGGCTGAGCTGCAGCACTGCCTGCAGAGAAGTATAAAATCTTGCTGTAAAGATTTCCATACAAATGATCTAACACAGCCCTTAGTAAGGCATTCCAGTAGCTAAGCATTAAAAACACGTGCCCTATTTCTCCAAAGTGCTTCTTATGTAATGTTTGACTGCATTGGGTAGACACCATGACCAAGGCACAAACAAATGAGTTTTACACCACTACCTGGTGTTCTGACTTCCCCTACAGAAGTTTCCTCTTACAAATATCAATTTTTCACTGAATCTCCTGTATCAGCATTCTTAGAATTGGCTTAGCTTTACATTTCTCTCCCAACCCCTTGCTATAAATAGCTGAGTCTCATATATCATTTAAGGAGAATAAAACATTACTCCTTGCATTCATTTATTTGATTTTACAGCCTTGCTTGTATGTTAATCAAACGCATAAAGTGCTGAGGTGCATAGGTGCCAAGTAAAAGTCAATATTTTACCGTGAACCTCATTTATCTACATTAGCCTGAAACAAGGCAGATCTGTAAATTTGGACATTATTGAATTTAATGACAAAGATCAATTACAACATCTTTGACATGGCAGGGATTTGTCAGATGAGGGGGAAAAAGCATTACTTCTTCCTGAGGGAGTTTATAAATGCTGGCTGCTTGGGACTGTCCATCTCTTCCAGTGGATTGATTCATGCAAATGCTTAAATAATATTAGTTGCATTTGAAATACAGACCCACCGTTTAAAAGGAGTTTAAAACGGAGCTAAGTTATAGTGAGCTCTCTGAGGAATTACTCAGCAGGATTGGCTGAAGTATAAGAAAAAAGAACTAGAAAGTGTCTTCATGGGCTGCAAAGCTGAAAGCAATTCTGAACTCAGACTGTCTCTTTCTGTGTCCAGTACACAAATACCAACCAAACTGTTTTATGAGCACTGTGGTAGTTCAGACTTAACTACAAAGCTCCCTAGAAGCACAAGCACTGCTTTCTGAAGGAAGCTTGGGAAAATATGGACAATAAACTCCCCTGATGGAAACTGCCACATTTCACTGAAGTCAACATCTAGAGACATGTAACGCTTCCTACCCATCCTTCAGCTCTGTGCACTTTCTCCAGCACTGGCTAGGATCGATTAGTCTGCCCAAGCTGATAAACCATCCACCTGGTAAGATGGTGTTTGGCAGTAGCCACTTACAGCTTGGCCTGACTGGAATCAAAGGAAAAAGGATTTTTTTTCCTCACTGATTTTCCAGACTTCCATCCAAAGGTTGCTGGGTACCATCACAGCCTTTGAACTTACCAGGAATTAAAGAAGTTCAACATCTCTCAGGTTTGGCCATGTATCTCAATATGTTTTTCCAAACCCTGGAAGTCAAGGCAAACTGAACTCTTAATGCATATTTTTAGTTAGCAGATAGGCAGAGACTAGTTATTATGGATCAAGTTTTAAACATGCAAATCCTGCAACCCTGGTGGAACTTCATTAGACTACTTACCCAACGAAGGGCTACAAGGTTGTATTCTGTGTTCTCACTGGAAAGTCCTAAGTAACTACACTCTAAAAAAGCAAGGTCTCGTGTTAATAAAAGCTCTTTCAGGTTGAATAAAACACCTTTTTAGATGTTTGAAAGGTTTTCAAATGAACCCCCACAACGCCAATCACTTTGCCTTCCTTTACATTTATCTTACTAAATAGCCCAAACCACGCAACATCCAACCCAGCTTGAGATGGCCTGGAATATGCAGCTCTGATGCTGATTCTCCTACATAGAGGAACCCCACTCAAAGTTTTTAAATTTACTGCTGTTTCTTACCAACTGCTCATACACAAAGGCCTTAGATTCAGCCCGTCATCCAAAATTTCTGCTTGCAAAGATAGCTGTACATGTATCATGTAACGTTGATTTATTAGCATGATGATGAGAGTAAGTGCTTCTTTTAGCTGCACCTGCTCTTCACAGAGCTATTCCAGCACACAGGAACAGCAAGTTCAGATCCTAAATGCGGGCGCATCTTGGCTCAAGCTGACACTGATCTCACTTCTATTGTATCCAGTGAGGAAAACTGAACAAAAAGCAGTTGGTCAGCTTTGAAATGCCACATGAGCTTCGGGACATCCAGGTTAGCCCCATCAAGACAGTAGTTATTTGCAGTCATGAGTGAAGACAGAAGAACCAGTAAGCATGAGGGATGGCAGCAAAGCTGAGGATTCAAACCACGATCAAAAGACCATGTAGAGAGATTCTTCATTCTGCCAGGGGAAGCAAAACATAGTCACAGAATCACAGAATTGCAGAAAGGCAGGGGTTGGAAGGGACCTCTGGAGATCATCCTGTCCCACCCCCTGCTTGAGCAGGCACACCCAGAGCAGGGGGCGCAGGACCACGTCCAGGCAGGGTTTGAATGTCTCCAGGGAAGGGACTCCACAGCCTCCCTGGGCAGCCTGTGCCACTGCTCTGGCACCCGCACAGTGAAGGAGTTTTTTCTCATATTGAGGTGGAACTTCCTGTTGCCCCTTGTCCTGTTGTTGGGCACTATTGAAAAGAGTCCAGTCCCATCTTCTTGACACCCACCCTGCAGATATTTATAAGCATTGACAAGGTCCTCCCTCAGTCTTCTCCAGGCTGAATAAACCCAGGTCTCTCAGGTTTTCCTCAGAAGAGAGACGCTCCAGCCCCCTGATCATCTTGGTAGGTCTCCACTGGACTTGCTCAAGCAGTTCCCTGTCTTTCTTAAACAGGGGAGCCCAGAACTGGATGCAGCACTCCAAATGTGGCCTCACTAGGGTGGAGTGAGGGGGAGGATAACCTCTCTCGACCTGCTGGCCACACTCCTTTTAATGCAGCCCAGGACACCATTGGCCGCCTTGGCCACACGGGCCCAGTGCTGGCTCATGGTCACCTTGTTGTCCACCAGCACTCCCAGGTCCTTCTTAGCACAGCTGCTTTCCAGCATGTCAGCCCCCTGCACTGGTGCGGGGGGTTGTTCCTCCCCACGGGCAGGACCTTGCACTTGCTTTGTTGAATTTAATGAGGTTCCCCTCAGCCCAGATCTCCAGCCTGTCCAGGTCTCATTGGATGGCAGCACAGCCTTCTGGTGTATTCAGGTATGATGAAGAGTTACTACAGTTTCTAACAGCAGGAATTAACAAACCATGCAGTTTACTAACTACACATTGACAAGGCTTAGTCCATTCCACATGCAGTGAGCCAGCAAGCTGGCATGTGTCAGCTGAGACCTGTAGCTGTCATAGTCTACCTGACTGCATGCTGTAAAGTGAAACTCAGGGAGGTTACCTCCTCATTTGGGACAGAATGAGTTCAGAAATTATGTCTCAATGTCAAGGACAGGCAAAGTCAACCACCTGCAAGCCTGCAAACAAACCCTCAAGATCAGTTCACACCTCACTTTCAAGTAGTTGCACATTCCTCCCACCTTCTCCCAAAACAGTCACCCTGGTGTAGAATTTCTTCTTTTTTTTTTTTTTGGGGGGGGTCAGATCAGTGGGCAAAACAAGGCAATTCTGCCCACAGAATAGCAACACCCACAGCACACAAGGTAGAAGAATCATCCTGCTCCTAGAGAAGAAGGTTTTTTCACTGAGAAAGAGCCATCCTGTGCCCATATTTTATGTGTCTGAGGTTCTCAGGTATCTAAGATCTGCTGGCTCTTGTGAATACTCCTGTTGGGGGAGCATCACGGCCTTGTCTTGATCAAGAGTAACAGCATATAATGAGCTGTAGATGACAGGACAGTGCAAACAAGAATTAAGGGTGAGAAGCCCTGGTATGCATTGTGGATTAACAAGTGACAGAATAACAACACCTGAAACTGCAGTGTCACATTGTCCATGTTCGTTTTACCTACCGACATGTTTCAGTCACAATGTGCCCAGTTAGCAGAGATCTAATATTTGATCTGTTTAAACTAATCCAGTTTATTTTGACCAAAACATCTTCAGGAATGCTTAACAGTCAACCTGAAGAAAAACTTCACTGGGTAAAAAACTGGCCCAAAGAGTTGTGGTGAATGGAGTTAAATCTAGTTGGCCGGTCACAAGTGTTCTCCCCCAGGGCTCAGTACTGCAGCCAGTTCTGTTCGATATCTATCAGTGATCAGAATGAGGGGATCGAGTGCAGCCTCAGTAAGTTTGCAGATGATGCCAAATTAGATGGGAGTGTTGATCTGCTCGAGGGTAGGAAGGCTCTGCAGAGGTATCTGGACAGGCTGGATCAATGGGCTGAGGCCAATTGTATGAGGTTTAACAAGGCCAAGTACTGGGTCCTGCACTTGGGTCACAACAACTCCATGCAACGCTACAGACTTGGGGCAGAGTGTCTGGAAAGCTGTGCGGTGGAGAAGGACCTGGAGGTGTTGGTCAACAGCCGGCTGAGCATGAGCCAGCAGTGTGCCCAGGTGGCCAAAAAGGCCAACAGCTCCCAGGCTTGTGTCAGCAATGGTGTGGCCAGCAGGAGCAGGGCAGGGATGGTGCCCCTGTGCTCGGCACTGGTGAGGCCACACCTCGAGTACTGTGTTTAGTTTTGGGTCCCTCAGTATAAAGACATTGAGGTTCTGGAGCATGTCCAGAGAAGGGCAATGGAGCTGGGGAAGGGTCTGGAGAACAAGTGTGCTGGGGAGCGGCTGAGGGAACTGGGGTTGTTCAGTCTGTAGAAGAGGAGGCTGAGGGGAGACCTTATCGCTCTCTACAACTGCCTGAAAGGAGGTTGTAGCAAGGTGGGGATTGGTCTCTTCTCCCAAGTAACAAGAGATAGGACGAGAGGAAATAGCCTCAAGTTGTTTCAGGGGAGGCTTAGTTTGGATATTAGGCAAAATTTCTTCACCGAAAGCATTATCAAGCATTGGAAGAGGAAGTGGTTGAGTCACCATCCCTGGAGGCATTTAACAGACATTTGGGCGTGGTGCTTAGGGACATGTTTTAATGGTGGACTTGGCAGTGCTAGGTTAATGGTCGGACTAGATGATTTTAAAGGTCTTTTCCAACCTAAACAATTATATGAGTCTATGGTTCTATGAAAAAGCTTTAACAGGAGGAGTGATGAACATCTACGGTTGGGCAGAGGACACAGACCTGTGGAGCCAGCACAGCTGGACCTAGAAAACTATGGACAATACATTTGGTTGTCACCTGTCAAAACAGACAATGGGTGTCCTCCTGCCCTGGTTTCAGCTAGGACAGAGTTAATTTTCTTCCTAATAGCCTGTATAGTGCTGTGTTTTGGATTTAGTATGAGAATACTGTTGATAACACACTGATGTTTTAGTCGCTGCTAAGTAGTGCTTATACTAAGTCAAGAGCCAGATGCCAGGTGCACAAGAAGCTGGGAGGGGGCACAGCTGGGAGAGCTGACCCCAACTGGCCAAAGGGATATCCCATACCATATGATGTCACGCTCAGTATATAAACTGGGGGGAGTTGGCCGGGGGAGGCAGCAATCACTGCTTGGGGCGAGCTCGGCATTGGTTGGCAGGTGGTGACAATTGCACTGTGCATCACTTATTTTGTATATTCTTTTATCATTATTATTATTATTATTATCTATTTCTTTGCTGTCCTATAAAACTGTCTTTATCTCAGCTCATGGGTCTTAGGCTTTTTTTCCGATTCTCTCCCCGATCCCACCAGGGAAGGGGAGTGTGAGTGAGCAGCTGTGTGGTACTTAGTTGCCAACCGAGGTTAAACCACAACGCTCACTTATGCTATAAATCAATCAATCTTTTTCCCTAAGCAGTTATATGCTAGTTTTTATTTCTGTATACAGGAAGGAGACAGAGCAACTTCAGATGAAATAGAATTAAACTGATGTTAATAACTTTGAGGAAGCCAGACTTGGTTGTTTGAAGTGTTTAAGAAAAGCCATGCTTGGAGAGACACTCAGACAGTGTAGGTCTCAAATGGGGCTGTGTAACTTAGAGGATTTTGCATAATCAAATGGAGATGTCTTTTTAAAAAAAAAATCCTCATGCAGTGTTCTACAAAGAAGAATTTTGCTGCGAAGTTGATTTTAAATTCTAAATGCAGGTGGAAAGTTAAGCATTGACAGTACATCAAGAAAAGGTTGGTTTGCTTGTAACCCAGACCTTGGAGGGGAGGGGGTACGTGTATCTCTGTGTGTGGCAAGAGGGGGACTCAAACTCCTTGGGATAAGTTGTAGAAAGGTGTCTGGAGGTTTAGTAACATCCTGTAAAGGTTCGAGAACTATGGTTTATCTGTTGTATCACCAGTTTTGACCCTGAATGTATACTTCACTGGATGCCAGTTAACTACATGTCATTAATATATTTATAAACCATTTCATCTCGATTATGGTTTAAACTGAATTGAGCAGGTCTTTCCCCTGAGAAACAACCAGAGCCAGTCTCAACCTTTGACATGAACAGTTGGTTTTTAATAGGCCAAACCCTGGTATTTTATCACCATCTGCTGGAGATAAAGTGTCATTCACTTTAAAAATTTAAATTCAGCCTCAGCCCTAAAACATTTGACTTCACAGACAAAATAATCCTCTCCATAAAGATTCAAAAATCTTAAAGGCAGCAAGGACTAGTAAGAGCTCCATGGAACTTGGGTCCCAAAAATTCATCTGAGGAACACACAGAAATTACATGATCTCTTATACTCTCCTATAATTAATCAGTTCTGTCACTGCTAAATGTTTCACTGAACCATAGTCAGGTCCTGTCAGGTACCCCTGTCCTGACAAAGGCTTCAAGGTTGTTGGTAAGGGAAATAAGATTCACATCACACTACAGACACCAATTTCCTCTCTACCACTGGAAAATAAATGATCATGCAAGGTCAGTAAGCCAGGCACTTTCTTGCCACCAGACCAGTGATCATCTCTTTCAGTTTCCCAGAGGGTCTTAAAACTGCTTCTCAAACCTCAGAAGAGCAGTGCTACTAAAAAGTAAACTACATTCTCACTCCTTCCTGCCCCTTGCTGCAACTTAACGTCCTTATGTCTTCCCCCAGTCTCACTATCCCTTCTCTCCCCTCTTGTACCTCCCATCACACCTAAACACCAGCACTGAGAGCTGGAGAAATGACTGGCTTCATCCCACTTAAATTCTAATGTAACTGGGGCTTCTCAGTTAGAAGGCTGTACGGCCAAGATGTCTTCTGTAGTTACTGGCAAAGATGCTCTTCCAGAGGACAATTTCTGTCTTAGAGAAGCCACTATCTAGAAAGAACAGAAGGAAATAATGATTTTAATTTAGGTAGTTCCTTCAGGTTGTTAAGCTAGGTGAGAAGGCTTCAGTACTCTTGGCTTGGTGCTCAATGTAGAGGCAGCTACAGAGGAATTTCTGCAGCCCCAGTGAGACCTGTTCGGCATGGGTAGAATCTGTGGTGCTATCTAAATTTCTCCTGAGCATGCACAAACTGTGATTCTTCAAATATTTCATATCTAGATACAGGTGAGCTTATTTTCATGGCATCATTTCTGACTCAAGACTACCTGCCAGCAAATTGCAAATCCCTCCTTTACAGCATGAAGAAATTTGGGTTTCTGAAATAACAGATCGTCCAATCTTTTTTTTTTAGCTTGAGCAAAACAATGCATTTTTTCGACCCGTGTTTTGGAAACAACTGAAATATTCTGGCTGAAACTTTCACATATATTAAAAAAAAATAACCTAAGGCAGGCACTTCATGAAATTAACTTTAGTCATAACAGTTAAAGTTTGGAAAAGTTGAGAAGCTGCCAAGGAAAGGTTATGATAATGGAAAATTATAATGCAAATTAAAATCTTTTAATATAAAACAGTGCCACCAATTGCACCTGTGTTCACTGCCTCTGTATTTTGATTGCTTTACACAGTTATTTGAACAGATCCAAAAGAACATAGCCAGTATGCAGCTAAGTAAGATACTTTGGCTCTTTTTCCCAGTCTCCAAGTAAATATTCAACCTCTGCAGATTTATCTGGTAGTTTTTCCTGATCACTATTTCTTTAAACAAAATGTTCACTGGCTCCTAAAGGGTCAAGATTAATACCACTTGGTTTACAGCATCGAGGAATGCAGCAACACAACAAATGCGGGCCACTGCCCAGCAGAAAGGTGCTTAAAATCTCTTTCTGAAATGACCTTAGAGTCACTGACCCTGAACCACTCAACATTGTGTTCCTGCCTGCTCCATTTAGCCTTGTTCCTCCTCTATCCCATGAGGCAGGTCCTCCTTCACCATTACATAACTGTATCCTTCCTACCATGTATTTCCATTACCCCAAATGCCCTCAGCCCTATTACTTTCTGGCACCCAAGTGTTTCTATGCAGCCTCATCCAAGCTCTCAAGAAGTACAGCTCTGAGATACCTCAGCTAAACAGAGGAATCAATTTTGAAATATCCCAGGCCTGTTAAGTCAGGGGAACAGGTCAAGAGTCCATTCTTCAATATCATCTGATCTCATGTGGCCAACAAAGAGAGCTCTACCACCTTCCTGAAATGGGAGAGACACCCACCTGTGGGCAGATCTGGCTAGTGCCTATCTGACTGCTGACAGCTAGAACTGGCTGATTCCCCTGCAGTGACTCTGGGGGAAATGGACCACAGGCAGCTTGCTCAGCCTAGATCTTGCACATACATAGTCAGGCAGTTGCAGCTGCCTGAAACGCTCTAAACATCAAGAAGAAATTCTCTCCAGTTCCTTCCTCTCTTGTACAGCAGCAGAGGGGAAAAAAAGTCTCTGTCCCTGGAAAAGCAGGTGCAAATCCCCAAATTCCTTGTGACTAAGAAATTACAAGAACAATCAAAAATATGGAAAAACTTCTGCACAATAAATGACTACATGGGCTAGGCCTCCTCCGGCTGGAAAAGATGCAAGCAAATTGGGATGTGACATAGGCTCATGAACTCATTAATGGCCTGGAGACTAGACAGAAGACATTAAAACACACCATCAAACCAAGAGAAAAAGGCATTCAGAGAAGGAGGAAAAGAGAACAACAAAAAAACCTACACCACCAGTCTTTTACAAGCTATTGCTGCTTTTGTTAACTCTGACTAATTTGAACACCAAGCTCATAGTACAAGAAAATTACTCTTTATTCAGGAAAAAAGTTACTGGTCACAGTTTTGCTCATCCAGCATCCACACCTCACTGCACGCACGTTCAGATACCTGTACATGCTGCTGGTCTGTGTGTTCAGGTTGGATCCCCGTACATACTCTGGCACACCACCCACCATTGTATGAGGGAAGTTTTGTGTCAGTCTGGACTCTACTTGCCTGGGGTTTCTTCCTCTTATTCATGCCTTTGCCTCACCCAGCAATAGCTGCCTTCTCAGAGGTTCTCTACATGTTTCCTGTGTTGTGCCACTATCTGTTAATATTGAATGGGAAATATTTTCACATTTTGTACACAGGGAACATGGCTGCTCCGTATGACCTTCTTTTACCTAAATGGCACTAAGCCACAGATCTCACTAGGGTTTTGAGTGCAGATCAAAGTGTCACAAGTATGTTCCAGGGCAACACCACAGCCAGGCTGAGATTAGCTTTTAGCAGGGGGAACAGCAGTACCTCTGCTGCTGTCCTTGGATGGAAAGCTCAACAAGTTTTAGGCAAATACTAAATAATTCAGTTTAAATTAAACAAAACAAAACAAAACAAAACCCTCATGCCTCACCAAGAATGCATGACAGCCCTGCTGAACCCAGGCCTGCAAGATGGGGTTGCCCTGTGCCTTTTAGACATGGTGTAATCTCAGAGGTCTGCAGCAAATTGGCAATGTGAGATGAGCTCTTGCCTAAGTAGCAGATTTCTCGTTGTGCCTCAGTGACTGCACTGCAGGTCTTGGCCACCCTCCGCTCATTTGCAACATCTCAAGCTTCAACACACTTTCTTTCCTTCCAGTTCATCAGGGCCAGCTGGAAAAGCACCTGCCAAGTGGAGAAGTCACTTGCAAAGGTTTATATCCAAAATGAGGCCTGGGACTTGGGCAGTTCTGCTCTAGTGCCTCAACGCTTCTCACACCTGGGCTTCTTGCTAAATCCAAGAGGTTAATCAGACAGAAATACTTTTTCCATTATGCCCATACAAATAACAGTGGGTTAGCACCAGGATTTTTAATAGATCTTGCTCTCATCATTCCAACACATAAACAGATTGCAAGGCACAGGTTGGTTACTCCATCTGGTAGAAGCCACCAGGGTTTTTATTTTGTCTTTTTTAAGTTTTTAGCATGTGGAAAGGCAGAGCCAGCCTTTGCTAACAACTCGACTACTGCAAAGTGGGCAACAAAAGCAGGCCTAGGAGCTTCCCCAGTGATAGGCCTTTACCATGAGCCACAGGTGCAGTGCCCTGGGCCTGGCAAGGCTGCGGTGGGATGGCCGAGGACCCTGCCCAACAGTGGAAGCTTCCCCCCAGAGCTGAGCCTGACTGCAGGAAAGACCCCAACATTTCCTACAGGGATGGGTCTAACCACAGATTTCAGAGGCCAGAGCAGCACACCAGCATAGTAAAAAGGGGGAAGTTTTGTAGACATTTGTAACAGAAATACTAAAACAGGTATGATTAAGATTGAAGCATGAATGAAAATACCTGTGTAAACACCAGAACAAACAGGAGAACAAGATTTAAAAGAATGGCTTATACAGAAAGTGCAGAGCACTGTTCCCAGTCAAATTGAGGAATGATTTGTTTCCATCTAGCCCAGACAGCCTGTGCTCTGGTTCCAAGGAGGGGATGAGCAATGAAGCATAGGAGCTTCCCTGGACCAAAAGAACATAGTTGCAGTTTAATAATTATTGCACTAACTTGGGAGACACGCGCCCCCTAAACAAAGATTGAAACTCAAACCCTGTGTCTTGAGCTGTTCTCTTCTGCCCCTCCAAAGCTTACATTCTGCACACTCAGTATTTTATTTCCTGCCAAGAAAAGGTTGATATCAATCCAAAATTGGAAATTTGTTTCATTTAAATATAATTATAATGCAAATATACACAATATATGCGTATACAAAAGTTTTATTGTCAGTCAACAGTGATAACTAGCAATAAGGCACACTACTGATCATATTATTACATCATCACAAATTCAAAGAATGAACTAATTCCTTGCAAGGGAAAATATAAGAGGTAACGTGCAGGATCTAGGGGTCTATCTAGTATCTCATATGATGATCTTCACTTCAGTTTTGTTCATATCTTGTTTCCATAACTTGCAATACCTATACCTATGCCTTTTTGCATTTGTTCTGTAGGTGGATTTTCTCCAGAATTAAAAAGAAAGTTGTTAATTTTTAGCTATTAGGAGAAAGGCAGAGAAATACCACATATTGATTTCAACCCCTACTTTCTTGGTTCTGCTTAGGATGAATTTTCAGTGGTCTGTGTAACACAATACAATGGCCACTTGTGTCCAAGCCAACAGTAAGGTAATATTTGCAGCTAAATCACCTTGGAGCTAGACAAGACAGGAGCTGATACCTTTGCCTTAGAACATAGCAAACGTGCTTTCCATGCTCTGAGGAAGGAAACACAACCTACCTGATTTGAAAAGGCAGAATGTAACACCTGATACCAACAGAGAAGCTGGAGCCATCAGCGGCCCGTAACTGCTTTGTCCTGTATTTTTCAATGCCCAAGGACCACAGGAACAGGAGGGATTCAAGGCCAGAGCCTCCAAAGCCTGCTGATGTCCCATGAAGGATGTTGCAAATGTTCTTTCACCAAGGAGCTGCTTGGAAGGAAGAAACGAAAGGTTTTGGAGGGGTGGGAGAATCTTTATCATAATTTATGGGGATTTACCAGATGAACTGCTTCTCTTCATCGCCCTGTTCATTCTCTTCCTCTGTCATCTGTTAGATTTCATTGCACATATTGCATTCACATGGATCTATCATAATGAAGCCTAGCTAAAACAGAAAGGAAAAAGACTCTCCCCTACCTTGACTGAGAACACTCCTGCTTCTGCCTGCTCACAACCCCTGGGCAGGAGGAAACATACACCTTTTAATTTGGACCTACAGTCATAAGCTCAGGATGAGTTTCCAGCATGCACTTGGGCACAGAGGTCCCTGGAGTTAGAGTCTAATTCAGGTGATTCCTGTGTCTCATGAAACCAGAAGAAGCTGTATTATTCTCCAAAGTTCAGCACTTTTCACTCCTAGCATTTCTGATGGGTTTCTGTCACCTTATTTTTCCAGTGCCAAGTGGGCCTAGTGCATGCACACTTACTCATCCAGTATCCCCTCCACCAACTTGTTCCTGTCTCATTTGTTCCTATGGAATAACAGAAAATATTCTGTTTCTTCTGTTTCATGGCAATTCTCACTTTCCCAGGCATTTCACTGACTTCATTTTCTCAATCACACACTTGTGAAATAGGAGTGCTGACTTTGCTTAATCACGTGCAATTTTCTGTACAGCAGTTCAGTCTATGGAGGAAATAGATGAAGATACTACCCTGGCTCTAACCTCTCTCAAACACTTTGAAAACACGGCAGTCAAGAAACTAGTGATGAAAAGAGCTAGCCAGCCATCCAACCCATATGGTCTAGTTTGACTTCATAAAGCCCAAACTAATAATTCCACCAGGCATGGACAATTCCATAACAGCAGGATAACCCTAATCATCTCCATACAGTCTTTGGAGCAATGTCACTGATTACACTTTCACTCCAATTTCTACTTGGCCACACCTATGTCTGTCTGGAATCACTCAGGACGTCATAAACCACATGAGGAAATTACTGTTTGCATAGAAAAACTAGAAAATTAATCCTATAGTGGGTTTTGGCAGGTCACACAAAATGAACCTAACAACTCTTAGTAGCCATGGACTTTACCTTGGTCACACTGCTAACTGGCCAATTGCTGCTTCTCCAGAAATAGCCTAGAAATTTGTCCTGTGGACAAATATGCTTTACTGAAGCAGAAGACCCATTTTCCAAGGTGTGGTGGGTTGACCCTGGCTGGATGCCAGGTGCTCACTGAAGCCACTCTATCACTCCCCTCCTCAGCTGGGCAGGGGAGAGAAATTATAACAAAAGGCTTGTGGGTCGAGATAAGAACAGGGAGAGATCACTCACTGGTCACCATCATGGGCAAAACAGACTTGACTTGGGAAATTAGTTAAATTTATTAACAATCAAATCAGAGTAGGATAATGAGAAATAAAACCAAATCTTAAAAAAAACCCCTTGCTCCCACCCCTCCCTTCTTCCCAGGCTCAGCTTCACTCCTGATTTTCTCTACCTCCTCCTCTAGAGTGGTGCCGGGGGATGGGGAATGGGGGTTGTGGTAGTTCATCACACGCTATCTCTGCTGCTCCTTCCTCCTCAGGGGGGCACTCCTCACACTCTTCCCCTGCTCCAGTGTGGGGTCCCTCCCATGGCAGACAGTCCTCCACAACCTGCTCCAGCATGGGTCCCTTCCATGGGGTGCAGTCCTTCAGGAATGGACTGCTCCAGCGTGGGTCCCCTGGAGTCACAAGTCCTCACACTCTCTAGGAGCTCTGTGATCTCTTCCTGTCCTTATCTTGACCCACAAGCCTTTTGTTACATTTTCTCTCCCCTGTAGAGCTGAGGAGGGGTAGTGATAGAGCGCCTTTGGTGGGAGCCTGCCATCCAGCCAGGGTCAGCCCACCACACACTCTCTAGAAGCACTAACAAAATAGCATCCTGAAGGCCTTACCATCAGGGGTGAGCTTCTTGAGTGCTGGAAACATGAGCCTCCTCCTATCACTGTTCCCACCTCCCATCTTAATTATACCCTTCTCTACACCTGACTGGCCACTGTCAAATGCTATCCCACTGCCTCCCTTTGCCTCTTCTTTCTTATTGTGAAGCCGCTCAAGAGAAAAGCAGCTGCGAAAGCAGCAGCCAGTGCTGGGACCTCACAGTGACTAGCAGGCAGGTGAGGTGAACAGGGCTGGGCAGCAAATGGTGCTGCTGGGCCACAGACAACTCCACTGTCACCGCTGCACATGTGGCAGAAAAGGGTCTGCAGTCTTCTGTGCCAGCATCCCTGGTCTGGAGCCCCAGTCAGGCTTTGCCTTGAATGGGCTGTTTCGAACAGCCTGAAGAAGGGCAATGTGCCAAGGAGAACCAAAACCTGCTCTCCCTCAGCTGGGGCTCAGCTCATGTGTGGGTGCAGTGCTGGCCCCTAAGACTGTCCCTTGAGCAGAGGGCTCCTCTCACCCCAAAATGCTTCCTTTCCCCACAGTCATTTTCAAAGAACTTATGGCAGACCCATCATTAACATCTCCAAATGAGGCCAAACTAGATGAAAACATTAAAAAGGGACAGAGAAACCACTTCTACACCTCCTGCCCTAGAGAACAACTGGGTGAATATGGTATTTGGTGAAGGGGAGGGTTTATTTTTTAAGTATGTGACCAAAACCTCATATAATGAAACAGAACAAAGTGTAGGAAGAGGTTAACATTATTGTTCAAGTCTGAACACTGAGTTGTATTGCAAGCCATTCTTTTTGTGAAAGCTCATGAAGCTTTCATATGAAGCTCAGCTGTGAGCCCACAGGAGTCCCAGCTCAGTGGCACTGCACAAGTCCCCTGCAGAGCAGCATCTGTTGAACGAATCCTGATGGGAATCCAGATGATGCATGCAGAAAGCACACACTATATCTGTTCTGCCAAGTTATAGCTCTCCCATGGCTATCAACCACACCTGAGCATTTCAAAAGCACAGGTCCTTCAGCCACCTGTGTATGAAACAGGACTGCAGAAAGCGTGGTCCATTTAGCCACCTACACACATCTGCAGAGTCTAGAGGCCCTAAGGAAGAAATAAGCTCTCCTCCTTGCCTCCTTTCTCACCACTTCCTTCCTGTGCTACTTGCTCCAAAATTACACAGAGGAAAACAGCATACAGGGGGTGGCACTCCTACTTCAAACATCCAACTGCACTATCTTCCTTTCAGTAGAGCTCCCAGGATGCTCAGCATAAGGAAGGCTGCTCCATTTGTGATCCTTAAGACAAAGATGGCATGTGGAAAAAACACAAAAATACATTTACTACACACTTGCTAATGAAGGAAGATGGTAACCTGTCAGGCTCAGCTTAATTTTGATTTGCTTGGAAATGCAAGCCCTGTGATTTATGAATGGGAATCATCTCTTTCTTAAGCCTCTAGCTCACCTTGGCTTTTTCTAGGCAGAAATTAGATCAAGACTCTATCATCATGCAGTAATGGAGGGTAATGACATTCGTGCTCCTCTGATCTGAACAGAGCGATTTGTACCCACAACCCACAACAGAGCAATTTGTACACACAACCTTAAGCTTTCAATGGGTTTCAGCTACGATCACCATTTGCACAAAGGTACTTAAAGAGTTAGGGTCTCATCCGAGTTATTCCCATGTGTTAAATAATCAGAATCACAGAATCATAGAATCCTTTAGAAGAATCTACAGAATCTATAGAAGAAGAGGCGTCAAGCTCCAGAGCTTGGTGATTTATGCTCTTAGCACCTTTGGTGGTTTAATGTCCTTTTTCAGGCCTTTCGAGGAGCTGGCAACCTTGGTTTTGAGACTATTGCGAAGTGCCTTATTACCCTTATTACTCCCTTATTACACAGAGGAAGACGACATCTTGCCTCTCTTTATCCACTGATTCCTTCAGTCTGTGGAAAAGCTGCTTTTTATTTCTCCTACCCCCATCAGCCTTTTCCTCCTTCTCAAACAGCTGTGAGGAGTCAGACTCAACCACTGGCACTGCCTTAGTCCTCACCTTAACCCATACTGAAACCACACGGCTTTATCCTGGTTCCAACCTCACCAGGATGCTCTGGTGCCACCCACTTGTCTCCATTTAGCTTAAAGCATAATATACATTAAACCTTCTCTTTGCATCAGTCAGCACTCTGCTCTCTGGAACCACCGCTTTTAATTTCCTGAAGGTATGTCAGAAACAATCCCGAGGAACAACAGGAGGCATTAACAATATAGGAAGCACTTTTTGCCATGGCTGTTTTTTTCAGTTTTACATACACATGGCTTTTCAGTCACACAGATGCTCTTGTGTCTGGTTGGCATAAGCTAAACTGCCCTTCTCGGTATTCAGTTTTGTACCTGCTGGCCTCAGGCAGAAATCAGCTGCTGTACCCGCTCTCCCGGCAGCAGGCTGGCATGGTTTCAAGAGAGGTGCATCTCCTGCACTGGATGCAGGGTGGAACTGGGGAGATGTTAATCCCACTGCTTTCAGGCACCAGATTTCACAGGTAGGTTGGGCACCTCATTTCTGTCAGTCATCTCAGGCATTTAAAACAAGAAGTTGCCTGCCTTCATTGAGGGCAGGAGATCCATTACAGAGAGTAGTCAGGCAAAGTCTGGCCATTTCCCCTCACTCCCAAGGCTGGTAACATTATTACTGTGTTAGTTTTTAATTTGAATTCGATAACTGATCTTTCCAGGAGTATAATGAGATCATTTCTCTGGTGAATTGCTCCATGGACATGACAGCAGTGATCAAGAAGCAGGAGGAGGACCTTGATGTGGTCCGTAATCAGGTGTGGACCCTGCTTAGTATCAGATTAAAAGAGAAATGAAAAGGTCCCCAAATCCTAACGGGTGCCTCTCTCTGCTTGAGCCTCAGCTGCCAACCTGGAGTCGGACAATTAAAACAACTTTAATATTTCTTGAGCAAAATGTCCCATGGTGGTAGTAGTTAGTAGTAGTGGTGGTGGTGCTTGTGAGTGGCCTTTTCCCAAGGTCTCTAGTGAAGACCACAATCGTCTGCCCGACCCTGATGAAAATCTCTTTTTCTCCCAAGTTTGGAGTACGGATCAGAAGCCCTGGCTCCCCTCCCAAAAGAGCGAGCTTTGAGCCAGCAGCTTTGCTGAAGCAGCGGGCTTTCCACCTCTACACTTTGTGTGAAACACCTAGATGTTCACCTTTACACTTTGAGTGTTGGTTTCCAGCTTCTGCTACAAGCACTGGATATTCTTCAAAGCTTAAAGGGCTGATGGGCTGCTTTCAGTACTAACAAGACCTGAAGGTACAAAGCATATATACCTAGGAAGAAAGCAATGGGTATCTTTTACATATGGAAAAAAATGCACTAGAGCACTAGCATTCTTTTGAAAAGTTTGTCATTCACTTAATATATGCAACAATGCTGCTCATTTGGGCTTTTAAACTTCAAAGAACAAGTTTTCTTTTTTTTAAAATGAAGGAGAAGGCAGTATGGCACCTCCTTTTTATGGAGATTAGTATCTGAGAATAGTGCCTTTGAGGTAGTCTGTGCACATTTGGTTACCTTGTTGATTAGCGGACAAAGTTTTAAAGAATTACACTGTATAAATGGATTCTTACTTTTCATTTTATTTCTTTTCTGATCTTCCTGAGTGACTGGGCAACTGCCAACCATATCCATGTGGGAGCTCTGGGCTTCTGCATCTGCTTAGAGAATCCTGTTCTGAAAAGACATTGCATAAACCTGAATTAGAGACTATATTTTCCCTTGGAGGAAGTCCTCATCAATGTCCCCCTGTTAATTCTCTCCTAAAATCTCCTTAAAAATTAATCTTTTTCTTTGTGGTACGTTGTGACCCAGCTACTACAGGAGGGATGTCAAGAATCATACAGAATTGCTTTCTGGTAGGGTGCTGCCTTGAAGAATGGGAGTAATGGGTTCAAACCACCTCAGACTCAGGAGAGCCTAGAAACCGTATCTCCTATTTCTGAACAAGTGTGCTACCCCACAAACTGCTGGACCAGCTGTCTTGGCTTCCGTCCTTCCTTCCCTTGCTCAGTCACACCACCCCTCAGTAGGATGTTCAGCCCAAGAAGTGCCTTCAGCATGTTGAATCCCAGATAAATAAAGGAATTACTACTAAATAGGGCCACTCAGACTCATCCTTGCCATACTGTTTCCTGTTCATGGGCTCAAGGCAGAGCATCAAATCCTACTGGAAGGACTGACCTTGTGCAGTCATTAAAGAGATGTGGGAATGCCAGCAGATTCATTCACTTCTCTGCGTAGCCTAAGGAGCCTGGAGATCAGCTTAGGGCTCTGGATACCTGATCTCTGCCCCTTCTGTTGATGTATTAGTACTCTGCCAAGCTCCTTCTGGAGTACAGGAACCTATCTCATATTCTTCATTCAGGAGGAAGTAATATTTCAATTTCCATTTTCATGGTGATTTTTCCACTGGTGTCAAAATGAGGTCAGGAGACATTACTTAGATATAGTAACCACAGGTGATTCCCTACTTCAGTTTAATGGTATGCTGCTTAGCTTTCAGTGCTTAGCCAGTGCATTTATTATTTGGAAGATGCACCAAGGTTGTCTTATTGCTGTCTGGATTTTCTTACTGTAAAGTCAGTGAATGACTACTTGATGTTGATGAAATTTCAACTAGTGTTCTTCCAGTAGAACATGTTAAAAATACGGTGCAGGAGGGATGCGTTTGCTATTTCTGGAATTTCCTCATTAACTCTGATAATACTGCATATTCTAAAGTGTAAAATCAAACTGAACCTAATGCTTATATGAATGTTTGCCTTTATTTTTCAAAGCTAGATGAAGGGTATGGGATGGAGGTGGGACACCTTTACCTTTTGAATGGAAGTTCATGTGAAAGATTATGAAAAATTAGTGTCAAAGCATTTAAAGCTGCTTTAGCCTCCTTCAGTTAAATCAGATTTGGTTAGGTCTAGCTTTCGAGTTTGTCTGGTAAATGGAATCAGCAGCAATGTGTGCTGAAACTGCCCTGTGGAAATCCCCTGTTTTTAGTTGCTTATTTCTTTAACGAGACATCAGCACTTTGGAGGAAAAAGACGCATTCTGGTAATCTGTTGTATTGTAGTTTTTTGTGGCATGTCTTTAAAAAATACTTAAAATTGGGTGAATGGGGAACAAAGATTGGGATTTAGGATTTAGGGAATTGCGTGAGAAATGCTGCCAGGAAAAGATACAGGTAGCAAGTAGTCAGTGGAAAAAATAAGCTTCTCAGGATGGAGACTGAAAGGGATGGCAGAAAGACAGAGGCTAAAAAGGATACAGAAAGGAATAGCCGTGAATAACTGAGAAAGTTGAAAAGCCCAGGAAGAGTCCTGGAAGCAGACTCTGGGTGGACAAAGAAACTGGGAATGGTTGTAGACAGAGGTTAACAAGACACTGCAGGGTCACAGTCTTTCCTAGGAAAATGGGGGAGGACTGGATAGACAAGCTGAAAGTGTACCGAGACTTCTCAGGACTGCAGGTAGGTCTGGAAAGGGAACTTGGGGCAGACAGAGAAGAGGGGACTGAGCCCCAGGGAAGTGAGTAGATATTTCCACTAACTATAAGATTCTTTCTTTTAATCTGGCACAGAGAACAAGCTCTGACACGTTATCCCCTCTTAGCTGCACAAATGTCTATGAAACACAAATAGAGGTTTCCAGTCCCTTTTCCAGTGCCACATGGCATTGAAGTAGAAAGTCTCCTATTGCTGTCATGACCTTTCCCTGTTTTTGCAAAAGTTTGAAGACGCTGAGAGGCATCAGAAGGAAGAAAGGGGTGATAGCATAGCAAAGACTGTCTGCCGATTTGCCCTTGGAAAACTAGAATCACAGAACCATTAATGTTGGAAAAGACCTCTAAGATCATCAAGTCCAACTGCCAAACCAACACCACCATGTCTCCTAAATCATGCCCTCAAGTACCATGTCTACACGTTTTTTGAACACCCCCAGGGATGGTGATTCTACCACCGCCCTGGGCAGCCTCTTCCAATGCCTGACCACTCTTTCAGTAAAGAAATTCAATGTAAACCTCCTATGGTGCAGCTTGAGGCCATTTCCTCCTGACTTATCACCAGTAACTTGGGAGAAGAGACCAACACCCACCTCACTACAGCCTCCTTTCAGGTAGTTGTAGAGAACAATAAGGTCTCCCCTCAGCCTCCTCTTCTCCAGGCAAAACAACCCCAGCTCCCTCAACCTCTCCTCATAAGACCTGCTCTCCAGACCCTTCACCAACTTTGTTGCCCTTCTCTGGACACGCTCCAGCATCTCAGTGTCCCTCTTGTAGTGAGGGGCCCAAAACTGAACACAGACTAGACTTGGACTAGACTTGTTTCTGTTTGTTCCCCTGCATTCATGTTATGTTAACCAGGCCATTCGACTGTCTTGCAGGCATGTGTGGAAGCTTCGATGTACATTTTGAAATCTCGCTGGTCGAAGCTACTACTGAATTCGAGGAGGGTTTTGCTCTGAGCACCGAGTGTAGTGTAATGGTAGGTACTCTGAAATGGCATTGAAGATCAGTTTACACAGTATATATACATGAAGTGGGCACTTCTTCAGTGTAAACTTCCAGAATCTGAACTGTATCTGTGAGGAGAAAGAAAGTGTCTTGGTAATGCAGCGTCATATACTGCTATAGCGTTGTGTCGGTATGCATGCGTGTGTAATCAGGTAGGTTTTTTGATTAACTTTTCCATTTTTTCTCTCTTTTATTTTTGAATGCAGATTTTATTTGTTCCTAATTGCTTTGGCCAATTTTACTTGGATTTAAATGCTTTGGATCTAGCCTTCCATTTGCATCATAGCCTTTCATGCGTCTTTACCTCCACAGCAAGATTGTCTTTAATTTCTAGGTACAGAAGATGCAAAATTTCCCCTGCTCTGGGAAACCGGCCACGTTTGAATCCAGAGACTAGAGCAATGGGCGGCAGCGCCAGCGAGACCCAGGGCCGCGGGAAGGAACGCCGCCCTCCCCCACCCAGGAGAACTACATCTCCCGTCAGCCCCCGCGCCGCGCCGCGCCGCCCGCAGTGCGGGCGCGCATTGCACCACGGGAGTTGTAGTCCGCTCTCCGCCGTGGCCGCGCTCCGGAAGGGAATCTGTCGGCTCCGAGGTGAAGCGAGGGGGCGCCTTGATTTCCGGGAGACGGCGCAGATGGAGGCCGCGGAGCCGCGGGGTGTCTGAGGGGGATCGGCGGCCGCCGCAATGTTCGGCTGCCTGGTGGCCGGCAGGCTGGTGAGCGCTGCCCGGGCGGCGAGCGGGGCCCTGAGAGCCGCGCGGGGCCCTGAGAGCCGCGCGGGGCCGGGGGAGGGCCGGCCGCTCCCCTCGCCGGGCGCTGGGCCCGGCCCGCCGCTGGCCCCGGCAGAGGGGACATTGCCCCCCTCAAGCCCGCCCGGCGCCTCGGCTGGCCCCGGCCCCGCATCCCCAGGGGCAGCGGGACCGTAGGGCCTCGCTGCCGGCAGGCGGTCACCGTCCTCTCTCCTAACGGAGCGGCTCGGGCTCCTCAGGGACAAGCCGGGAGCTTAAAACAACCTTTTTAAGGCTAGACTGTGCGTTGGCCGCAAGGATGCGGCATGTCGGGTGAAGAGGAGGGTATCTTTTGCTCTGGCATTCAGCCATCCTTCTGCTGCCTGTCTCAAGGTTTATTGTATTTCCTATGTGAACAGGTTTCCATGATCCTGGGGTTGTGCCAGCCAGGTGGTCAACAGCCACTGCTTATAGACTTGGCAACCTCTTCTGCACTCTATTTTCCTCCTACGCACATGGGGAGCGAAGGTATTCTGATCCTGTAGTCCCGGGTGGGATATACGTTCAGTGCAGGTAGAACAAGACTGTTGTGCCTTTTTAGTACGATTTTTTCCAGTTGTTCTTCTGCTGTGTTTGACTTTTATCTGGCTCTTTTTAGGTTAGTACGTTCCTTGCTTTTTGTTACATTCCACTTTAGGTGTATTTCTATAAAAGGAAATTCACAGTTAACAGTCAATGATGAAAAACAGTAATACTAATAAAGGATTTGTTCTCTTTAGGTACAAGCAGCTCCCCAGCAAGTGGCCGAAGACAAATTTGTATTTGATTTACCGGACTATGAAAACATCAACCATGTAGTGGTCTTCATGCTGGGAACAATACCGTTTCCAGAAGGAATGGGAGGATCTGTCTATTTTTGTTATCCGGACCAGAGCGGGATGGCAGTGTGGCAGCTGCTGGGGTTTGTCACTAATGAGAAGCCAAGTGCCATCTTCAAAATTTCTGGTCTGAAATCTGGTAAGACTGGTAGAACATAGCAGTTGGTGAAACAGCTGTGTTCCTGCATGCATAAGGGGATAAATGTTTGAAGTTGGTTTTGAACAAAAAGCTACTTGAAAAGACAGACCTTTGTGTGTTTTCAGGCAGTTCCTAGCGGATGTGGTACTAGAAGCAGTCTGTCAGCTTTATGTAAGTCTGTCTGTATACTAATGTTCCTAGCAAAATTTCTCTCATCTCTTGTATGTGGCATTGATCTGGAAATCTCTCTGAGCAGGCTTGGCATGTGTTCCAGTGCTTCTGCATAGAGAACCTGGGGAAGAATGATCCTGTAACTTCCATAGCGTGGTTTTTAGGCATTTGTCTAGATGTGCCTGCAGTGTTTTCTTTCAGCTTCCGCTGCTAATCAGTTGTGTTCTTTGTAGCACAGAGGCAAGTTTTGTAACCAGTGAAGTCTGACGCAGTGATTTCAGTTAACCGCTCCCTGCTCAGCAGCTATTGCGCTATATAATTGTCCAGTAGATGGTGTCATCATTGGAAAGCAGCTTTCCCAACGTTTTAGCATTTTTGATACAGATCTGAGTCTGAGAAGTCTGACTCATATAGGAGCCAGAGAATGCTGGTGCTACCTGAAGTGAGTGTGGGTGTGTTTTCCTAAATACATGGGGTTTTGCCGTGCATATTATAAAAATGATGAAGCACCCCAAAGGCACACCTTTGCCTTAATAAAGGGACAGATATGTTAGTCCAGTTGCTTAAAGTGTTATTGTGATAAAACACACATCTTTTCTAGGCTTCATTGTAGTCTACAACCTTAACTTGAATCTCTGTTTAGTTAAGCGTTGAGATTGCTGAGATAAAATGTATTAACTCATGACATGGCATGCTTTCTTTTGCATCAGTCCTGGGTGGCAGTGTGACATGAGATTAGGGCTCTCAAGGTGCAGAGCAAAATGTATACTGATCATATATGTTCCTCAAAAGGTAGGCTTTCTTCAGAAGAGAGGACAGCCACAGGAAGGGGTTGGTGGGGCATGTTTTTGAATATTCCAAAGTTGTGTGGTTAGTGAAACAGTAAAGTGTATCGGCGGTTCTTTTGCTGTACGTTTCTCATGCTTGAAAGATGTACTGTATTACATATGCATTCAGACAGCTTTGTAGGAAAACACATTATCATTTTGCATGATTAGCCATAATTTCCAAGTAAGGGCTGCTCTTGAGGAGGAACGGTGACTTGGTTGAATGCATTTGCAATGCTGTGAGGCAGTGCTGGGCTTGATCTGAACGACAGAGAGCTCTGCCGTTCCCATTGTTGGCTACAGCTTATCTCTGCCTGTATAGTCAGTATAAGCTGCATAGCCTTAGCTTCCATGACCATAAACAACTGTATGATGGAGAAGACTATGAGGCTGTAGAAAGGGGAGACCAGAGAGGGGTTACAGAGAGCTGGAATCATCGAGAGACGTTAGACTGTTGAAATCTGCAGTTTGGGTTTAATCTCTTGAGAGGAACAAATTTGTGTCCCTGTTTGTCAGCTCCCTGTGAAGCAGTAGTTGTAGCAGAGTTTCATGCTGTGTGGTGAATAGGGCCAGCATGATTCTCACATGGACATACGTGTCCAGCTGAAGTGATGTGGTGTTTTGTTACACAGACTTTGGGAAAGGTTAAAGGTATCATTTGTAAACTTAACGTAAGAGTTATGTTCAGTGTCTGAAATGCCCTGGAAATGTACAGGTTTTGTGACGTGTGTAACTTGCCCACAGTGCATGTTGTTGTAAGGGCTGGTCAGGCTGTTCAATACAGTGTCTGGGGATGTGGTGTTGGACTTCTGGACTGTGAGGGTCAAGTAAAATGGCGTTGCTCCAGGTATTTTTGTTTACTTCTCTTCTCCTTCCTGTCCCATGCTCGCTTAGGAAAGCCAATGCAGGTGAACACTGCAGTGTTTCCAAGTGGGATACCAGAAGGCTGTCTCAATAGATTAACTAAAGAGGAAATCATTTTTGTGGAATACAGCCTTCAACATCAAAGTGATTTGTGGAGTAGAGGCTAAATTAAAAACCTGGACACTTTCCTTGACTACAGGTCCTATTTAAACATGAGTAGCCCTCTTTAAGTAAGAGGTTTCCAGATTGGGCCTTGAAGGTCACAGGAATGTCATAGTACCCTCTAAAAGATTCCCGAAGAGCTCCTCTGTAATCAGGAAAAATTTGTTGAATTGTATTCCATAGTAGTCTCAGTACAAACTTAATATATCTAAAACCAGGCTTTTCTATTGTTCTTCTTGCTAACATTTAACTATTCTTAAAAGCTGTGCTGTGATGCTAGAGATACAAGTGCTTATGTGGTTTGTGGGGGGGGGGGTGGGTTTGCTGCTTTTTTGCCCCCTTGATTTAGTGAGGGAAGTCTTGCATCTGGTGATATTGATTATAAGTCTAGGAGTCAAAGGCCCAAAGTGCCTAGCACTATTACATGTTTCTTTCTGAGGATTAACTATCATGTAAGATAGTGAGTGGCTTTGCAGTAAGCATTAAATCTGCATTTTATTTTTTCTCTTCAGAAGCAATCTTCATGTTTGCTGGAAATAAGACTATTATATCAATTCTGCTCCCAAAAACTGGTAGATACTTTTCATGCTAAAAGCCAAATAATGTGTGTTTGAGGCTTTGGGTTTTTCTGGTCATTTGCCCACCCCCCAGTGGGATGACAGTCAATATGTATTCTTTCAGTTTCTTACTCCTCCCACTTCAGGATTTTTCATTACAGGTGAAACATTTAACAGCCTACATGTAGTCAAGGCAGAATAGAATATTTCTGACTTTAACAAAGCTGAGTGGCTTCTCTAGTGCCAAGAGGAATGAAGTAGCAATATACCTTGTGAAAGAGGCTAAGCTGATCTCTTGAAATTGTGCAAATTCTGCACTTGTGTAATAAGCTGCAGCTGTAACGAAATGTTGTGATAAGATCCCTTGGTGCCTGCTGGAGCTGCACTAGTAGTGCTGACTCCATTCATTCATTAAGGTCACTGGCATTCCTGATGGAATCACTCTGAGCTTTATCGCTCAATACAAGGAATTATGGTCAGGTCTCATGGTGTGACTGGAGAGTTCAAGTTTTTTGCATGGGCTCCTGATGCCCTCGCAGAGCATGACTGCTCTCGGAAGGCAAGACACAGGTTCTGCTGGTTCTTGCCACAGGTGATGTGTTCAGGTTGCTTTGGAAAATGTTGTGGATAGAATGTTTTGCTGGCCTTCCTTCGCAAAGCAGGAAGTTACGCTGCAGGGAAGCAGTTTGGGCCTAGGGAATCAAGCTGTAGAAGAGCACCAGAGCTGGCCGTTGTCACTGTTACTGGCTTGTCTGTACTTTCAGATCTGGAGAGGCATAATGGCTGGTAACACTTTCACGCATTGCACATACATGCAGTTATATATTCTTCTGTCTGTTGTTTTACTGATTGAGAGTAGATGAATTTGATGTGATTGTGCATAAAGAAGGGGCTTAGAAATACTCCTTGCCTTGGAATTGTAGGGCTTTTTTATTTTCCAGTGGTGCCCCTTTGACTGGGATTTTGCATCCGTACTGGAAGTATGTTGACAAGTTACAGGATAGCCTTTTCCATTACAGACTTTTTCTGCTGTGCAGCATGCAATGATGTCTGTGATCTTTTTTCCACTTACAAATATACAGAATCCCAGGTTGGAAGGGACCTCAGGGATCATCTAGTCCAACCTTTCTAGGAAGAGCACAGTCTAGACAAGATGGCCCAGCACCCTGTCCAGACGACTCTTGAAGGTGTCCAACGTGGCCGAGTCAACCACTTCCCTGGGGAGATTATTCCAATGGGTGACTGTCCTCAGTGTGAAAAATTTCCCTCTGGTGTCCAGTCGGAATCTCCCCAAGAGCAACTTGTATCCATTCCCCCTTGTCGTCTCCATGTGACCCCTTGTAAAAAGGGAGTCTCCATCTTGTTTGTAACTACCCCTTAAGTACTGGTACACGGTGATGAGATCCCCTCTGAGCCTCCTTTTCTCAAGGCTGAACAAACCCAGTTCTCCCAGCCTGTCCTCATATACCCTCTGATATAACATCTGCATTTGAGGCCTACACATGGGCAAGATTTTTGGCACGGTTGGACTGAAAGGCAGTGAGAGCTCACTGTCTTGTGTCAGGGGTTCAGTGAAGGGAAAGAAAGGGAAGGAAAATACTTTTCTGATTGTAGTTGCTCTGCTATGATGTAGTATGTTGGAGATTGTAGGGTCTGAATGTAAAAACCTGAGCTTGTATTTCAGTACTGATTAACATACTGTGTTCTCTGTATTTGTAAGGTTTAGAATGTTGATTGCAAGAGCCCAGCATTGAAAATGTGGCGTATGTTTCAGCTGGTGTAAGGGTGGCAGGGGATGCATCTTTCCAAGAGAGTGGTTTCATGGGAGTGCATGCAAAGTGACAGAATGGATGTATTTTATTATTTGGATCATGATTGTCGTCTTAAAGTAATGATGTATTCTGATGGAACCTGTTGCTTGAGGGTATTATATTTTTATGGTAAAAGTCAGCTTCTCAGGTGAAGATGTTACAAGATGTAAAACTTCTACCGGGTCTATTGCTATTGGGATTTTTAGTAATGAACTTGGATGATATTCGGTTTCTGATAGCTTTTCTCTTTCTTTCTGTAATACATTTTTACCTTTATCAAGCAAGAATTTATCTACAGTAAAGGTTGAGCTCATACAGCAATGGCATATCTCAAAAACGCTTCTAAAGAGCACTTCAGCAGATGAACTCCCTTCTTATTGGCCTTGTGTTAAAGGAACATTTCAGTGGAGAGTGCTTTACTCGTAAATGTAACACTATGTAGGAGCTGTCGGATCTGGAGTGAGGGCTGACACTTGGCATCAGTTGAGAAGGGTACTGGGATTTTGGATGAGCTTTCCATGGGGGTTGGAGGTTGGCGTCTTTGTGGTAATGCCTTGCATCTCTGCGGGAGAATGGGCAAGTTTCTGAGATCGTCAGTCTTCGAGCCTCAGTTCGGCTTCTCGAACTCGTGCTGGTTTTGCTGGCTGAGTTTTTGACCATGGAACAAAGTCAAATGGTGCTTTAGATTTCAGTTAGCTTTTCTTGCAGCTCAAGATAGTGTTGACTGGTCTGTAGGACAGCTCTTAATTAGCTTTCCTTTCTCCTGATAGTAAAAGGCTAGAAAGTGCTACTGAAACATCACTTCTGCGTGAAGAGGATACTTGTCTATTATGTTGACTCAAACATTTATTGTTTTTTTACTAATACTATTGTGGTCCCCCAGACCTTTCTCCTGTATCTTCCTTTGCAGATGCTTACAGAGAGGAGTGCATGATTTAAGTGACTCTAGAGGCCTGTCATTGTTTGCAGAGCCCCTAGCTGAAGCTAGGACTGAAAGTACTGGTTAATACTCAGTTGAGAAAGGTCAGAAGTGATGTCAGGGGACTGGGATGATGCCTGTATGAGTGGTATGCAATTTGGGGATGTTTTTCTGCCCAATTAATTGTTTCTTTTGTGGCTTTGCAAAGTCAGAGGCCTTTCTGTTCAGTGTCTGTTCCTTTGACCTTTGCTGCAGTTGGTGGTTTTGAGCAGTTCAGATGAGACCTGGGGCTGCCCGGCCCTCCACAGGGATAGCTCCTTGGAGTAATGTTCTCTATTTTTCAGTATACAAACAGGTTCACAAGCATCTGGTTTGAATGAGTGACTCAAACAACTGTGCAGCAATGCTGCATGTTTCCTGTTTAGCTGCATGTGAATTAAAGGGTTGGTTCCTATAGTCTGTGAGTAAAAGACAGCAGAATCTTTCTCTATATCTCCTGTTGAATCCATTTACCTCATAGGGAGCTTTAAAGTTCTAGTTTTCCTTTTTTTTTTTTTTAGAATTTCCTTAAGATCTGCTGTGATTTTTATCTGTACATAGTGCACTGTCTCAGCTGTTGTGTTTGTATATGCGTGTGCCTGTCCTTGGACTGCCTGATTCTTCTGTATTTCTGAGGTAGGGAGATCTCTGGTGGGAGCTGAGGAATACCTTCTACAGAAGAAACACAGTGATTTAAGTAACACAGTCTTCACATGTCTGCCAAGTCTAACATGTGCTGTTTGGTGCTTTCAGGGAAGGGAAGTCAACATCCCTTTGGTGCCATGAACCTCCCTCAGACGCCAACGGTGGCCCAGATTGGGATCTCAGTGGAACTGCTGGAGAACCTGGCCCAGCAGACTCCTGTTGCAAATGCTGCTGTGTCATCAGTAGATTCATTCACGGAGGTAGCTTGGTCGTTCTGTTTTCAGAAAGTCTCTGCACTACAGAAGTCTTAAGAATTAAGCCCCTGAAGAATTAATTAAAAAAAAAAAAGCTGCTGTGGGTGGCTATAGGGTTGTAACCAACCTAACGGTTGTCAAATACGTTGGTTGGATGCTTTGATATTTTGAGGTTGCTTTTTCTTACACTGGAAAACTGTCTCCCATAAAGGATTGGATTTTGCGTGCTCAGTGGCATCAGGCCAATAGACTCAATTGTGCCAATGTCACTCTACTGTAAAAATATTTATGATATTTCCTTATACAAGCAGCTACAACTAAAAGCATGTAACAGACAGTGGCTCTCTGGTGATCTGTAGGTGCTGGAACTCCAGCGTACAGACTTGCAGGGATGGTCAAAAATTACTCCAAAGTCAAGGCAGACATGGGCATGGATGCAGACAGACATCCAGGTGTACCGCTGACCCTTCAGAAATCCTTCTGATGTAGTTCTGCAGAACTACAGGATCACGCCCTCTCCCACAGAAAGATGTGGGGGTTTATTCTTTTTTTTGTTGGGTTTTTTTTTTTTTTTCCCCCCCTTTCCAGTTCGTTCCCTGTGGACCAGGCCTTGGGCTGCAACACTTGCCATTTTTTTTCCCAGCCTGTTAGTTTGAACCTCTGGAAATCCTCAGCCAGCGCTGGCAGTTAGCTGGCCATCTAACAGCAATTCAAGGCAAACTAGATCTGCATGGCAGGTCTTGATTTCCCTACCACTGGTGGTTCTGGCATTACCTTCTACCATTTCAGAAGTTGGTGAGGCTTTTCTTGAGGCTTTTTTTTTTTTGCTCGCTTTCCTTACAGACACTTGCTGAGGTAGATTGATAATTGAACAGTAATGTTGATAATGAAGCTGATGTCCTTTGGCAGTTTAGCTCCAAATAGGTAAGGTCTTTTGGAGAAAAGTATCACGACTAGGAGTTGACCAACAGCTATTTTTATATACTACGGCTAACTGAGCTTTTCTGGAGTTGTTAGGGGCAAATTGCATATAAATAGTAGTTCTGATTCCACTAATTTTTATAATAGCAGTAAAGTCATGAGGTAATAAGTTGCCACTTGAGGTCATTTGCAAGGTGGCTGGTGGATTTTTCTGGCAATAGTATTTAAAGAAAAAAAAAAATCACCTTGTGATTGCATAACATTTTTACAAATGTTATTTCCAGTTAGGTGGATTTTTCTATTAAAGAAGAGTAGCATCTTAACTGAGCCTGTATGTTGCTTTCAAGGAATGCAGTTGAGCTAAAGGTTGAAGTAATAGTTACTACCATAGAGAAAATGTATGAAGTCATAGCTGAAGGAAACCTTTGAGGGAGTAGATAGCAGAGGAAGGGGGTATGACTAATGGCTTTAATTTAATACTTGACATCACCTTCTGGAACTGCTACATTATAGCAATAAAAGTATTTTTTAAAGGCAAAATCATCTGTTGCTGCTCAAAATTAAGGGCTTGTTCTCCCACTACATTTTCAGTAAGTTTTATGAAATTTTATGATTGTATGTATGTTTTATATATATATAGTTATATTATTAAAAGTTGTATGAAATAAAGTGGGACAAAACCAGAGTTCTGCATGTGAGCGGGGTGAGACTGAGGGTAGGCTCCTGGGTTCTAGGGCATCAGTTCTTCCACTCCTTTTGTCAGAGCAGGTGGAGGGAAGCACAAGAGTGTGCATATATTGCCCCAGGCTCTGTTTTCCTCCGTCATTTCACTGTCTATGAATATAGTTTGTTCTTCCACCAAAACAGTGCTTTTTTTTTTTTTTTAATAAAATAATAGCGGAAAGGAGGAGGTACCAGACTGGCCAGGATGTCCTACAGCCTCATCCTCTGCACACAGGGCTTAGTGCTTCTTGGTTTCTCTTTCACTCTTTTACTTCCTTATTCCTACAGTTTAGGAGTTTCCTGTGCTTCTTTTTCATATTTTTCCCAGCCAGGTCTTGTGGCAGAGGATGCCAGGATAGCAGCTTTCAGTGCTGAAAGCTAAGAGAAGTTTCCCAGTCACTGGAGTCTGACAGTGAGTTGTAACATAACGAGGCAGACTGCAGGCTTTTCAGCTGGGTTACCAACTGGAGTCTTGCTGTGAGCTGGAATGGCAGCTTTGACCTGGTCTACAGTTCTTCTGATGGTAATTAAACCATGGAGGGAGGGACAGCTCTTGTCACAAGATGAAAATGTTCTTCACAAAGCTGTTTATGCAGTTGGATGAAATTGGGCAGGGAGAGAGCGAGTGAAGATTCTGAAAATGATCTCTGGATGCTGGGTGGATCTGAGGGCAAGACTGAGAGTTAGGATGTTTTGATCAGTTTAAAATGGATGTCCTTGGACCTACTACATCCGCTTTCTCATTGTGTTTTAGATGACAAAACTAATTTTACTTCATATAGGAGTTGCATATCTGTTAAACTTTTGAATAAAACTTCAAACTGAAAATAGAACATACTTAAAATGTCTTTTTTTTTATTTCAGTTCACTCAGAAGATGCTGGATAACTTCTATAACTTTGCTTCCTCATTCGCCGTTACTCAGGCACAGATGACCCCAAATCCTTCTGAAGCTTTCATTCCTGCAAATGTAGTTCTGAAATGGTAATGGCAATGATCTCTAGTAACAAGTGTTTTTTTTTCTAGCCGTTAAACCAGCTGATTTCTAAATATTGAACTACTGTCATGCTGTTCAGTGAGACAATGCAAAATGTTTAAAAGTGTTTGTTGATATTTTTCTCTAAGTAAAGAGAGGTTTTATCTGCTGTTTTTATATTTATTTGTCAGCACCTTCGTATTAATTTTTTGTTAGGACAGTGTTACACAGCCTATGAAATTTTTTTGCTTCTAGAAATGTCACCCTTTACATATCACAGGATCCCAGAATGGCAGGGGTTGGAAGGGACCTCTGGAGAACATCCCGTCCAACCCCCCTGCTTGAGCAGGCACACCCAGAGCAGGGGGCACAGGAATGCGTCCAGGCAGGGTGTGAATGTCTCCAGGGAAGGGACCCCACAGCCTCCCTGGGCAGCCTGTGCCCCTGCTCTGGCACCGCACAGGAAAGGGGTTTTTCCTCATATTGAGGTGGACCTTCCTGTGTTCCAGCTTGAGCCCATTGCCATTGGCCTGTCATTGGTGCCCCATCCCCTTGACACCCACCCTTTAGATATTTGAGTATTGACAAGGTCCTCCCTGCAGCCCCTTCTTCCTCACCTGTGAGCAGGTTAGATGTAGCTTGCTGGGAAGCAATCCTGAATTGGAGGCTGTGGTCTCCGTGCAAACCTGCTCGAGTCTGTCAGGCCTGCTAGCTTGTGTCCGCTGTCCCGTGAACTGAGAGGTGCTAAGCTGGCTCTGGGCACCCGAGGTGGAGCAGCGCTGAAGGGTTAGTACGGGGACAGCTGAACTGGATCCAGAAGCAGTGGTGTTACCTTGTCTTTCCTGGTATGCCAGTGTATCCCTAAACGGCATGAGGTTTTTTGGTTTGGTTTTGCTGGAGTTTCTTCTGTGAGATACCTGGCCTGATCACTGGGATGATGGGCAGCCTCAGACTCGCACTTCTACCTGCACAAACTTTGATTTCCCAGCGCAAAAAATGTTATGCACAGAATAGCTTCTTCTAACTCACTTAAAATTTTACTTAGCTTGAATAAGCATCCTCTGGGATACTGCTTCAACAAAATACATATTGTGGTTGAAACACACAAGTCTCACTGAATATTCTTTATATGGAATCAGAAAGCAGGATTTGGGATTTACTCACGGCCTGGTGGAGTAGATGTAATTTATCAAGTTCTCTGCATAGACTAAATTATTTGTATCATTTTTTTAAGCTATTTTATTTGCATATTTGCAGCAGCATCTGGTTTTTTTTTTTTTTGTTTATTTCTTTTTTTTTTCTAGGTATGAGAACTTCCAGAGACGCCTGACACAGAACCCTCTCTTCTGGAAAACATAAACTTAAATTGTGCCCTTTGAAGCGCTTTCTAAACAGTGTTACCTGAAAGATGCAGCAAGTAACTTCACTGGAGAGGTTTTTTTTGGGGGGGAGGGGGGAAAGAAAAACGATTAGTCTGAATAGACAAACTTGTAACTTTTGTATGACTCTTGAAAACTATTTAAAATTGAAGTCCGTGAAAACTACTTGCCTATGCGTGTTTTCTACTTGGCTGCAACAAGAAATCAGTGTTGCCTGTGCATGCGTAGGAACATTCTTCTGAAACTGCATTTAAAGTGGGAGAAATAACGAGAAGAAAAATGTCAGCACTGTTTCATGCCTGTGTGATGTTTTGAGGTGTTTAGTTGTAACAAAATAAATGTAGTTTTTCCTTCTTTACCTCATTCTGAAGGGTGATCAGGCAACTGAGGATATGCTGATGTTTTTCCCGCTGGTACTTACACTGTAAATTCTTTCACTTTGTGGACAGCCAATATTCTTGTCCTCAGCTCAGAGAGGGAAATACTATTGTACCCTTTATTTTTGGCGTGAAGACGCTGTTGAACTTGATCTCAGGGCACCTGTCTCTACCTTTTCCTGTATGCAAGTGTAATGAAGAGAAATCTTTGGGGACTCTTTCCCTGCTGCAAGTCAAATAGCTTTGAAATGGCTGTTACGGGCCAGTTCAGAGTTGTGGATTTGTACTTTGCAGCCCTGGACTGTTCAGTGAGGTGAGAGCTGCTGGATTATTGACAGTGGAGGTATTTGATGGATTTGTCTTTCTCTTCAGCTCTCTCTAGTAACAGTGTGAAGAATGATGTGGAAAAGAAAAATTAGTATAATGGTTCTTAGCATCTGGAAGATTTTTTTCTGTGAGGAAAATGGCTTATATCAAAATGTTACAGTTTTTTCCAAGGATTTGGGAGGTACAGTTTCCATTGTTTGAGAGGAAGCTATTACGTTCTTCTTTAAGGAACTCACTGCAGTGCAGTGAACTGAAGATTGTTCCAACTAACCCATGAGCCTCTCCTGTACTCCTTTGAAGGTGCCTGTGATTCTACTCGGAACTTCCAACAGAGCATCTCCATAGCCTCCATCAAAACAAGGAATGTAGCTCTAAATTCTTCTGCAGGGGTTGGGAGAAGCTGATGTCTCTTCAGTTTGGTAAGAGAAGGTATCCTTTCTTCAGTAGTTTCCACTATTTAATGCTCCAGAAGGTAGAATGTCCCTAGAAGTGCTGCAGTGAAGAAACAGCTTTGTTTCCAAGCACCCTCGTCTGTTGAAGATGCCTTGTTTGAAGTAGGTTTGCCATCCCTGCGGTCTGTTTTCCTACGTCTCACATTGGGGCAGCCATGTATGAAGGAAGCAGTGAGAGAGAAAGCAGGGGGAGACCTTATTTCTTTCCACCCCTGCCAGCTGTTGATGTGTGAGAGAGGGGGCATGGGTGTTTGCCAAAAAAAGGATGGAGAACCCGGTGCTTTTGAAATGCCTAGGTGTGACTGATGGGTAAACGAGGATAGTTATCCCTCTGAGTGGGTTCCAGCCATCCTCTTTGTGTGCATCATCCCATTCTCTGTTGCTGGCATCCGTTTCCTCGAGGAGAGAGGGCTCTAAAGCCCTCCAAGGGGAAGCGCACCGTGCTCCTGGGCTGGGGCTCACTGTCTGCAACCCAGTTACAGCCTTGCAACCGAGTTTTATGTCCTACTTGCACAAAATTCCAGCAAATGGTTTCTTGTGTGGAAATATTTTAGTACAGAGGGTGCGGAAGTTAGTTTTCTGATAAGCTGTTTTATGTTTTTCCCTCACCATTAGACCCTATGGACGTGTTCGTGATGGGTTTGCGTAATTGTGGAAATAATGATGGTGAAAGGAAGTAAATGTCTCTGTGTGGGAGGAAACCTCTCGGCTTATTTCAGGCTCTGAGGAAGGGACCATCAGAGAGCGCTCAGCTGCTCCTTCCTGACGCTGTAGAAACAACCCTCTTGTTTATTCATTCAGAGAGAGAAAACGTGCTCCTCCGGCAGGGAAGGCTACGGCCCCTCCTGTGACCCATGGGTGGTGGGGGGGCTCCTTGTGACCCAGTGGCTTCGGCTGCCCAGCCCTGTTCCCACCTGCCCGCATGTCGCTGGGAGGTGCTGGTGCTGCCTGCTGCTCTCACAGTTGCTTTTCTCTTGAGCTGCTTTGCCATGAAGGAGAAGGGAGGCAGGGAGGTAGCACTGGAGGGCTTTCTGTCAAGTGTAGAGGAGGTGTGGAGGAGGTTTGCAGTAGCACAGGTGAGAAATACCTGCCCTTTCAGGTCCAGGCACTAACCTAGAGTGTCGGTGTGACAAACCTGGACTGACTTTCTGGCCCCAGGAAGGTGACTTCAAGGCATCTGGAAGAGTCTTGGTTTCAACACTCACATCTCGCTCACACTCACGACCAAAGGTAGGAGCATCCGGAGCCATTTGATGTGTGTTCTCGTAACTACTATTAACTACAGCAACTGCTGCCTCGGCCTTGGGGTCTGCGGTGGGCAGGCTGGTGGCAGATCTGACCGTGTGTTCCAGGGGGAGCAACAGGGTAGCCGTGATGTCTGGGTCTCTTGAGGGTTGCTGAGAAAATACTTGTCCACAGGACACTCTGCGCTTATTCTTGCTTGGGCTGGAAGATGGACATCTTCACTTGAAGTAATATAGAGAAGCGATGGCTTTTTACGCTGCCAGCCTGCCACCAATGATGCAAAATCATCATTTCTTTAGACAGAATTTGTGGGGCATAGAGAAGAATGTGGGCAACAACTTCAAGTTTCACCTGCTTTTCCTCTTCCCTTCGAGTGAAGCTACAAAAAGACAGGAAAACTACAGGAAAATTTTTAAGAAATGTTCCTGTGCAGAACTTCATGCAGAATTCTACAGGACTATATGTGATAGAAGATGGGATCCATACATGTCACGTGCTTGTGAAATTCCCATGCCCTTTGTGAGGCTGAAGTGAAGAAATTGTATCTTAAGTGCCCTCTTCAGGACTACAGGAGAAGTGATTTGGCAAATGGGAAGCCTGCTTGTAGGGGGATGTGTCCTGAGCCTGATGCTGTGAAGGAGCGCCATTCATGACCCCGGAGATGGAGCTCCCTCTTCACAGCTGCTGTGATGTTAGTCTGGGAGGGTATGATTAAAATTCCAAATGCTCCTGGCATATCAGAGAGCAAAAGGTCTCCAGGTACACTTGAGGTAAGGGGTGATAGATGGCCTCCAACTGGAGCAAGGAGGATTCGCGTTAGAATCAACTTCTTCACAGCAAGGATTAGTGAGACCTTAGAAAATGAGGCCAGAGCTTCTCCAGGCACTGGCGTCCCTTCCCATGTAACTGGGTTTCTGACTAAAGCCTTCAGGGCAGCTGAAGGCAACAGACTGCAGATTACTTGTAAGAGGTCTCTGTAGCAGGATGAGGTCATGTGTGAAACCTGCAGAGGGAATGTGGCATGGTTCATGCAAACGGGTGTTGTCATCTTTTCTGCAGCCTGCAGTGCAACACTGAATGTAGTCCCTCTGTGAAAGACCCACTAAATGCCCCACAGAGAAGTGGAGAGATTATTTTAAGGAGACCATTATCAGGAAAGATAATGTGAGAGCAGACTCCTGAGAACGCTGTGTGTGTCTTTTTGTCCTTGCTAGGTGCCTATGGCAAATATTAAAAGGCCCCTGTGTGGCGTAGGGTACAGACCCATCTCTTGTGGATCTGCTCTCCCTTTCTGGTGAACCCTAAGTGCAAACTGTTCTTCCCTTTTCTAAGTTGGTTTGTGCACCAGGGAGTAAACACTTAAGAAGATCCTTCAGGATGCCGAATACCAAATTCTGCCCACGGTGGTGGTGCTTCTCTCTCTCATGGAGCCTATTTGTTTTCTTCTGAAGAGAAACATCATCAGGAGATGGTTGTAGAAAATGCTCATCACCTGTGCCAAAAAGGAACTTCACTTTTTCAACCTGGGAATTCCAGCCTTTTTTCTTCCTGATTGGTCATGAACTTCCCCAGAGGAATGTCTGTGGGTAGAATATATCAGAAGCTTGAATTTGTGCAGCCAGGGTCAGTACAGAGGTCCCAGGCTCTGTGAAATAAGATTGCTCCTCCAGGGTGACTCTGCTAGGTCTCTGGCATCTCTCAACCAACTTCTCACAACAGGGACTATTTAAAGCACGGGAAAAAATAGTGCCACAAGGAGTGATACTGATTTTTCAGGAACAAGTTGGACAAGTTCTAGTGTTCAAAAGGGCCTAAGACTAGGACAGATGGGGAATTGATAGTCTTAGTTGGTTTTGTGACCTGAGCATGTCTGCATGTCATTCGCACATGAATCCTCACCAAGATGATGTTTTAAGAGTGGTGGTGTTTCATGTTCACAGGGTTTCTTCCAGCTTGCAGTGGTCCTGTGAAAGTAAGGGCAGTTGGTATGAAGGAAAGACCAAGGGAGAAAATAAAGAGGGGAGAGTCCTCAGTCGAGCCTCCTGAGGAAATGGAGGAGGGTAACACTGTGCCTTTGTACCTCTGTGAGTGAGATGTTTCTTTTGGACATGGTGTGTGTGAACTCTGGGAATTTATGAGTATGTGTCACAAGGAATTACAGGAGGGGGTGTGTGTGTAGCAAACTTCTTTAAGACCCTTTAAGTCTGCTTCATTTTACTCTGGAGTTGCCTTCCAGTGCAAGAGCTGTTTAGTAACTGAACGGAAAGAATTGTTCCAGAAGCAGAGGATTACTTTCTTGATTTGAATGAACCTGATCATTTTGTCTTGAGAGCAATGTTCAGGGTCCAGTGTTTTGTGAGAGGGAGGAGGAGCCCAAGTGCTATCTGAATCACTTTTTGATAGTGTCTGTGTGTCTGCGCTTTGTTCAACACTTTGAACTGTTCCCAGAGGCTAGTGAAGCTCAGAGGTGAGTGACCATGAAGGAACTCTTGCTTTGAGGTGAAAGGTTGCTGCCTGACAGGGCAAAGCATAATTCAACCACCTTGTGCTCCCCAGAACCACAGCTGGCTTCATTTTCATGGGTAACTTTGGTACTGAAGGGTCCTAGATCTGGGCCTCCTGACCTCGACTTGAGAGTCTGGAACCAGAGCTGCACAGTGTATCTCAGGGTTTTGGCTCTCTGCTTTTGTTGGAGCAAAGGAGCAGAAGGCATGTAGTTCTAGAGCTCTCCCTTGTGCAGCAGAAGCAGGTCCTCTGCCGTGAGCCGTCAGCTGTGCAACTGACTTGTCCTGGCCTTGCTCAGACTCCTCCTGATGCGTATATTTAGGAGTCTGCCTGAAGTTTGGAGAAGCTCCTGGGAGGAAGCGGACAGCAAAAAGACACTTGAAGTGAAACCTGAAACTGAACCCCCCTTATTAACCACCTTTAATTGTAAGAAAATGTAGTAGGAAGATGGATGTTGATCCTTAAAAGAAGCCTTATGGGTATATTCACTGTTACTTTCAATTGTTCCTGTTGGCTCTTTCTGTAATGGGTACAAGTTACTCTCTTTTTACGTTGTGTTCTTCCAGTCCACATGCTCATGAAACACTTCAGACTGCTGTACCTGGATAACTGTGAAGCTGTTACTGGATAGAGATGCACAGGTTTTCTAGACCACTGGCTGTAGTAGGAAGCTTTTACTTTCTGCCAGCGGAGCTAAACAGTGCTGACAGAAAGGCTGTAGACAAAGGTCAGAAAGGCAGGTGAGAAATAAAACCCTTTGTCCCCCTCCAGAGACTAATCCTCTGGGCTGCTGTATTTCTGTGCTCTTCCAGGCGGTGGAGAAGCTCACTGTGGAGTGGCATTTAAGAACAGTCCTGACAGCTGCTGCCTGGTGGAAGAGGAAAGCAATAGCAGATTGAGCAGAATATGAGGCTCAGAGGGCAAAGAGTACCCATGGGACCCAGGTACTGCAAGTATTTGAAAATATTCTGAAAAATAGGGGTTTTTTCTCCCCCCAGGGGAAGCTGAGTTTTGAAGCTATTGAAGTCATCGTGTAAGACTTGGCTTAGCAGTGCCTAGGAGGTTGTCCAACATTGGAACAGGCTGCCCAGGGAGGTGGTGGAGTCTCCATCCCTGGAGGTATTTAAAAGAAGGGTAGATGTGGTGCTTGAGGGTATGGTTTAGTGGTGGACTTGGCAGTGATAGGTTAGCGGTTGGACTCGATGATCTTAAGGGTCTTTTCCAACCTTAACAATTCTATGATTCTATGATCTTGTAGAGGAGTAGCTCCAGTTGGCCCTCCTGCTCACTTAGACCTAGATTAGCTTGATCAGAAATAGTATTTTGAAGAATATATCATGGTTTTGTAAATTACTTTCTGTAACCAAGAACTAGGACTCACTCTCAAGACCACTGGCATGAAAACAGAATTTTTTTTATTGACCTCAGTGGCTGAGGAGCAGAGCCTTTAAGGATTCCTGTATCAAAGGAATGTATAAAGGATATCCTTTATTCCTTTATCCCATATCACTTTATTAAGTAAAGTCAGCCTTAGGAACATATTCCTTGGATGCCTTTGAGGCTGCCCAAGACACTTCCTGCATTCACACCTCAGCCTAAAAATGGAGCCTTTCTCTCATTGTATAATAGCAGAGGACCCCACCAGAGAGACTCACAAGAAAGGGCATGAGCTCAGCCTGGGGCCACAAGAGAGAAACAGAAGACAAATGAGATCCAGGAAAGCAGTGTAAGAACTACTTCTGGAAAGTAAAATTAATGACATGCCAGGTAACTTATGGACAAAGCTCTGAGCTGTTTCCCAGAAGCCATGAACAGGCCGAAAACCTCAGATGCTTGGTTTCCTGCTCAACCAAGGACTCAATTTCCTTAAAGACATGTTTGTAGGCTGTTTGTCGAGAAGCAACAATGAGGGCAGTTAGCAGAGGCTCAGGCTGAACTCCCTCATCAGAATGGGTCATTAGGCTCATTCTGTCACCTGTCAGATCCTGCTGTAGGATATGGCAGGCTTGTTACGAGGTGGCAGATGCCTCATGTAGCTGACGGTGTCAGAAGTGGTGTCAGAAGACAACAGAGGGACCAAATGGAAGCCAGAGTAAAAGCCTCATTTGGTTGTGGCATGGCACTGAAGGCTGCTGGTGGTCATTGCTCAGGTTCTCACACTTTGAAGGAAGCATCTGCCTGGTGTGGAAGTAAAATAATTAACACTTCTTAGGCCTTTGCAGGGTCTCCTTAGTTCAGGCCTATGTGTCAGCATGACCTAACAGCCTCACTGGGTCAGCATGATTTAATTAACACAGGAGTGAACTATTTGTAAAAACAAAGTACTGTCTAGAGCTTCCTTATCTGCCTGGAGTAGCCCTATATGAAGTAATCTATGTGTTACTGTGCTTTGCTGCAATTTTCTATAGTCCTGCTTATCTGACATAGTTTGGTGAAGAATGAGTCTATAACCCTAAGGTATGGAAACCCTGTAAGGACTGGCTTTGGGCAGAGTTCATTGCAGCAGAGGATGTCACTCCACTTCTCGTGTCTTCTCTCCTGTAGCTGTAGTAACAAACTGCTTCTGTTCTGATCTGGTCAAAACTCCATTCTGGTTACTGCATGATGCTGGTGGCATTGTTGTTGTTTGGGCTTTGGGAAGCCAGACTAGATCATGTGGGTGGGATGGCTAAGTCCCTCCAGCATGAGCTCTGAGACTGCTCTTGCCCTGCCTTGTCTTCAAGTCTGTAAATGACTATATGTAACCATATGCATTTTGAATAATTCAGCAGTATGTATCAAGAACTTCTCTCAGTGCCGTAGCCACTGTGGATTCAGCAGGCGCTGTCTCTGAGCCTGGTGACTGTGGTACATGCTTGAGACCATCACTATAAATTACCTTCCTCTTTCCAACCTTCTGTGGGCTCGCAGAACAGAAACTTGCAGAAGGCAGACTCTGTGCCCCTTCAAACTGTATCAGAGGTGTCTTTCTTCATCTATCTCATCATATCTCTACCCTATGCCATTCCAATCCTCATCACTGTTGTCTTTTTAACCCTATTAGAACAAAAAATCCTAAGCTACATGCAAGCTTGAAAAGGACCATAGCAGATGGAGTAAAATTTTTCATTAAAGAACTAATTCACCCATCTACCTCCTCCCCCTTTATCTTAACCCCCATGTTAGCCCTTCTCTTAGCCATCACAATCTGAATCCCCCTTCCCCTACACTTTCCCTCAACAACTTAAACCTAGGCCTCCTCTTCCTTCTAGCCATGTCAAGCTTAGCAGTTTAACTCGATTCTCTGATCAGGGTGGGCCTCAAATTCAAAACATGCCTTAACTGGAGCACTACGGGCAGTAGCACAAACAATCTCTTATGAAGTGACACTAGCTGTCATCCTATTGTCTGTAACTGTACTACGTGGCAGCTACACACTAAGTACTCTCTCTACCACTCAAGAACCACTATACCTTGCCTTTTCCTCCTGGCCTCTTGGAATAATATGATTCATCTCAACATTAGTTGAAACCAACCAAGCTCCATTTGACCTCACAGAAGGAGAGTCAGAGCTAGTACTTTCTTAGTTGTGAGAAAGTAAGAAAGAACTCATTCAGTTCTATGGGCTGTTTATTTGAACTTCTCAGGCATGTATTTTCTTTCTACCTCACCTAACTCTTGTTCCATGTGGTTTTGTGTCCTGTCAGGCAGAAACTCTTGTGGGTGCCTCTGAAATAAACTGGGAGTCCGGTCACGCTGCAGGAGAAAAGCTGTCAGCACAGTAACAGGCCACAACTTTCAACCCTTCAAAGAACAGATTGCTCCCAGCAACCGGGTTACTGGGCTGCGGGTGACCCATAGGCCCAGCCTAAACTGGGTTTTAAAGGAGAAGTGTTTTGTTCGCTGATCTGCAGCATTCGTGCCAAACTCTGGACGTACACATGTATGTGCTTTCAGAAGTAATGAGAATGAACAGGAGAACAGAAACTATCCCAAAAGATTGAATGTTTGGGGTTTTTAAAATTTTTTGGTGGGTAACAAAGATTCCTGGAACATAGAAATATTTCCTGTCGAGGAATGGAACAAGCCTCTTCTTACTGCTTTTTCCTTTTTCAGGATGAACAGTGGTTTAGTGTCTTTTCTCTGCATGTTTCAGGTGACAGGCAGTTCCCAGGGCAGGGATTGTACTTTGTGCTATGTCTTCATCACTGAACAGCCAAATACATACCTGTCTATATAGATATATATATCCTAACACTACTTCTTCCCTCAACACAGTGGCTTAAAATGAGATAACAGGGTTATATAGAAGTAGTTCAGGAATAAGCCTGAGAAGCAGAAAGCTACATGCACGTATCAATCTATCCTACCTTTTATGTATATATTGAGTTTGGTTTTTTTTCCACACACACAATTAAAAAATCCTTCCCTGAGGTAGTTCCAGAGGTGTCATGCCTGTAATAAGTTACCTATATGTAATACAAATTATTTTGTGAAGGTCTTCCTGCAGCTAGAGTATTTTTCCTTTGTGCTGTAACCATCAAGGTTAGGTCCCTTGAATGGAAAACCCCTTAGAACAAAAAAAAAAGACCCTCTACTCCTCATTAGGCTTTGAGGCTGAACGTGCCCTGCCCCAGCAGACTTGTAACCATGACAGCAATAGGCTTATTTCCCTCCATTTTGGAACATTTTCCCAGTCATTTTTCTTCGCAAGTCAACATGAACTGGTAGCCAGAGTTGGGGAAGTTTCTTTTCAGGAGGGCCTTACCCATTGCTGGGTCTGCCCTCACCTCGGCACCACACCCAGGGGCAAACTCAAAGTACAAGCAGCAACAAGGGCGTGTACTGCACCTGGGTTATGCTGAAACAGATGGAAAATCCATGAGAAGCTGTCACAATTCTACTCATGCAGAGAGGGGGTTTTGTAGTTTTGTTGGGTTTTAAAGCATTACAGTATTGAAATTAACCAAATATTTTTCTGGCCATGGATCCCCTCCCATGGTGGCAGCTAAGCAGCCTCAGCTGAGCCTGAAGCCTTCCCTGCAGCACTTGTAGAGGAAGTGCACTTCTTGACTTTCTGCCATGGAACCAGAGCTCCCCAACATCATCTGTGGTGAAGAAAACCCAGGAGAGCATGAAACATGCCCAAAAAAACATGCACTCTTACATACACTAGGAAGAGCAAATTCAATCCACATTTGCATGAGATTCTTTGGCTTAAAATTAAAAGCCTCAAGAACCCGATTTAAAATTACATTGTGGTAACTTTTTTTTTTTATTCAGTTGCCACCAGATGGAATAAAGCCTCAGCAAACAGGACCTTAATCTCTGAGGAGAGACCCGTACAACTGAACCACCGATTTAACAATTGGGAACTTGCTTTCTACTTCCAGCTGTGCTACAGACTTTCTTGCTGACTCTGGGGAAAGTCTCTGCCTAAAAATTAGGATTTTGGTCCAAGCCAATCATTTATTTCTAAGTCTCTGAAAGTTAGTGGAGAAAGACAAAGCCTTCCAAGTAATTCTGTCCTCCAGCTTATTTTTTTATGAAGGGATGAAAGATTAATCTCTTCAGAGAGATACTCGGCGTGTATCAGTTGAAGGAAACAGCACCTTTCCAACTTCGCTGTACCCTTCGTGCAGGGTTCACACAGACCAGGCATCTGTAACGCTTTTAGCCTCCCAAAACAGTTTCCTGGCTGTGCTGCAACCACCAATCAGGGGAATTGGAGCCAGGCGGAGCCTGACTCTACCTCTCCCTCATCTGCCCTTTGCTGAGATGGGAAACAGAAGGAGCTGATTACAGAATTTGGCAAAGACCAGACCTACAGGTGGCTTGCAGACCATGGCAAAGAACGCACGTTAATGTCTTTCAGGATCTTTTTGGTGGTTTTCTCCAATACAAGGGCAAACCCCACTTTTGATGAAGAACAGGCACTAGGGCTCTCAAGGAATGTGGGTCAGCAGTTTCAGCTTACACAAAGGTACACACTAAAAGGTTAAAGGTTTTGGAGACTATTAAATTCTTCTTTAAACTCTTTTGCAATGGTTATAACTCTACTAGTTATGTGTCTTCAAGAAGATACACAATAAAAATAATTTGTCCCTTTTTTTAAGTCTAGAACTAGGCAACTCTAGGAAGAAAACACCCTGATGAAATAAATACACAACTTTTATGTTCGCTTGAGCTTTATGTGCCTGAATGTTGAAAAGGAGTTATTTTTCCCCTTGTGGTGTATATTCAAGATATTGTTAATCCTAAAAGCAGATAGGGCTGACTTTTGTAAAGGAGAGGGTTTTTAATTCCCCATGGCTGGATCCAGCTCTTACTTCTGCAAGTTCACGCTGCCTAGCTCTTCCCTTCATCAACACCTGTAATCTGATTTCAGCTCCGTCCAGCTTCCTCAGGGCAAACCTGCCAGAACATTTGTCTGTATTGTAAGAGAACATTCTTCAGCACATTCCTAAGTTAATACAAAAGTTAACGCTGACCCTTATACTGTTAGGCCTCTCTCTAGTCAAGCCCCACCCTTCCTTTCCTTCCTCTCAGAAACAGAGCAACTCAGTTGTCAGAACATACCACTTACCCACCAGAAAAATAACAACCATGGCAGAAGTAAAATCCCTACTGCTTTTGTATTCCATTTCACTCTTAGCCATGGGAAAACACAGAAGAGCCAGTGCAATGGCATGCTCCTGTAAAGCATTTGCAAAGGTTAAATGGTACCAGCCTCCAACCCAGGGGTTCTCTATATAGCTTAGCTCATCTGATCAAAGCTCTTTCCTTGAAGGCTGGAGGAAGCCTAAGCACTCCCACTGCCTTTTTGGAGTGCTCTCCCAACCACATCCCCTCCTCCACTGGTTCTCAGACTCTGCCAACCCCACATACTTGCCACAGAATGAACTATGAGCTATACAGGCCAGAGCTGTGGCTAACAGGCCACCTCTGCTGCATAAACGCTGGTTCGTACTGTGCCAGCAGTGCTGTCATGCAGAGAACTAGAGGTTAAAACCTGCCCCCAAGCTCCAGTCTCACCTGCCTTCCTCTCCTTCTTCAGGTAATTTGTGTTCAGCTCTGCAGGTGATTCAGTCTCCTTCCTCCAGCACTCAGGCTTATACCTGCTTCTGCCTTACTCTGTGGTTTTACACTTGGCTTCCTGATCATGTCCCCACGACCGGTCAGCCAAGGGCACCCCTTCAGACAATGAGCGGGGTGGCCCCTTGGCTTGTGCGAGAAAAAGAAGGTCCAGAATCCAGCTCAACTGAACACTGGTTTTCGATGGACTTGTGTTCCAAGGTACTGCTGCACCTCCCCAGCAGTAAGGACTGGGATTTAAAAAAAGGAAAAAAAAGGGGAAAAATATATGTTACAGAGGAAGACTTATAAGCTACTCGCCAGCTCTGGATTCCAGTTTTTGCAGACTCCCAAGGACACAAATCAAAACTGGCTTAGCATATTACTTCAGACTGAACAGGTAGTTTATCTAAACAGTATTGACAAGCTTCACAAACTGTAACAGGAAAAAGCAATGTCCTGAAAGATCAAAGTCAGATATGCACTTAAGTCAGCAGCAGACAGGACTCCTTCGCTTAATCCACTGATCAAAAGAGCACTATTACGTTGCCAGTGATAGTGCACTTTTATGTGCAGAATATCCTAATACAGTCTTTTCAAGTAACGTGTTATGGTGCAGGATAAGAAGAGCACGGTAGGAAAAAGTACGTGAATGGTTCAGCTTTGGTAAATGTTATTCACCACCTTCCTCGCTCAGGTACGCGCAGCTGTCGGGCCATGTCTTGGACCACTTCCAGAACACAAACATTTCGACTACGGGCTGACAAGATACCCACAAGTGCTTCGAACACAGATCATCGCTGCCAGTGATGTCTGCCATCTTATCCATTTTCCCCCTTTCATTTTTATTAATTGTACATATTTTAAACCTCTATGAAATAGTATTGATTTTAGAATTTATTATTCCTAGGGCAAATAAAACATTGATGAGGCCATCTGGGGATACTGACAATAGAGACAATTAAAATATATTTCTAATAACTAACTTTGAATTGAGGTAATTGCAGTGACTGAACAGCTACAGTCCAAACAGTGGAGCAATACAAAGTAAAGTTTTTCCCCCCTAATCGGTAACAGAAATTGGGATGTGAAAAGCACATCCCAATTTGAGATTATTAAAACTTCATTTCAATGTGCGATGAACTTAAGGAATGAGTTCAACGTATTTTTAGCAGCGATTTAACTTTTATTTGTACTATATTCCTAAGTGTAGTATTTCCTTTGTGTGGTCCCTGGATAATATTCAATAGCTTCATTAGGTTTTCAATAAAAAAGACACATACGCAGCTGCAAGCACACATGTACCTTAATTTCTAGCAAGCTGCCGTGTATCTGCGTGATAGCTGTAGGCAAAGCAACTTCACTGGCCATAAGTGAAAACTCATTGTGGGAAATAATTAAAATGGACAATTCAGAAAACTTTACAAAAATACTTCTTTTTATTAAAAGCAGCAATTTCAAGCAGAACAATACACAGAATGTAAACATCACTAAGTTCAGCTCCAGCCTGCCGAACCTTCGAGAAAGTCTACACTAAATGCATCTACCGTACTAGCGAGTTAACAGACTATATTATAATTTGAAAATATATTTTCTACTTTTAATTAAGAAAAAGTAATTTATCGTAGTCTGTCCCAGCGCCAGATACTGGCATCATCACACACCGCTATAAGGATACTACTATCCCTGCTAAAACTGGTTTGTCGAATGGCAGCAACACATTTAGGATGAGTAAGAGTCGTACACCTATAAATAAAAGAAAATTATTCAGCTGCAACGTTAAATCTGAACTTGCTATTACATTATGGAGCACTGTTTCACCAACCTCTCACTTATGTGGCCTAGGAAGAACTGAAGGGCAACGGGATTATGCCCTTCATGGTGTATTTTGTATTCCAAATGTGGACTGGAAAGCTGTAATTTCCTGTGCACCCACTGCCATTTTTCATCCACCCAATTTTCATTGAAGCACTGACTGAAAGTTTAGTGAAACACATTATTTCGGACTTCAGCATCAGTGTTCTTTCCCAGTGGTTAGGAATAAAATATCGTAAATGGGTGATTAAAGACCACAGCATTTTTAGGAACTTTGTACATTTATGCCTCTATATATACACATACACACATATTTATATAGATTATATTTTATCTTTTTTCATATATTATATATAAAATATATATAAGTATAATTTATTATATAGTGTGTATAAAAAGAAAATATATATAAAATATATGCATTTATTTATATCTATTTGTATGTTTTTATATATATATACACACACAAATATACATATATCTCTATCTATAAAAAAAAAAACCATGCTATAAAACATCCTGTCCGCACAGGTGAGGAACTGGAAAGCCATACTGTCTTCTCCCCATTACGCTCGTAGCTAACCTTTATACTCTCATTACACTAGTCCTTTCACCTATTTCTCCTTTGTCATGTGCTACACCCACCGAGCACATATTCTCTTAATTGCTTAGTACATTTTCCACCTAATTAGTTTGTAAGCTCTTTGAGGAACAAATAGTCTTTTACTGTATCTACAGATGGTGCCCAGCACAATTGGACTGGGGCCTCTTGGCACTACCGTAATATAATAATCAGTAAAAACTAATAAATGTTAACCTTCAGGGGCTCAGAATGTTTATTTGCCTAGTAGTTAAAATGGAAAGTGACTACTACTGTTAAAGAACGTCTATAGTTATCAGTAAAAAAAAAAGGAAAGTAGCCCAACTCCCTGCCTCAACAAAAATAAAATTTAAAAAGTAAGTACTCACTTGGCTTTATGAGGATCCTCTATCTCTAAATCCCAAACATAAAGTTTGCCGACCTGATTGCCCAGAGCAAGCATCTTTAAAAGAAAGCAGAGGATAGAGAAGTTCTGAAATGCTATCTCAAAGAACAGAAGTCAGAGTTTTATAAAGGCTCTATAGCTGATAAATTGTGCGTGATTTTTTTGATCATGCATGACTTAATGAGTTTGTTGGAGGGGCTAGAAATGCTATAAAATTTGCATCCTTCCTCCAACTTTACTATCCACCTCTGGAGATGGGGGAGGAAGTGGAAAATAAATATATCTTTGGTGGAACTTTTTCCATCAGGCACAACCCAGAATGAAAAATCTGGAGCTCCTCCAGTTTCATATAAAGCCCCTTGGCATAAAACATTCTGCTTCTCAAACATCACATGACAAGACTTCGCACGTCCACAAAAATGGAATCGATGAAAAGCTACACACCTTCAAATACAGCAAAGTCAAAGCTCACACATACCTTTTGCCAGAAATCCATTGAAAACCTCATGTACCATATATCACACTGGCTGTAATCAAATCTCCCAAGTATGGTCACATTTGACTCACTGGGCTTGATTTTATCTATATCATCTTCCATTTTGCCAGGTTTCCAGCACACAATGGCATTTTCACAAGACTGGGGGCGGGGGGGGAAGTGAAAAAAAAAAAAAAATCACCTATATTTACAATTTATACTGCACTTTCAGTCTAACTATAATTATAACCAAGCATTTAATCCCATAGCTTCCCCAACTGCATCAAAAGTAGCCATAAAACTGGCTCACAGCCACATCACCAAAAGTACGTCACCACCCGTCGCCGGGAGCCTGCTGCCCCCACAGCCTTGCCAGGTAACAGGGCTGCAGGAGCCCTCCCTCACTCGAGAGGAAGCCGACCAGATGTGCTCAAACACACTCTCATGAGCAGTTTAAATTAACCTCGACTTGAGGGTTGTTCATCCAAACCCTTCAACCAACAGGACGACACGTGCAACCATTTCTGGCAAGGAGGCAGTAAGACCACCTAGTTTAGTATCTGCAGGTAGACGTTACTGGTGGACACAGCAAACACAAATCATGGTCCGTTATGGGAACCCTCATTTCTCCCTTTAGCAGCAAGGGCCCCCATCGGCATCTATATATTCTCTTTCTGCATTCTCTACCCACCTGGGTGGTTGGTATCCCTGTACTTTTAGCAGAGGTACAGCTGTAGTAATAATTTTACTTTTTAAGTACAAGCTGCTTATCCATACATCCTGAGAGCTGCCAAAATTCACAAACCACGGCGTAAAATCATTTGGCCTAGAATATTAAGTTAACCTACAACCCAAATCCTAGTAAAATTTCTATTGTTTAAGATCCTCAAAACAAGCAACTGCGAGTAATATAGCTGAAAAAGCTGCGACTTTACCTTGGAAAGAATTAGGTCTCCCAACCATCGTACACAGTCAACATAGTTTCTATGTATGTCTCTCGTAGAAAAGTCAGGAAAGTGTATTTTCTGGGAAATGAAAGGCCTATGGAGAAAATTGCCGAGTGAGGTTCAGAGAAACACAGAAACGCAGGGTCTAATTTTTAATGGCCAGTTTTAAGATATCTCAATGTTGAAAGGGCAAGCCTGCCTTTTTTTGTTGTTTTTACAGTTTTATAACAAAGTTGATTTGTGTTGGTTTGTTGTTTTTTGGTTTTGTTTTTTTAAATAGGAACAGACCCTGTTTTCATCCTCATCGCTAATGAAATAACGTTTCCCACTGCACAAGACGGTGCAGAGACAGTGCTAAACAAAACCACTCCTTCAGACGCTGAATACAGCTTCCATTGCCAAATACTACAAGAACTAATTAAAGCTCAGTTTTCCTGACACTGTTTCTGTACCATCTAAATTGTTAAGTAGAAAAGCACACTAGGAAAAAACCCTTTTTTTTTTTTTTTTTTTTTTTTTTTTTTAAAAGAGCACACTAAAAAGCATCATTTAATATTTGGTAACATTACCAAAAAAAGCGAGAGTATTTTCACAGTTAGTCTCACTGCTGAACATGTTCAGTCTGTTTTAGACTCTTCAATTCTTTCAATGGTTTAACTGGAAGTTAAGATTAAAAAGTTGATGAACTTCATGAAAGAAGATTTATCATGTATCTAATTGCTATGTTTACTTGACAATTTACTCATATCTGAGGTCAGATCAGAGAATGATGAAAAAAAACCCAGGTTATAAACAGTTTTGTCCCTGCCCCAAAGTCAGATAACAGGTACAATAATGAGTAATAACTACCCAATATAAAACTATTTGCTCTATTTAATTACACAAATTTGATTCCTTTGTAGAAATTTTGAGGTGAGAGAAAGAAAAGCCATTGATGTCTTGAAACACAGTGAAATACAAGCTTTACATTTTTTACTCAAACATATAAGAAATAATTAAGATATTTAAAAATAAAAGTGTCAGGACTTTAAATCTGAATTAAATAAAATTCGGCTGAAGCAAACATCAGTAAGACACTTCTAGGGAGATTCAGTATCCAGTACAATCCCCAGGTCACTCCCTATGCCCAAGAACTCCCAGTCTGGATAGGAATTAACCTGGGCCATTGATGAGAATATTCATGTTTTGCAAAGACAGCAAAGAAGATGAAGACACGTACCTGTTGGTTTTGTTTGGGTTATACTCATAAGACTCTTTGATGGCATTTATCATTCTCTTGGAATTAATTCTCCACAGTTTTAGAGAGTGATCCATCCCACAGGACATGATTTTTTCACCAAGAAGATCATAATCCTATGTATATGAAACAATTTTGAGGACCCCCAGCCTAAGCTGCATATCAACTGAGATTTTATTCCATCAGTTCCATCAAAACAGCATTTCTTTTGCTTAGAGAATGCAACAAAACTGTGTATTTCAAACAGGAAAATGCTAATAACTTAATCCTGCTCACTGCAAAGCAGCACAGTATCTTAGTAATTGTATTTACTCTCAAGAGAGACAAATTCAACAGCACTGACAGAGGATGAATATACTGCTACTGCTCCTCCCCCCCTCAGTAAACCCCTAGGTTTCATTTTATGGATCAACTTTGGCAGAATTCCAGGGCTATGACATGGGTGATGACTGCTTAAACCACGAGAGAATAACACCAGTGTCAGGTTTCACGTAGATGCACCCCTCACCTTTCAGGTCACACAACAGGAATGGAAACAGTTCATAAAAGCAGCATAGTAAAAGTCAACTATTCTAGTTGATTTTTCCTGGGTACCAGTGTCTGTTCACAGCCACTGAAAAGCAGCACAACTCACCTGAAATAACTTCTTTCCTTCACTACCATGACTCTCAAGGCTTATTTGTTCTTGCTGCTTTGGCTTGGTAAGACCTCAATAACTTCAAAAGTGGGACCATCATGAAAACTTTTTACTCTTTCTTGCCCCACTGAGCTCTATTTTGTTTACTTCTAGGCTGCACTGTGAGAAAACTAGCTACTGAAAGACACAAAAAGTGAACACCTGTCCTGTATATTTAGAGGTGGCCAGATCAGTCACACCACCTTAGATTTAAACTAGTCTATCCCCTTAAAACAGTATTTATGCACTTCAGGGGGGTTTTAAGTAGGTGTAATATCAAAACAGTGCACAAGAGGATAAGAAGTTGCATATTGTAGGCTTACTACCCTTTGTAAATCTAAATCACTGCCCCACAGTCTTCCACTTACTGCACTTAACACCTCATCCCTGTGCCCTTCTACTCCTCCAAATATTGCAACCAGCGTGTCTGTCTGGATGTTCCACAGTCTCAATGCATGATCTATAAAGAACAAATAAAATTACATGCTGCTTTTCATATGTACATATGAATAATATATTTCAGCTTAACTACTTTCAATAACAGGTGTTCATGTAAACATCAAAAAGGCACTTAATTCTTCACTTGCAAGAAACAACGGAAGTGCATTAACTAAAATTGCCGTTACAACTGAACTATTGTTAGAGTAATTCTGTAACTGAGAAAGTGTGCCTGCCCGCCCCCCTCCCCTAGGGACAGCTTCTTACAAAGATATACTTGGACCTTTCGATCATCTGAAAGCAGAGAGTCATCTGATCTTGGGCAAATATGCTTTTATTTAGTCTCACCTCAAAAATAATTGTATCTATCAAAAAATGCTATAATTCCTTTCAGCCATTCTTACATCAGCATTCAGAGGTTTGAATTTCCATTATTTTAATCTTTAAAATATCATTCTTTATGAACCACAGACAGTAGTGATGGGAGAAAATGTTTCTATAAACAATATGTACTCCAAAGTCAATCCAACTCACCCACTTGTTTAAAGGAAGTTTTAACAATTTCTAATTAAGAACCTCTACTGTATTTCCCTTTTGGAAATGGGAACCTCTACTGTATTTCCTCTTTGGATTCTACAAGTATGCTGCACTGAATTACAGCAACATCAACAGAAAGGCCATACAGACGCAAATATTCTCCTTTTTCTAGTCACCTCTCAGCCAAGCAGTTCTGAGACTCCAATATTCTCCTGCCTCATGCCCTCTCAGAGGTAATACCTGGTCCAAAGATTGCACATTAAAACCTGTAGTACTATGGCTAATGTAATTTAAAAAAAGAACCTAAAAAATATACAGAACTCAAGAAATTCAACATTACAGACCCACAGCACAACCTCGACAGCTGCAAGAATCAGAGAGGTTCCCAACTCCTATTCTTGTGTAGCTTCATCAGTAATAGCAAATACACTAAAGTCAAAAGTCCCCTTATGTGAACGTTTCCAACTCCAGCATCCCTGAAGGCTCGCTCTTGCGGCAGATCAAGTATTCCCTTACTTTAAAAAAAAACAGTCGAGATTAGAAAGTTGCGACTGTTCAGATCTTCTGGACAAGCCATAGGACATCATGCCAAAAACTCACTTTTCCCTTCACTAATATGCTTTTTACACAAAGTCTATTTAAAGTCAGAGCTGCTCCTGAGCAACAGAGAATCGAAGTTTTCCCCATGAACACGGTGGTGAATGCTGCCTGCGACTTTAAGAGATCCCCACTAGATGGCAACATAATTCAACAACTGAAAAAAATTAGAATTGGAAAGAGCAACCCCAATGCTCAAGTTTCTTCTTCCCTAAAAGCAGCACTATTCACAATCCCTTTGCACCACGGGTGGAGTTAGGTTTATTGTAGGCCATGGATTTAATATATGCAAGAGATATAGCCATAAAAGAGCAGCATTTGCTCTCAACTTTAAAGGTAAACTTGTTCAGTGCCATTCATAAAAACCTCCATTCATGGAGATTTGGGCTATTTTCAAGACCAAAATCCAATCCAAAGTATCCTGATTTATACAAACACAAAAGAGGGTTTTTTCCTCACCTTTGCTTACAGATAAAAGGAGATTTGGATCTCTTGGGTGGAATTTCAGTTCATTGATTGCATTTCCATGGCCCACGTAGTGCTGGGATAGAATTCAGAGACCAAGTTATTTCCCCTCATGTTCACATGTATTTAGCAGACATAAGTTTCATGCCTTACTGAAATGCAAGCTGTATCTTGAGCTTCTGAGCACTCACCTTTATGCACTGCATTGTAATAGGATTAATTATCCTAATAATACCCCTGGACCCTGCCACAGCCAGAAGAGGATGGCTTGTATTGCTATCATATGTCCACGCACATGTATAAAAATTTTCATCTGCCTACAACATCTTACGTTAAGGAATGTAGGAGAAACAGGAGGGTTGGTTTTTTTTTTAAAAGCAAAGGAAGAACTTTTTTTTTTAAACAACATGATTTTTCAAGTAAATTTGTTGCTATTTTATACAAGTGCCCAGGACTCTCTGCTGGACCCAATAAGAATAACAAGCATATTTGATTATACACCTACAAATACAATCAACATTGGCTTTTCTGCAGATGCCAGTTTCCTCACTTCTGTTCCATAACGTACAAGCAACACCTCCTCTCTCTTGGCATCACTTTTCAACCTCTTTCTCCAAATTATCCAAAGCCTGTGAATAAAATGAGGATGAATCAAGACTGAGTTCACAAGATACTGACTTGTGTACTGCAAACGATCAACACAAGTTATAACCCCTTCAGAGCACGAAACATAATCCTTAGGCTTTAAACCCAGTTCCAATTCACAGAGAAACTGAGACCACTGTAAAGCAGCAAATGTGAAACATTACACAAATATTAGTGTTAGGAAGATTAAACTGATGTAGAACCAGTTTTCAAATATTTTAACAGAGCATGTTCCGTCAGTCTACATTTCTAATATTATTTCAATAGGAGGGACTCTAGGATGTGGGAAAGAGGTAGGACTTGAACCTCAAAACAAGGAATGTGCCACATGAGCAAAGTATTAAATCGCACACAAAACCTTCATATGCTTTTTCCTACAAAGCCTCTTCATTTTTGATAAAGAGGAAGCAAGTAAACGGCTTTTTAACTTAAAAGGATACGTCAGCATCCACATATGACTGCAACAGACGGATTTCTCCTTGAGAATGACATTCATATAAAGTAACCTGGAGGAAAAAAAAAAGCGGGAGAGATTGCTGCTTACTTGTGATATTTCAAAAGGAAATCACATGCATCTGCATACTGACTTCCTAACGGGGAGAGGTAGCATGCCTTTATGGTTTAGATCTCATCTATCATCTCTCTGTTTCCAACAGGTAGAATTCATTTGATAAAAGAATACTCAGAGCAGTTTCAATAAAGCACCACTCCAGGACTTGTCAGCAGTCCTTCCCAGATATTGAAGTCTACTATATGAATTGTCTTAGTAAGATTAAGCTGTATTTGGAATTAGTTACTGCAGCCATCTCTAACATGACTTGATCTTCTATTGAGCCATTGATACCTTGTTTCATCTTAGTTTAGCACGTGTGTAACTGCCAGGTGGAACAAACCTGGAAATGAAAGACTTCTTGTTTATTCACGACACTGGCAGAGAATGCACTTCAGGAGCTCTTTTCAAGACTGAAATGACATAGATCCTTGTTCAGAAAAAGCCCACGAATTCACTCCACAGAGGCCATTAATTTAGCTGCTGAGCTGCCTGGCATCACTGCAGATGCTCCTTATCCCATTTTAGAGCATATGACCTTTTGGAAACAGTAACATCTATGAAGAGTAATTTTAGTGCAAAGATACATGTATACACCTCTCTTCCTTACCTTGTGTTTTTATTACTGCAGGATTTTTTTCTCTATTATATAGGCTAATTCCCAAATAGCCAACACATGACTTCATAAAACAATCCAGAGGATGCAACTCTCCCAGATAACAGACACTACCTTCCTCAGAAATAAAGCTTTCTGTATGAAGTGTCCTGTGTCCGTACTAAACACAGGTAAAGGGATTGGTTGAAAAAAAGAACGCAAGCAGAACCGCACGGAAGGGCTTATGCTTAGAAACAGATTACTCACTCTGTTGCTGCCTACAGTGGCAAAAACAAGAGGATCACCTTCTTTACTGTGCCAGTTAAACTGGACTCCAAACAAAGGCTGACCATGGTCCTCCTGTAGATGTAAAGTAAGATTAGAGACAAAAAAAACATAAAACCCACAGGCATATTATTTCTGTGAAATTCAGCTGCGGTGGTAAACAGTTTAATTGACATGTTTTCCTCCTCAAACTACTGGGTTCACATTCAGTATAATTTCAGATAGTGAACAGTTAAAAAGAACAGTTTTGTAACATCACATTTTAACTTGGCTGTCTTAAGGGAGGTTAAAGGAATATTCTGCCCTCCCCCTCTCCCCCACACACCCCCAGGCTTTTAAAAAGTGAAAGGAAGCAATGTTGTCTCACAGTTATGGCCAGAAGCTGGCCCAACTCCTGAGTTATATTTGCAGCTCTACTATTTTGTCTTGCAATTTTCAACCAGGCCACCTCTGCATCTAAGGCCACATCTATATGCATTTTACATTGTTACATTTACTTCCACACAACTATTTACAACTTCACAGAGAAGAATTATTAGGACGGAGAATAATTATACTGGTATAAGGGTGGAGATGGGCCACATTTAACTATTACGGAGCTACAAGACTTAACTGTGCTATCACAGACACGACAAATTCACTCCAGCATGTCACAAGGCTCCTGCAAGGTTCATGTCTACTAAGTGTTTTCAGACCGCCTACACAGCTACCAGAAAAATGCCAAGTATTATTTTTATACAGCTTACATCAGTTTAATAGAAAAAAACCAAAAACCCAAGCAGATATGTTTATGAATCGTGATGAATATGGTGGTGCTTGTTAATAATTGATAACAGTATTTTGGCCTGTCCTGACAGGATGTTTTGAGTAAGAATAATGTTCATTAAAGTGCCTCCCCACAGGGGACTGTCTGGGACAGTGCAGGCAGGAAGGAAGTGTCTCACGACGGCTGCTAAGCAGCCTTCAAATGGCAGTGCTTCAGAGACAGCACCAGAAATATTAGCCCTGGCAGCTTGGGCTTATCCAAGAACCAAAGAATAAATTTGAGGGGGGGTGTGGGTGGGGAGTCCAACACTGCTCAGAAAAAGGAAAGTAAGGAAGTCTGGAAGAATTTAAAATGGCATTATTTACTGAGAAAGGCAGTATCTGTTAGTAACAGGCATAGCTAGAAGAGAAGGGAAAAAATCTTTCGGAGATGAAGGCCCTCCTGCAACTCTAAAAGACAGGTAATAACTTCCAAACCTGAACACAGATTTAAAAGAATTGTTTAAAGTCTAACTTGAAGTGTTACCCATCATAATGTGAAAGAACAGACTAGTGGCTTTATGTGATGAGGGATATAGGGTATTAGCAAAGGGGAAAGTAGCACGGATATTAGTGACCCCACGACAGAGGAAAAAGCAGGTGTTCAGCATCTGTAAAAGATTATAGTTTAATTAGAGATGAAGAATGAGGAAAAACTGTATGCCATAAAACTGCGTACACAAGGCCATGATTTTTAGTGTCCAATACAGTTCTGAATTTTACTTTCTAGGCTTTTTTTTTTTCCCCAAGTGTTTTTAACTCTTCCTTGAAAGGAATGGCTGAGAGGTCAAACACAGAATACTTAAAAAAAAAACTTCACTAATAATTAGTTGGTTTTGAATTTCTGTATGAAAGAGTTCATGCTGGTGAATACTGAGGGCTTTTGATATACTGCACGACGATAACACAAGTAAAATGCATGGATTCTTACTGCTTTATTACAGAGATATATTAGCAGGTTTTGTGCTTGTTTTTCTGGAACAACCTTGTTCTCTGTCTCGTGCGCTGTTTCTGATAAATTTAGTGAAATGGAAAAAGTGAAGAGGAAGATGTTTTTCCCCCACAAGAGAGGATATTTTTCCAGCATAAGTTGTGATAAGTTTGTGATCTTCTAGGTAGGACGCAGACAAGGGCGATACGTACCAAGTAGAGAGATATAACAGAAGGCTTGTTTCGAAATGTCTATATTTGAGTACATAGCTGAAGTATTTAGTAAGCTTTTTCAAAGACAACCTATTTCTCTGCAAAAGTTACTCCGCGAGACAAATGTCCTCACATCCAGCGCTACAGCCTCCAAGAGCCTGACTGTACATGTCACAGTTTTTCTTTTGTTTAATGGATGAAGGTGTCAGGCAGAGGCTCTTGCAGGAAGTCACTATGGTATCCAAAGGGATTACGCTCACCTCATTTAAACTACCATCATTCCCACTGGTCAGAGAGAGCACACAGCTGTTTTGATAATCCCGGCCCTCTATACTTTTTGTCCCAAGTGCTAAATGATGCAGCAGGTTTTTAAAAACATTACACTTTTACGTGCTGCACATTATGGTTATCCCGAGATGCCAAGTACGTCATGCAAATCTGACCACTGGTTTGTACAGACAGAAGTCCAACAGTTGAATTGTGAAATGCTATCTTGACCTTGGTATGAATAAAGGGCACAAAACCTAAAGTACTCGGGTTCTTCATGCATCACAGAAAGAAGGCAGAGGAGAAAACAGACCTACAGTTGTTACAAAAGCAAATAAATAAATAATCACTGGTTAGTTCTGCCCTTACTCACTCAACACCAACCCAGGTTCAGTCAGACCTGTTTTTAGACTGAAGGCAGCGAAGTAAATAGTTTGCCAACACGAAAAATAATCACCAGCAACTACACAAACTCATTTTAATACACTGACACCCGCACTGCCAGCGAGGAACCAACTGACCGCACATTCATTCCCAGTTCCCCGTAGTGGAAGCAAGCCATTATTGGCAGCAGTTTTAGTTACCTCTCCTTTACAAGCTAGAACCTTGCGTGTGGCCAGTTACTGATTTCCAGCTCAGGGGACAGCAAGTAGAAGCTGAGAGACAACACTGGCTGTTGACAGCCACTGAGCCACACCCTACACAAGAGCAAAGGGTAAGGCAAATAAAAGCATTGTCTTAAAGGGAGCACATCAAAGCAGAATACACACAGCTCTTTGCTGGAAGATCTATAAGCAAAACATATGTGGATGTATGAGAGGATGTGCATCTGTTAGCTGTGTATGCTCATTTATAAACTACATTTCCATTCAGCCCACAGAGAGCAAAGATTGTTCAGTACACCTAACTTAATACTGCAAAAAGCAAAAAAAAAAAGGCAGTTTTTATTTCCTGTCCTTTTCCAAGTTATATTTTTGTTTTCCTGACACTTAAATTTCACCCAGAATAACTTCCACAGTGGTGTTTAAAAAGCATATTTAGCAAGCACTGAGTTTTTCAGGCTGAATCATAACCTTTTAACATTCAAAGCAGATGGCAATGGCTGTATTTCTTTGTTTCCCCACGGAAAAAAAGTAAAAAGCAAAATAAGAGGGGGGGGAAAGAAGAGCAGGAAAGTGGAAAAACACATAAGTTATAGATCCCCAAATAATATCAATTTCCATGTCTTTAAATCATGTTGACTCATCAATTTCCATACATGCACTTTACAGCCTAGTTCAAAGACGTAAACTATGGGATGTGGGATGTGATGTCCAAAGAGTCACAAGTGTCTTTCTGAACCCATGTACAACATTCAGTCATTAGAGTTTATCTCCACAGTATCTGCAAAATTAGTATGGAAGAATAGGAAAAAAAAAAAAAAAAGAGAGAGGATTCCTCAAACATGAAGTACCAAATTTCGCTGCTACCTAGTCTTTGTATTAACATGCACCTTTCTTATTATCATCATTAATTTCAGTTCAAAGATAAATGAAGGAAAAAAAAAGATCATAAAAATATCCCACTTAGCTGAAGCGCTGCATTTGCTCCCTCACAGCTTGATTCCACTTGCACAGGAATCTATTCCCAGGCCCTGATCCAAATCCACAGAAGTCAGGGATTGCTTAACTTCAGAGTCCCCCTCTAGCGGGGCCTGGGCTGCAGTCGGGGTGAGGGACTGCTGTTTTCGCAGAAGAGTACTTGAAAAGCACTAACTACTTTGGAATATGTGGTCTGCAGATAGAAAACAAATATGCTTGGCAAAACACAGAACTTTTTAAATGTTTGGGTGCTGAAAGGCCTGCGCCTGTGTTTGAAGCATGACTGGAAGCCACAGAAAGCACTACCTGTGGGGGCGACTCATGTGAATCACAGAACAGCTGCCTACCTAGGTGAAAATGAAAGAGCTTCCCTTCCTCCCACACCCTGAAAGGACTAGAGATCATTTTTGTACTTCAAAAAAACACATTAAGATCAACTTGTTTCCCAGATACTTTTGTCAGTATAAATTCATATCATAATTTCTCCAGTGGCAAAGCTGCTTTATGAGGTTTCCATGCTCCAAACCTCTCATCTACCCCCGCATTTCAGTGAGGCAGCCTGAAGCCGAAGTTCAGAAACATCTACATCAGCACAGCTCAACAGCTAAATGTGGGGGAATGACAAAAACCTCTGAAAGCAATTCCGCAGAAAATACCCACTCTGGAGCTGCGCATATGCTCCTGTTAGCTAAATATAAAGTTTAACAAAACTCCCATCTTGTTCCAGCCACGACCTTCGCTTTATTTAGAAATCTTCCAAAAACAAACTGGGTGGCATATTTACAGCTTTTGCCACATAAACATCCCACACAAGGCTGGGGAGTGAAAAAAGAACATCCTGACAGTGTTAAAAGAATCAGAGAAAATTCATTCAGTCCACCATAGTCTGTCACCGGTGCAGAAGAAAACAATCATACTCTACAACACAAGAACAGGGAGTAAAGACCATGAATCCACATCCCTTCATGCCATCAGGTATTACATGGGAAGATAAAAATGACTTAGATCAGGTGTGAACACGTAATCACAACATTCACGATAAATAAACCAAATTGCACTATACAGCACTTCGGACAATTGCAGGAGGACAGAAAATACCTGATCTGGTAAGTGTGAGGAAAAAGCGACTCCAAGACTGCAAGACTGTTGGGTTGTTTTGTGGTTTGGTTGTGGGTTTTTTTGTTTGGTTGGGGTTTTGTTTTGTTGGTTTGGTTTTGTTTGTTTTGTTTTTTAAAATACATTCCTGTCAATCTGTGTAGGTTCTGCGCTTTGCATCCACTTGTCACAGGTTTTGTTCTATTTGTGTTTGTTTATTCAGTTTTTTTTATCTTTACCTCAAGCAACTACAGCTTCAATGAAATATATAATTATAACGTATCACACAGCTTTGCAAACCTCTACAAAAATTGAGTTAATTGCAGCACTTTGTATGGTTTCCTTTTTCTTCAAAACTTCACCTATTCCAAATAAGAAAGGTACTTACTTCAGATGAGCATGGAACATAATTGTATACAGATATTTAAAAACATCTATCCTGACACTGTCTCACAGTCCACATCAACATTACTGCCAGCAAGCGGTACCCAGCAGCCCCACACCGAAGCTGCACATACCTACCTTTAGGCTATTTACACATTTGAAGGAATATTTGCACTTCTTTGACTTCCATTTTCCTTTTCCCCAGCTTTTTCTTCCCGGTGCATTAGGAGTGTTTGTTGGTGTGTCAGGGCGTTCGGTGTTAGTACCGCTTTCAATACTAACCGCATCATCCTGAAAACATTCAAATTATATAGAATGTAACAAAGGTATAATTAACTGCCGTATAAATTCAACTAATTTTGCAGCACTTGGCCTTTGCACTTTTCCTTCTCCTCCATAGGAACAGAAGATCTCCTAGGACTTGGTGTTATTTAGATTCACATATTTAAATCTATTACTAATATAATAGCATTCCTCCCTAGAAACGGAAAATGAGTCACATGAGGACTGATCCAAGAGGGAGAGACGTGAACTGTGATCTAGTGATGTTTCTTAAGAATACTGGTAGCTGCTCTTAAGAAAAATGTCTAAAGATAAAGTTGTCACTTTCCCTAGAAAACATCTTTGACATAGATGAAGTGAGTACTTCTGAAGTAATGAAGGAAGAGGTTGTCTGTGTAAAAACATTATGCTTAGCCATACCAAGAACCTAACTGTTCTGAAAGGCTTCTGTACGTGCTCAGCAGCATCAGGCACAGCACAGTTCTGCAATAAGTCAGCACTGGCACTGTAACGGAAGTCCCACCTCTCCCTCCTGCTCTTTCCTACAGATACTTGCTTCAGCTAAAAGCTAAATTAAAAAAAAGGAACAAAACCAAAAATAAAATTCGCTTGCTGTCTGATCAGCTAACTAATCCAACTGGCCCTCTAACCGTCAGCCACCAGAGCTAAGGTAGGGATGGGCAAAACAACCCACCCAGTCGCTGAGCAGTTTTAGATCAGCTTTGGACAATTAACAGAAACTACAATTTCACACTCAGTCTCACTGCGGGTCACTACTCAGAAGGGCGTTTCTATTCTCTGCACAATCCATCCCAGTACACCTCAACTTCACCTGCATCGTAACTTGCAGCCCTGTGCTTCCATAAGAGTAAGTTCAGCTTGTTAAAAATCAACGTGGGGTTTTTTTTCTGGCAAGCTCTGTTCACTTCCCATCAGAGTAGGGGGGGAAAACACTCATCTCAAGGACACGTGATTTCTAGATCTGAACTAAGGGAGACAGAGACAGACAGCCTGTCACAGGAAAAGAATAAGTGTAACATGAAGCTGCACCAGGAACTCCTCTAGGAATACAGAATAAGGTCAACTATAAACATTAATGCACCAATTCCCACCAAACATTTCTTCTTTGTCCCAGTTTCATATCTGTATCATCAGAAGCCAGCAGAGGTGTACCGGCCTTTGGTTGCCCAACATCTCTGAAAATCAGGACATCAAGAGGAGAAAAAGGAGGAAAGGCAACACACAAGCCTATAAGTGAACTGCCCAAACCTGGAGTCATACCCTTCACGTTGCACCCCTAGGAGATCCAACCCTCCCCAAATATGCATAACTGAGTTTAGCAATTTTTATGTTTTCCAGTTTCTTCTCCTTTACCCTAAGAAATTTCAGAGCTTGCCAAATGCTTGTCTCCCAAGCACACTTGCTAGCCAGGGTCGTAATGCTTCACAAGACCGAGGTTTTCTCTTGACTAGTCAGATATTGTTAGTGTAAGAACACCAGGTACCTGGTATGGTACAACTATACCGAGTACCTGCAACTACAACACAACCAACAAACTTGCACCCAGGATACCTGTGGAAAAAAAAAAATACATCCTTTCTCCAAATCAGCACTATTTTGCCAACTTTTAAACAAAATCCCTGTCTTTCAGGAGTTGTGGCTTCCAGTAACAAACTCTTGAAAAGGGAGTCCCTTCACCATTGGGATAGGTCACATTTTCAATAGCCAGGCAGCCCACGTCCGTGGTCGCTGACAGCCTACACTAGGCACCAAAGCAAACCTGAACGCCTTCGTCACCGAATTACACTTGGATTCACAAATGCTGCTGAGCAGTAAAAAAATTCAGTAGCAGTGGTGGGGAGTGCCTCGAACCTACCTGTCGCTCACTAGCAGCACTTTCACAAGTTGTGGGGGCCATCAGCCAGATCCCTCACTTTCTGGATAAGTGCTCTAACCAGGAAAAAAAACCATGCTGCATAAAGCTGACACCCAAATAACACCCCTGCTCCCAGGAACTACATAATCTAAGGTATCTAGCGGTTATTTTAAGTTTATCTTTCAAGTATAAAGCTATTCTACGTCAATCACATTACCTTTCTTCTGAACACTAGATTTCAGCCTAACTTTGAGATCACAGCCCTCATCCCTGCTGCCGCCTTCTGCTGACAGAAGCTTATGTGCACTATCCCCTATTCCTCATTCACCGAAGGGCTGCACATATAGATTTATGCTGCGTGTTACTCTGCAATGTGACAGTGAAGACACACGATGCAAAACTGCAAGAAAGAAGGAAAACGTTGCTGTTTTGCAGCAAAAAATAATAAGAAAGCCTGACATTTTGAAGTGGACTTCGAGTCGGAGAGGGCTTAAGAGTTTGGGCCTTTGATCCTCCCTCACCCACGTGGAGGAGAAGTGAGTGTCTCTGCCCCAGACCCACGCCGGTCCCTCCCTCCCTCCCCTGAGGGGCGGCCACCGAGCTGGGGCGGCCACCGAGCCGAGGCGGCGGGAGGACACCCCCTCCGCCCCCAGCCCCTCTCCCGCCCGGGATGCGCCGCGCCCCGGCGGGGTCCTGGGGCCGGGGGACCCCCGAGGGGCCGGCCCGGGACGCGAGGGAAGGGGAGGGAAGGGGAGGGAAGGGGGTGTCCCCTCACGGCGGGGCCCGACGGGCGGCGGCGGCCCCCCTCGCCTCAGCGCTCCCGCCCGCCCCCGGCGCGAGGCCCCGCGGCCGCCGCGCGCGCGCTCCCGCCCCACCGCCCCTCCCCCCCGCCGCCTCTCCCCCGCTCGCCCTCACGTTCTCGTCGCCGGACAGGTCCCCGGGGTTGCTGTTCTCATCGCTGCTTAGCTTCTGCTTCTTCGCCGGCATCTCACCCCCTGCTCCCGCCGCGGCCGCCGCTGCCGGGGCTTCTCCCCGCTCAGACATCTTCCCCGCCCCCCACCCCGCCACGCAGCCGCAAAGCGCGGACGGGGAGGTCGAAACGCCTGCCGTAAAGCAACCCCGCGCCCTGTTCCCTTGTCGGGGAGCGGCGGGCTGCCACACTGCTGAAAAAGCGCTCTTCCCGCCGCCAGCGCCTCAGGGGGCCGCTGGCTGAGGGACGGCGCGGTCCCGCCTCGCCTCGGCGGGGCCGAGCGTTACGTTAACCCGTCGTTTAACAGCGGGGAAACGTAGCGGCACTTATAGCGCCGTTGGCAGCGCGGCCGGGCCGGGGCGCGACGCGTGTGAGGTAGAAACAGGCACTCCCTGTCGCCGCGGGCGTTAACGGTCGTGCTGCCCATCGTCGCCCGGTTCTTGTGCCTAAAGGGTTTTTCTTTATTCTCCTCTTGCTCTATAGAAGTCCTTTAGCCTGGAAGTGGTGTTGCCAGAGAAGGAAGATAGGCTCTGCTCTGCTGCCTGCTCCTGTAGTCCCTGGCAAGTTCCTACCACAGCTATAAATTAAATAACTGCAGTCTCCACGTTTTTATGTATTTATTTCAAAAAACGTGGGTCCCAGAGTCATAGTAATTGTGAACGTTAAAAAAACTCCTCTACCAAAGGGGAAAAACAATTTGCCCACAGGCACGGCGTCATATCTGCTTTTCTTGTAGGGGCAGAAACAAGTCTTTCCTCCCTGAGGGAGATTCCAGTCTCAAAATGTGATTGCTTTGAGGGCAGCGATAGAGGTGAGCCATGCCCTGTATGTAAAATTTAATCTCGCATAACCTTCAGAGATGAAGAGATATGCTTACAATCATTCATGTAGCATAGTGTTTTTAGCAGTAGATAGCCTCTTTTTTTCTTCTGCAGAACTGCAGGCTCCAATGAAGCATTAGATAATATATAGCAAAAGGTTGTAGTTTACAATTAATAAAAGCTCTGCCCGGGTCTGTGCTGTAAGATCAAGGTTGTGATAAAAGTGTTTGTGGGAAAATACACAAAGAAAGAGCAGTCTTGTTTTTAAAATATGACTGGGTGTTTTCAGACTGGCATCTTGATTAAGACTAAATCACGACTGCGCTGCAGATCTCTTAAAAGAAGGTCACGCACAAAGTTTTCACTGCTGAGGGTTTTTAACTTCTCTCTGTGAGTGCCCTTGAGCTACTGGAGAGGAGAGAGCTCCCCTTCATTTTGCAGCTGTCAACTGATGCCCTCCAGACGGCCAGCAGTGCATTCAACTCTGCCTGGTTTCACTGGCTCATCCAAAACTAACGAAAGTGAAAGCCTGGGCTAGGCTGTGCTGCTTGGCCTGTGTGCAGGAAGGCTCCCCACCCACACCCAGCATCAACCAGCTCAGTCTCCGTCACCAGTATACTGGGCCTAGACTGATATCTGCCTTCTCCTGTCTTCTGGATGCGAGAGGACTTCCTTCACAGTGTGACAATCCTGCTGGCCTCTCTAAGCTGTTCTTAGTCTAACCCACTTGCCTTTTCTTGCTTTCTCAGAAGACATGAAAGGCTGGTACACCAGGGGAGCTGAGCTTCCAAAAGTCATCGTACGCTTCATCAAGCTTCTCTTTAACGAATTAGTTGTGTGGTTAAACACAAACTTGAAAGTTCAGAGAATTTGCTTCAGTTTGTGCTCTGCTGAGATTCTCTTTGGAAAGCCCCCATGCTTCTCTGTACCTCTGTTTCTCGACTGTATTATGGGAGAAGCATTTCTTACATCCCAGGGGGGTATTATGGAAAAGTGTATATATATAATAGTTCATTATTTGTTTAATTAGTATGATACTGCTATATAAATACCAGACATATATTAACTAAGAAGTAATAGGCCCCTTGATATAACATATAGAGGAAAATGTGAGAGCAAGAAAATATTTTTTAAAAATCTGCAGTCAGCTTCAAGTAACAATGATTTAGTGGTATTTTAAAAGCACATGGTGGGTACTTGGGAGGGCTAGGTTTGATATGTATGGGAGGATTTTGCCAAATGTGAGTTCTCATAGGATTGCAACAGTAAATGTTAAAAAAAAAAAAAAGTATTTCTGGAATGCCTTGGAGACATGGGGTCTTAAGAGATGAGCTGGTTTGGGGGTTTTTTTTTACATATCAGAATATTTCTGGGCCATTCAGGGACATTGAAATACTTTCTATATATGTGGGTTGAAAGTATATCAGTCTCACTCCTTTCATTCATTCCCTTCAAGGCGTGCTTCTTCACAGAACCATGGGATCATGGAGGTTGGAAGGGACCTCCAAAACTCATCATCTCCAACCCCTACCCAAAGTAGGGCTAGTTAAAGCTGCTTCCTCAAGGCCTTGTTGAGTCCAGTTTTGAATACCTTCAGCACAAGAGATTTTGTAGCCACTGTGGTCCCGTTTTCAGTGTTTAACTGCCCTCATGGTAATCTTTTTATTTCCTTGTAATGAGTCAGAATTTCTCATGCTTCAATTTGTGTCCCTTGCCCTTTAGCCTTGCTTCTCACCCTTTCCTCGTGCATTTGTTTTCTGTACACCCTCCCATTACAGGTAGCTGTAGGCAGCAAAAATCTCCCTCCTTAGCTTTCTCTTAAGGCTGGACAGATCCTGTTCTTTCAGATTCTCTTCATATGTCATGAGCTCCAGTCCCCTGACCAGCCTGGTGGCCCTCCACTGGGCTCAATCCAGCACATCAATGTATTTCTTCTACTGGGGAGCTCAAAACCGGACACTTGTAAGGTGTGATCTCACAAGTGCCAAACAGAGGGGAGGAATCGCTTCCCTTAACTTGCTGGCTACACTCTTGCTACTAACAGCCTCCTGTGTGGTTAACCTTTGTCACAAGGGCACCCTGCTGACTCGTGTTCCACTCACTGTACACCAAGACCTCCACATCTTTTTCCACTAGGCTCTTTTGCTGACCCCTAACCTTTACTTTTGCAAAAAGGTATTTCTGTCCCAGTGCAGGACTTTGCATTTGCCTTTGTTGAACTGCATGAAGTTCCTGTGAGTCCATTGCTCCAGCCTGCCTAGGACACTCTGCATAGAAGCTCTGAGCTCCAGCCTATCAATCATTCACCCTTGGTTTAGTATTTTTCACAAATTTGCTGTGATTGCCCCCACACATCATCCAGGTCATCCATAAAAGATGTTAAACAGTAGTGGTCCCAGTGTCAGGCCCTGAGGGATGCCACCAGTAACCTGCAGCCAGCTGGACTCTGCACCGCTGATCATTCTTTGAGCCAATGGCCAAGCCAACTTTCCATCCACCTTGTAGTCCATTTATCCAGCCATATTTTGCCAACTTGAATATGGGGGTACTACAGGAAAACATATTAAAAGCTTTGCAAAATGTTTACAATGTCCACATCTCCTCTTTTGTGCACACAGCCAGCCATCTCATTGTAGAAAGCAATCCATTTGCCATGGTAAATCCATGCTGGCTGTTCGCAGTCACCTTCTTGTCCTCCATATGCTTGGACATGGCTTCCAGGAGGATTTGCTCCATCACCTTCCCAGGGGCTAAGGCTAGGCAGGCTGGCCTTTCATTCCCTGGTTCTTTTTCTTGCCCTCCTTGAAGATAGGTGTGATGTCTACCCATCTGTGGTCATCAAAAGAACCTCCCCAGCTCACCATAATCTTTCAAAGATGATAGTGGCCTCACAGTGGCAGTGGCCAGCTCCTTCAGCAGTCGTCTTGCATCCTATCTGGTCTTACGAACTTGAATGAGTCTGGTTGGTTTCAGTGCTCCCCAACTTCTGTGCTGGATACTGCTTCACTCCCATAGGCTCTGCTACTGGGCCTGGGGAACTGGGAAGCCTCAGAGCAGACAGTATCAGTGAAAAACAGGAAAAAAAGTGATGGGTACCTCAGCGTTGTCCATGTCCTTTGTCACTGTGTCCCCTGCTCTGTGGAGCAGTGGACCCACATCTTCCTCAGCCTTCCTTGTGCTGCCAGGACACCTACAGAAGCCTTTCCTGTTAACCTTCACCTCCCTGTCTGCTTTCAGCTCCAGCTGAGCTTTTGTTTTCCTAACACCAGCCCCGCACACCCAAGCAATGTCTCTGTATTCCTCCTGGGCAGCCCATCTGTGCTCCCACTTTCCATACACTTCCTTTTTGTGCTGGAGCTCACCTGGGTGTTTCTTGTACATCCCCGCTGGCCTCCTGCCACACTTGCTTGATTTTCTATACATCAGAACAGACTGCTCTTTTTTTTTAGAGTAAGGTTTTTCTTGAAGATCAACCAGCTGCCCAGGGCCTCATGCCCTCTAGGGCAGTCTCCCACTGGATCCTGTCAAGAAGATTCCAGAGTAAGCCAAAATCTGCTTTCCTGAAGTCCAGGGTTGTAATTCTACTGCTTGCCTTGCTCTCTTCTCTCCAGATTTTCAACTCTACAGTCTTGTGTTTGCTGCAGCCAAGACTGAGCCTTCATTGAGCCTGGGGGGGTTTAGGCTGGGTATTAGGAGAAGGTTCTTCCCCCAGGGAGGCATCATGGCACCAGCCTGGCGATATTCAGGAAGCACTTAGACAAGGCCTTCAGAGACATGGTGTGAATTTGGGGTTGTCCTGTACAGGGACTTGAATTCACACCAGAGACATGGTGTGAATTTGGGGTTGTCCTGTGCAGGGACTTGATGATCCTTGTGCGTCCCTTCCAGCTCAGGGCATTCTACGATTCTATGATTCTACATCTTTGACCAGTTCTTTCTTGTTTGTAACAGGTCCAGCAAGACACCTCCCCTGCCATCTTCCTTCCTTGATATGCTTCAGGTAGCCTCTATAACTCAGAAGGACCTCCACCCCCCTGCATTCTTCTGGTGGTGTTTTTGGCAATCAGCTGGTCCAGGCAGGTACTTCTTTCTCCAAGACCAGGCAGTAGAGGATATTTAGGAAAGAATGTAAGAAATAGTGGTGGTTTAAAGAGACTAAGAGTAAGCTTAGGGTTTCGCAGCCGTGTAGGTAACACTGAATTTTGCCATCCTAAAAATGAAGAGGCTATGCCGTGTTGGGAAAGGAGAATACTGGAAATAGAGAGCTAGTGGGCAGACAGCTCAAAGAGCGAGAAGAGCCCTGGAAAACTAAGCTGCTTGCTTCCGCTGCCACAGGGAGCATGGAAAAGGCCAGAGCGGTATTCTCCCCAGGCAGTTATTTTACCTATGTACAGAGATAGCACTGCGCCTAAATTACCCAATACCGGCATCTGCTGTATTTAAAGTCTTCCTCTTTATTGATATAAACTGTTTTCTACATATGTATAGGTCAGAATTGCTGAATTAACTGGAAAATGTAAAATTTTTTAATTCTATCAGCTCGATGGGAAAACATAGCCATGGCAACTGAGGAGGATTCTGTTCTGCTCCTCATATTGTCAAAAGCCCTGTCAGTTAATCTCCAGTTACACAGGCTGTTTTACTGGTATTTTTATTAAGAATCTGAAAACACAGCTGGATTTTCAGAACATCGGTTGAGTTTGTAAGTCTGACAGCTAACATTGTAGTTTTTGCCTTATGAAAACATCAAATATAGAAACTAATGAAAAAGTTTTAAGACAGAAACCCCTAGCACCCCTTCTGCATAATGAGAATGCAACAGCCAGAAAAGGTTGCAGTCTTTTTCCCCCTCTACTTTTGAAAGATTAATGGGTCAAACCTTTAGCTGACTCATGCTCTGAAGGAACAGCTCACATATTTAAATCTTGCTGCAGAAGTTCAGTATGATATAGATAGAAGTCCTTTATTTTATCCATCTGCTAGAGCTAATGACCTCCATGAATATGGAAGGTGCGTCTGAATCAGAAGATGAGACAGCTGAGTTGATGTAACAACTCGTCACTACTGAAGGAAGTCTATGTCCCCCTGCTCTCCCCTTCCAAACCTTCTCCGTGTTCCTGGTTTTCTGCCACTTACCTTCCATGGGCTCTGCTTTTCAAAAGGCTGTCAATGAGCCAGTTCAGCTCACTAACCCAGAAGAAAACTGATCAAGCACAAAGTAACTTGATCTTTTCTCTTTGGCTAATGAACAAGACCAGACTTTTGCAAACTCTGTGATGACCACCAGAACTGGTGCAAAGGAAGGCTTGAAGCTGCAGCCAGGAGTGAAAGATGGCTGTGAAACAAGATCTCATCCTGATGGTGGAGGTGAGCTACAGCTCAGCAATCTCCTGAAATTTCCCTGGGTGCCACTTTAGTTTGTGGTTTGTCTTCAGGCATGAAAGAGTTCGAACCAAGGCGTAGGACTGTCTGTACTACTGTAACAATTCTGCTGTAATGGCAACAGAGGGGCAATAACGTGCAGTTAGCATCAATAACGCCTAAACTCAGCCTGTGGTTTCATGGTCAGCAGCAGTGCTGCTCAGGCAGTCCCGTCCCACCCCATCCATCGAATTTCTTCTGCTCCCACCTGCCCTCCCATTCTCTGCCAGGGAGTGATTTGTAGGGCTGTGTAATGAATCACACAGGTCAAACGATCTGGCAGAAGAAAATAAACATTTCTCCATTTTGCCTGGCTGTATTAGGTCAGTTCCCTTGTTTGTTCACAATGTAGCTACACAAACAGTTCTGCTGGCGCAGTGCAGGGAGTGGCACTTGAACAATTGGTGGGAAGAGAGGGAGGTGGGAGGAGGAAAGCCAGAATTACTTAAGCCAGTATCGTCACCGAATAAATCCTCATGGACCCACAGCTCATGTGAAGAGAGCCTTTAGTCTAGTTTAAAGTGACCTTTCTTCCCAAATAGTTTTTTCTGTGTGAGAAGGAGCTCTCACGGAACCAGTGAGCCACATTTACAGTGTACAAAGCATATTCACAAAGGGACTTTAGACCCTAGTTTACAGAAGAAATGGGGGGGATCTGCAGCCCCACACTGGCTCTGTGACAAAGTCCAATAACTATGCAACCTCCAGGAATTCGGCTGCTGGTGTGGCAGATATGCCTGGGTCAGCAGCAGTTAAAAGTGTCCTAAATGCTAAGGGCTAATGTCCATCCTTTTGGCCATCCCAGAACTTGTTTGAAGAAGTGTGAATGGTAAAGTACTAAATCCATCACCACAGCATCAAATAATCTGAAAGGCCAGTATAAGAAACTAATGCTCAGATAAACTGTATTTCACTTGCCCTGTCCGCAGAGTGAATAGAAGTATGTGCAGCTACCTCCGTAGAATTTTCTCCACGTCTTCCCAAAAAACACTACAAGGATGGTCCCCACTGAGATCACCATTCAACTTGGGAAAGATACAACAGGTCAGGACCATCCAGGGAAGCCCCATGCTTCCATCACCTCTTGGCACCTCAGGGCAGGCTACTCTTGGCCTGGCTCTCTCCTTAACACCAGGGAATCCTCTTAGTTAAACAACCCCGCTCCGTGGGGAAGTTAGTACAGACTCAGGCCTTGCACTGCATTGTCTGTTCTGTGTAAGCGACTGACATGGTTTAGCCTCAGCCGGCAACCAAGCACCACCCAGCTGCTCGCTCCCCCCACAGTGGGATGGGGGAGAGAATCAGAAGGGTAAAAGTGAGAAAACTCCTGGACTGAGATAAAGACAGTTTAACAGGTAAACCAAAAGCCGCACACACAAGCAAAGCAAAACAAGGAATTCATTTACTCCCTCCCATGGGAGGCAGGTGCTCAGCCATCCCCAGGAGAGCAGGGCTCCATCACACGTAACGGTGACTTGGGAAGACAAACGCCATCACTCCGAACGTCCTCCCCTTCCTTCTTCCCCCAGCTTTCTATGCTGAGCATGACGTCATATGGTGTGGGGACATCCCTGGGGTCAGTTGGGGTCACCTGTCCCAGCTGTGCCCCCTCTCGGTTTCTTGTGCACCCAGCAGAGCACGGGGAGCTGAAAAAGTCCTTGACTAGTGTGAGCGCTACTTAGCAATAACTAAAACATCTCTGCATTATCAACACTGTTTCCAGCACAAACCCAAACCATAGCCCCACACTAGCTACAATGAAGAAAACCCACTCTATCCCAGCAGAAACCAGGACAGTATCACCCTCCAAAGGAGCACCTAATGCAAAAAAAAAAAAAAAAAAAAAAAAAAGATAATTGAATAAAACTTTGCAAAATGTGTTTTTTGCCTTGTCCTATTTTGTACCTAACTTTTGCCATTTTCCCATGCCCCACCCTATTTTTTCTATGTAATTTACCATGACAATACACTTTCCCTTAAATATTTTTCTATTGAAATAGCCAGGCACAACACTTAGCCCAAAATATTTTCCACTGAAACACACACAGCCATGATGACTCTGTTGGCATCATCTTCAGAAGCTGCTCACAGTGCTAAAATATCAGTGCAATGATTAGCTGCAACAAAATCTGATGATTTAGAAATGCCTTAGAGACATAGTTATTATTTCTGATTCTGTCTTTCTTTAGCTGCACGGTGCTGGAACTATTTGCTGGGAAAAATGGTCTGACACCTAAGGTTAATCTATATTTAAATAAATGGGTTATTCTCTCGGCTCATATCTGAGTTTAATTTTTCAGTGGTTGTACTGGAAAAGCTCCAAAGCAACTGTGAAACCTCGTAGCAGGGCGCAAGCACAGATCTGCCACCAGTGCTAAGGGGGCACGGTCCACACCAGCAGGTGCTGGAGCAGCTCCTGTGTCCTGTCACCTCACGGCTTTGCTGTTGCTCTTTCTTCTCCCAAGACCCTGCTCCCCAGGATCTACCTGTCTCTGTCGTGACTGGCACCTTTCTGGTCCTGAGCCATTCCTCTGCTCACGCCAGTTCCTGTAGACTTGTTAATTCTCTACAAAGAGGAAAGTCTTGGGTGTCAATGGCTTTGTCCCCTACTTAGAGAATGGTTTCACCCTATTCCAGTTCTGTGCAGCTGCAGGCTACCACCAAAAAGCACGTTCCCATTCCGCTGTCACTCCCCCTCCTGCCTCAGCCATGTGTTCCCTCCATTACACATGGTGGCAAACCCAGTTTAGACTCATTTAAACTGCATGTGACTGCGCTCTCACCTGTACCCAAAGGCTGTGTTGCTGCTAAAGCGAGGGGGCTCCCGGGGGGTTCCTGCCTTCAATGCCTTTCCCCGTTGCACATACGGTGCGGGACAAGTTCACACACACGAAGATTTATTGGTGGGGTTCATAGCTGAGGGCATGCATTGAACCTAATAGTGAAAATAAACTAAAGAGAGAGAGACTGAGAAAGCGAAAGAAAGGGGGAACTCTTCAAAGTAGGCAGCTGAGAAAAAAGTGAGGGGGTTTCCCCAGAAAGCATCCTCTCCTGGACTCCTCTCCCTGTAGCATTTTTCCTATGCTAATGACATAAAGTTTATTGGGACCCACCCAAATGCTATTCATTTTAACCGCTTATGTTGCAGGTGCTGCACGCTGGGTGGTTGCTGAGCTTTGTGTCCCCTGCCATGTAAAGCAAAAGCTACAAGCAGAGGGGAGGTACAGCAGTGAAGAAGGGGTGATTCTCACACGGGCGGCAGTCACTTCCCATGGGAATCTGCCAAGGACACTATCAGGGGTTTGCAGGTGCAAGGTCATGAGAATAACAGCATGAGAACAACAGCATGAGAAAAACAAGGGAAAGATACTGCTCCAGAGGCTCTGGGAAACATCGCCAAGGCAGCTGGGGTGAGAGGACACAGAGCTGGGGGTGGAGAGCAGGTATGGAGTCACGATGGAAGGACCGTAGCAATACAGACGGCTAAGGCACCTATGGCGCTGGCGCGACAGCCCCAGGGCACGCTGCTGGTACCTGCTGTGTCCTTCCTGTCAGTCACACAGCTACAGCCAGAGCTCGGGGAGGCACAATCAAGGAGAATTGTTCCTGGGCCAAAACATCATTTTAGCTATATGAGAGCCAGGCATGAACCTACTTTTTAGGGACCCCTCTCCTACGGCCAACGCCCGTCTTGAGCCAACATTACTGACTGTTTAGATATGAGGGATACGCTCAGATATGAGGGATCCGCTCAGATTGAAAAGTAACCAAGCCAAAAGGAATGGTTTTAAGCACTACCCCCAGCGTCAGAAAGAAGACAGGCGTGGAGAGGTACAGGGGACAGCATGCTCTCTGAGCAGCAGCAAGGGCTGAGTTTTTTCTTAAACCCGATGTGAGGGTTTAAACACTTCCAGCCATACTGTCCTGCCCTCTGCCTTGTGCGGGCACAAGCTCCCTGGTGGCCTGGTTCAGGGCGTGCATCTAGCCGCGAGCTATACTGCTTCTCTTTGTGCCATTTGAGTTTTCCCCCAACCTGGTTTACCACTTGGCTACACAAATAGTTGTGTTGGCCTGACAGGGGAGGCTGCGCAGGGCTATGAGCAAGTGCCAAAGGGAAGGTACAGAACAGAATACATAAGCCTGCTTTGAAAAATAACAGGTTAAACCATGGCCCAACATGGCTTTGCGCCACTTTTCCACTTGAAGACCTTAGAAGGTTTGGCGATGACAAACCTGGTCTGTATCTGTGTCAGGTACTACCAGAGTAGCACGGTGCTGTTGCAATTGTGTTGCACTGTTCCTTGCTGCCATCCTTTAATAGTATAGCAGCATTACCGAGTGGGACTCTCCCTCATGAAGTCTTTTCCAATCTATTCGTGTATAATTTAGCTGTTGGAATTGAAAATGGGCACATTCCACATGGAAATTACAAAGAAGTGGGAGGGGACTGAAAACACACTGGGGTGTAGGATTAGAATTCCAAAAGCTCTTCACATATTTTTAAAAGGGTCTGAAAACAGCTTTTTAATGAGGATAGATTTGAGATACTACCCTTAGGCAGAAATGGTCGACTACACAAGCATGGGACAGAGGGCACACAGGTAAGGACCAGGAAGGAGGCTGAGGGGATTATCACAGATAAAAAGTTGAATAATGTCAGCTACTGCAGTTAAGGTCTCATCTGTTTATCCAGTTCCAGGCACTACACTTCAAGAACAATATGACTCAGCTGGAAAGTGTCCAGAGAAGAACCAGCAGGAATGATGAGAGGGTTGAAAACATGGCCTGCATGGAAAAATGGAACAAACTGGAACTTCTTACCCTAAACAACAGAAATCTGAGAAGAGATATGATAACAGACATGAAAGAAATGAAAGACCATTGAAAAGAAGAAATCATTTGTTTTTTATTGGGCAAGAAGTAATGGGCTTTAATTCCAGTAAAGAAGATTCAGTTTATATCTAGGATACTATAGGAATAGTTAACAAATAGGAATAGATTACTGTGGAGGATGGTATACAGAGACTTCAAGGTTAGAGAAATGTTAGTCAGGCATAATTTAGGCATAACTGATCCTATATAAGGCCAATGGCCTCTCGAGTTCCCTTCCATAGAGGCATGTTCCAGGTGCAGGGCAGACCAGAAGGAAGCACAGAATTAGCAGGGATTAGTGGACAATAAAACAGTCTAACAGATTACCTAGCAGCAAAATCAGGGGAACGTCTCATTGGCCTGCTTCCTTTCCCTTTAGTGCCACAGTAAGGTCTGAGCTCAGGGTAGCTACATATTCCTGCTAATCCTTGAGCAACTTAAGAGTTAATGTTTCCACAGTGAATATGCTGGCTTGGTGCTGGGAAGTGGTTTATAAAGTTGGGCAGTAGAAAAAAATTGACTGTGAAAACTGTGGAGCCTCCAGATCCTTTCTGCATCCCGTGGCCTATGCTTGGCCATTCGCTGTGGCTCTTTTTTGGATGAAAACTGTGTTGTAATATTGTAAAACAACGATAAGAATAGCTGGTTATTTTTTTAGTTCAGCCTCAAACATAAGGCCTGCTTTTAAATTGTGTAGCCCAAGTGTAGCGTCTGAGTGCATACATGCTAACCATTGCTAATCATGGTTCATGTAAATACTCAGGTGGCAGGCAGAGGTCTAGCCTTGTGCATGCAAAGCAGCACAGCTGCGTGCTGAAGTGCAGGCTGAGCATCAGGTACTTCGTATCTACTCTTCTCCCACCTGATACCATCCGTTAGCCATTGGGCTGCAGAGTGCCCACACTGCTGGCAATGGGTTGACTCTTAACTTCATTTAAAGAAGCTCTTAAGTAGATGGAAATGACACTACATAGGGTACCAGAAATGTTTACAGCTTTAAAATATATATTTTAACTACCTATTTACTAGCTGAGCATGAGCCAGCAGTGCCCAGGTGGCCAAGGAGGCCACCAGCCCCCAGGCTTGTGTCAGCACTGGTGTGGCCAGCAGGAGCCGGGCAGGGATGGGGCCCCTGTACTCGGCACTGGTGAGACCCCACCTCGAATGCTGGGCTCAGGTTTGGGCCCCTCGGGACAAGAAGGACCTTGAGGTTCTGGAGCGTGTCCAGAGAAGGGCAATGGAGCTGGGGAAGGGTCTGGAGAACAAGTGTGCTGGGGAGCGGCTGAGGGAATTGGGGTTGTTTAGTCTGGAGAAGAGGAGGCTGAGGGGAGACCTTATCGCTCTCTGCAACTATCTGAAAGGAGGTTGTAGTGAGGTGGGGGTTGGTCTCTTCTCCCAGGTCCCTAGTGATAGGACAAGAGGAAATGGCCTCAAGCTGCATCAGGGAGGTTTAGATGGGATATTAGGAAAAATTTCTTTACTGAAAAGAGTGGTCGGGCACTGGAGCAGGCTGCCCAGAGAGGTGGTGGAGTCACCATCCCTGGGGGTGTTCAAAGAACATTTAGACATGGCACTTGAGGGCATGGTTTAGGAGACATGGTAGTGTTGGGTTGGCAGTCAGACTTGATGATCCTAGAGGTCTTTTCCGACCTTAATGGTTCTGTGATTTGATGACTCCGTTACCCTGTGTTGTTTGACTGTATTTGGCAGAAATCATCAGGGCCAGATCCAGCTATGAGCCAGAGAACTCCTTAGCCCACTTCATTCAGAATTATTATCAAAAGACAGCCACAGAAAACCCTTTTAAGAAAATAAATTGGGTTTCTTGTAATAAAATAAAGATATTTGTATATTTGTAATCTTGTCATATACTTACCTGAGATACAGCCAGTTGGTTCACTGTCACTAGTTCTGACGAGCTATGGGCAGCTTGCTTTTTTCACTTCCATGTGTAAAACTGAAGGAAATAATAATGCTGATTTCCTCACTAATAGACTTTGGACCCTATTGAGAGAAAATGCTCTTTAAGACCTGCTTTATTATTTTTAGGAGAAAAAAAGAGATCAGATTTTTAGGGGCTCTGAGAGCTTTTGAGATGACTTGCTGAGAAAATTGCAGATTTAAGACTGCATGAAAAGCCTTCGTTCACATGTAGCATCTGTTGTATCTAACTAAATTTATTTCTTTCTACTTACCTTTCACTTGGTACTAAAGCATACTTCTTTTTTTTTCCATAATCTCTAGTTCTGCTTTTATATAACACAATCTGAATTAGACACAAAGAATGTTGAATTGGAGGTAATCATAGCTAAGGGGCTTCAGAGAGAGGCAGACTGACCTCAGAGGAGGTTCAGCAGGAGTAGGATGCTGTCCTGGCCACCAGGTCATCAGGAGCTGCAATGTTCCAGCCAAAACATTGCTACTGACAAGGAAAGCTAATGAATGTGTACGCTAACCAGCTCCACAGTGGAGCTCAATAGCTGTTTCATTTACCTTTCATGGATTTTTAAGAGTAGAAGGGGTATTATATCATCTAGCTTGACCTCCTATTTAATAAGCACAACAGAATTTTACTGAGTTAGTTAGTGTTGAGCTCAAAATCTCATGTTTATTAAAAGTATTTTCCACAAAGGCGTCCAGTCCTGAGCTGAAGACTTGAAGAAATGGAAAATCTACTGCTTCCCGTGGTACTCTGTTCCACTGGTTAATCACTCTCACAGTTGAACAACTGTGCCTTATTTCTTATGTGAAATTTGCCTGGCTCCAGCTCTTACCATCTCTCCTTGCTATGTCCCTCTCCACTAAAAAAAATAAACCTGGTATTTCTTCCTTTATGAATAAATTTTGTTATCAAGCCACCTAGTAGTCTGTCTCTGGTATTTTTATTTTTTAAAGATTAAACATACAAGCTCTTTAAGGGTAGAAACCAGCATGCATATTGTAAACAGCTATGACCACAGGAGTATTTACTGCGAGTGCCCTGTGTACCCAGCCCATCAGACCTCTTGCCATGTCCCTTCTCTGGAGGTTACTCTCCTCTGTCTGCTGGCAGAGCCGGCTCCCAGCCCACTTCAGTCCCAAATAGTTTGGTTTGCTTAATTCCTTTACCAGTAAGTGTCCTGGCTCACTGGGACTGAACGGGGCAGCTCTACTGGCAGATCTCAGGCAACAGCACCGTTTGGTGGAAGGAGGAGGCTGGTGACCAGCTCCTGGCACAGCTGAGCACAGGAGTGGATCGCTATCCACAGCCATGGGGCTCTGACCCACAGTGGTTGTCCAACTCTGGTCACAATTCTGTGACAAATTAAGCCAGTCTAATTGCCACAGCCCTGATCAATCCCTGGCTACAAGATCCCATCTTGTTCCTAGTGCCAACTTTCATGCTCATATGACCCTCAGTGACTCCAAGGCAATAAATCAGCAGAAAGCTTTCACTTTTCTTCCCTCTGAAGTAGTTTCCTACCACTTTGGTGCCCAGAACCAGCTCATCAAGAGACTGGACAAGTTCCAGTGTCAGCGCAACGGAGGACATTGAAATCTGTGTTCATATTATAGGTGTCAGCCTCTACAGCCATTTTTAATCTGCCTGTGACTGTGAGTCACAACCCTAAGTTTCTCTGACCTCATAGCGAAATGCCACAGCTCAACACCATTCTCACAATTCATCCGTAGAGCCAAAACCACCTCAAAGATAACAATTTTGTTTATAAAGTCAAGTTTCAATACAATACAGATGCATAGAAGAGGTAATATTAGGACTGGATTTTCAAATTGTTGTTGGAGGAGCCCTGCCTACATCTCAGACTACATGATGCTACCAAGAAAACTGGAGATCAGCATACTTTCAAGGTCCCTGTAGATACCCACTGGGATGCAGCCACTCTGATAAAGATCTGAACTGGAAGCCAGAGGTTTAGAGAGAAGGTCCCAGTTAACAACCTTGACTACATCTTTGGTTGCTGCACATCAGGATAATGTATAGCCTTCTGCAGAACAACATTATTTTACTCTTGGCTCAACGATGATGTTTAAATACTAGAAAAGAAAAGAAAGACTGCATTGTGTTGGTTTAAGATCTGTAACAATGGTGATCACCTAATCTAGCCTTTGTTTTGTTTTACTCAGGGAATGGCACTTGACAGTTAAAGGAGTGGTAATACCTTAACGATGCTCACGCTCATACACAGATTCCCACAGCAGCTAAACAGGCACTGGCCGTCAGGCTGCTGGTCATGGTCGTCTATCTTCCCCTTGTGCGTGTTCATTTCATATGCCCTGTAGTTCTGATTCACAGCAATTTGTAAAGTAATAAATTCCTTACCAAAAGCTGGTGACACCTCCTCCAGAAGTAGAAGACTCAAAAGCTTTCGAGTAAAGGAAATAATTCACATACCTCTGTTTTCTAATATAAACCCAGGAATTATTATGGCTAATATTGGCGTGCCTTTATTTTTTAAATAGATGTTGGAATATAGCCAGCTGCCACAAACAATCCAAACCAAGTTACCTACCTTGTTTCTAGGTTGAAGAAGTGTGTCCAGTACTAAAACCAGATTGTACTTGGCTGTACAAGTTCAGAGCAACTAAAGATATGGCTAACTTTAAATGCATGTACACATGCAGGTATATACACAGCATTTCCACACCTCCTCAGCTGTAATTACATGCCATAGTCTATCAGAGAGTTTAACATTGTGCTGAACTGGGACCTCAGTGTGTTCAAATTTGCAAAGACAAAGACTAGAAGAAGGAAATCAAAAAACGCCAGCAAATTCTGCCTTCAGTGGGAGCCGTTTTTCATATCAAGAGTGTACCGTTTCGGAGACATCTGAGGGCAAAGGTTTTGTTACACCCATTTTCCCATGTAATACCTACGGCACTAGACACTTCAAGTGTCACTGTAGTGAGACGGAGGATCTGAAGATCTATTAAAAAAAATTACAAACACCGTATCAAGATTAAGCAGATCCCACTCTCTCACACTGTAGGCAATCAAAGCCAAACAAGGTGATTCAATATAGATGTCTAAATTTTTATGGCAGTGATGCATCACCTTTAATCAGGATGCCCACCAAAGTGTTGGTGCTTGCACGGGAATTATACTGGATCTGCACTGTGACCTGTTTAATTAAGTTCCCTATCTTTGGTAATGGCCAGATCCTATAAAACCAGGTGCACAAATACTTGTGGTTAGTGGTTTCTCCCTAACAGTATCACTTACAGTTTGGCTACATTCATGCCATGGAATTTTAGGGTTTATATCTCTTACATACCACAGTTTGATCTCTATGCCTTTAAGTGGGGATGTTCACATTTTTCATTAAAATACTCAGAAGAAACTAATGAATAATTCAGAAAATACTTTCTTCAGCCAGCTAATCTCTCACCCTAATACCCTGTAAGCCAATGGAGGTTGTATAGTGTTTGAAATAACATTTCCCCCCATGCTCATTCCTATTCTGTTTCAGTGAATGGCTTTTTGTGAAAGGCATGGGTGGAAGAACCCCAGTGTGTCCCTTTTAAGTGTTCATTTCATGCCGCTTCATCATAGTCTCCCCTCATTGTCCCATTTCTAAAATTAAGTTTTAGCATTTTTCCTTTAATACCCATGGTTTTCCATTCGTACGTGATTTTTACTGCCCATCTCTCAACCTTTTTCTTTCAGCTATATTCTTCATTAGACACAGTGGCCAAGCTGAGCACATTATTCCAGAATATCCCTTCAGAAACCCTTTGCTTTGTCTCCAGGTCTCTCCTTCCTTAAATAATACTGACTAGCCTGCAGGTTTTGCCTCCCAGCTTCTCACCTCTTGTCATAAATAAATCCACAGACACCACTCCAGACAAGGAGTTTAAAATCAGTAGCCCCCAGATGGCAATTTTACAGACAATACCACCAGTTGTTTTTCTTATTACGTACATAAGAGTTTCGCTTGGGTAGAAAATGCGTTACTGATGTCTGGTTTATGATGCTCTTCCTTTGGAAGAGTCCTGGCAAGTAGAAAGAGCATTTGCTCTCTCCTTTAATCCTTCTCACTAGATCTGGGGATGGCATTGCTTCTGGCATTTATGACAGAGTAGGTGACACCGTCACCACGTCACTCCCAGGTCTGCATGACAAGTTATTACAGCAGAAGTGCAAGTACCGCAGTGAGACACCAAGCTGTGAGGACCAGGATGTCTCCTGCCACTTGGCAGCGTGACAAGGCTGTGCTGAGTACTGTGGCTTCTACTCCGAACTTTTGGCTACTCAGTGTTAACTCTTGGCAGTGATGAACATGGCTGGAGTAAGTACTGTTTTCTCCTGTCTCTGTCCTGTGATAGTATTCTACTTCTCTCAGACAGCTTGGTTATTCCTTGTAGAGAGCTTATTCAAAGGCTCATTCAAGTCCAACTCTCTGTCACCTGATTGTTCTCCTCTTCCTATTTTATTAATGGATTCAGAGTACTGTAATGTAGGGCTGAGACAGAAGTTTTCTTTTTAGATGTGTGAGGATCTGCCATATTTTGATTATCTTTCTAGTTTATTTTTCCATTTTGAGTTGTAGCTCAACCAGTGTCCCAGGCACCGAAGCATGGTTTTGCTCCTAGTTCTGTACATCAGCTGCCCACGTTCTTTCTGAATAGCAGGCAGTTTTAGTCGGTGACCAGATACCTTCCTCTAGATTCATCTGTGACACCGGAAGAAGTTACCTCTCCCAACTGTTCTTCAGTGCCTCTCTTCCATGGATTCCTGACCCTTTATGTCTGTCAGGCGAGTTGTTGATGTAAACGCTTCTAAACCCATCTCTGGCAAAGTGACCTAGGTTGTGAAAATGAATTATTTAAACTCTCTAAGCTAAGTTGGCTGGTTTTCACCCAAATGGGTTAGGAAGAATTCCCGCTACTTCACCAGAAAACACCTATGGAGTTGGTATTGTAAAAGGGTAGAAAGAATAGCAACTTTGATGGGGAGACATGATGACATAGGCAGAAGTGGCTGCTTTTTCCACCAACAGCTGGCTCTGGAAGAGAACATCTTCCTATAGACTGTCTGGCGGATGGGCTGTTGGTCTATGGAGCCTAAGAGAGCAAGGTATGAGTCTGAGGCTGAGAGGAGAAACCCCAGGAGACACAGGGCGGAGAATTAAAAGTAGACTTAGAGGACTCAAGGGCAGTGGCCTATATGTACCTGCCAGATACTTGTCTTGGAACATATTCAAGGAGAGGGAAGTCAGCTGCTAGGTAAAGGAGGCAATTCAATATGGTTAGCACTTGGAGGGCTCTGCAGTAAAGTTTCAGAGACTTTTAGCCCTTTGAAAAGCTTTTCCTTTCACTCTTACACAGGAATGATCTCGAGGTGGCACTGAATTTGTATTACCTTACTGATTAGCACAAGGACTCGGTTCTCAGCAGGGAGGATGCAGCCCTGGGGAACATTCACAACTAGGCAAAATAAGTGCTATCTGGCTTTGCATATTGCTGCATGGAACATTTATAGCCCAGTACATCACTTTGACCAATACTTAAAGATGATTCTATGAAAACTTAGACATGTGCACACATCCCAAGGCTATCCAGACTTACCACTGGCAAGGCCGAAATAGGTTTTTTGAAAGAACATAAAATATCACACTTTGGATTTAAACCTAGTACCTGGTCTACCAATACGACCTTCATATGGGATCCACTTTTCTACTTCTGCTTTCTGCAGGGCACCTTCTCCAGAAAAATGACAGTCAGTAAGACCAGGAACATCTCTACTATATGAATTTGCAAGTATGGATCAGCACTTACTAGAGGATGCTCTACACCATGCTCATCTGCGTGATATAGACAAATGTTCAAGGTGAGTCTGGCCAGGGCTCTGAGCAACCTGATGTAGTTGAAGATGTCCCTGCTCACTGCAGGGGGGTTGGACTAGATGGCCTCTAAAGGTGCCTTCCATCCCAAACCATTCTGTGATTCTATGATTCAGTAGGAGAGTGTGAGCTAGAGGAGCTTGATCTAAGTCCAGCCAGGACGTACTACTAGAGCAGCCATGGGGCCGGCAGTGCCTCTGTTTTATACCTAAGAAAGCAGTGAAGGGTTAAATGAAGCACTTATTGATGATGCTCCTTTTCAGAGACCAATGTTGGAGTTTCCAGGCACAAAATAAACATGAATTCTCTGGTCCTCTCAACATTAAAACACTGGATGAGCATTCACAAGCATGCTGTATAGTTTTGTTGGCATCTTGTTGAATCTTAAACTGTCTCAAAGCTCTGAAATGAGTATCCAGTTTTTGAGTCATGCTACCATCTATTCTACACTCCCATAACTTCCTTCCTTAGTCTTTGCTAATAACCTAATTTTTTCTCCCATTCTTTGCCATTTCCCAGCATGCTTTGTGAAGAAAGCCGATACTAAAAATTAACCTTATTTCTCTGCACTGTCTTCTCATCCTTTACCATTCCCCTCACTCCGTGACTGCAACATGAACAGGACTCACAGGCAATTATCATTACATTTCCTACATATCCTATGCAAAACATCATGCATATAGGTTGGAAAGCTAAGAAGATGCCAGATGGAAGGTTGGCCTAATTCTTTCCTCCTGTGAAATCATTCTGTACCCTATTCTGTGGGACAAAATAGCATGTGATGATGTAAATAAAGACGTAATCCTAACATATATGGTTGAACAACTAGTACCCTTATACCTTAGGCTTTCAGGGGTGAAGAAAGAAACAAATATTGAACATGTAAGACCATCATGAATCTGGACCCATCTGCTTGACTGCTCAGGCTGTTTGAGCTATAGGGACAAACTATATTCATCGGCAGTAAAGGGGTAATTGTCCCATAGCAACTGTCAGCATACATACTCTGGGCTGGAACACAGTTACTCAAGAATTTTCAGGTATTTTCAGGCAATTTAGATGCGATTCATTGCCCCCAGTGCCCTGTGTCTATAGCAGAGGTGACTCTCACCTAATCGCCTTGAGGTCCCTGTGCAATCAGTGGAGGAGGCAGCACCTTTCATCTACTCTGTTTTAGACATTTACTTTCGGATGGGGCCATTTCTGCCCTATGTGTCTGGCTAAAGGTGTAGTAAAGGGATGCAATAAATCCAAGACTATTAAACTTACAATTAAAAAAGAAAAAAAGGTTAATTCAGGGCTTAATATTGCAGTCTTTAGTTCCTTTCAGACCACATTCATACCTGATGTGAAGAGTCCCGTGTTGAGTGGATCCTATTAAATAAAGTCTGAAATTTTCATGTATAATTGAAAAAGATTTGCTTTTTGGAACAGTGGTGTGTTACATAAAGGTGACTAATTTCACAGTGCTGCACAGACACTGCATCAGATCAAGGCGTTCATGAAGAGAAGGAAAGTGACAGTGCCTGGAACTGTAATAGAGAAAATCGTGTGCAGGTGTTACCAGAATGTCAGGATCAACAGATTTGAAGCAGCAGCGATCACTGCAGTCAAATGACTAATCAGATAAGTTCACTGCCTCTCGTAAAAATTACTTGTGTGGATGATAAAATGCCAAGCTGAAGATTAGGTCCTCCTCCACAGGAAAAATAATGGGTAGAGCACAAGTTGCTGCTGATGAACACAAAAGGGAGTGAGAAAAACCAGGAAGCACATCTCTTGTCCTTGAGAAAAGGGGGGTTATTTCCATTCTGCCAGGTATTCTCCTCCCTTTTTTCTTGAGAATTGATATTCTTGCATCTGGAGCCCTTTATTTATCAGAACAAATCATTCCTGCCTATCTGCAAAACTTTTGGGCATCACGCCAGATCAGCAGCATTTCCCAACACATACGGCATGTTTAGCGGAGAGCAGAAAACAGTTATCCAGAGGAAAAGGGCACGCAAGGCGAGGCAAAGCTGTTAAGGTGCCTACAAAAGACTTGGCAGAGTTCAGGGGGAATGCTGACACACTGCACTGAGCTGGAGCTCATAAGGATTTCTATCTCTGATGAAACCCCTGTAGCCATCTATATCCATTTCTGAGCAGCTCCGTTCAGCCACAGTCTGCACTGACAGGTGCTTCAACCCTACCGCAGGCACGGATAGGTGTTTAATGGTGACAGGCACCTGAGCTAGTTCCCTGATCAATGGTTTGGCCTCCTGACAGGGCTCAGTTTTCATACATTTGAGAAAAACAAGTTCAATGAATACATAGTTCTCACCTCCCAAAGATATTTGCATTATCAATTACTGCCATGTAGTAATTTAATTCTTCTACCTATTAACTCCTCACTTAGATTGCACCGGAGGTAAAACACCACCTGCTACGGGCTGGAAGTTTTCTGCCTCCCTAGGGCATATTCAAAAAGGTAGTGATCTTTTTTCCTAAAATATGGTAACTTACAGACACAAAGTAAAATAATTTTACCAAAAAAGTGCATGCTTGTAACAGTGTGTTGGCTTCAGGACCTAGCTGAATTTTTTCAACTAGAAGCATGAAAGAATCAAAACCAGAAGAATGAAGAATTTATAAAAAAGGCAGCACAGTGCTAGTGTTTATGAAAGAGGACAGTGGAAATCTCCACAGGAAAGTTTTTGTGAAAAGTTATTTACCCCTGATTTTTCAAAATGAGTTTATGTGATTGTTATTATTTACCCGTTGTACTACGGTGGCTCAGGAGCAGTTGAGCTCAGCACTGTATATTGTTGGGCAAATATTTTCACAGTTTAAGTCCAAGACAAAAGACAACAGACCTGTATGGAGAGTGAGGAAACGATGCAACTGCATTAGTCAGCAAGACAGCATGTATTGCCAAGTATTTTCTAGGTATCAGGGCCAAGGAGAGCTACGAGGAGGAATCTGAAGGAGAACAATGAGCGGGGCTGATAGATACTTAATGGGAATAGTTTTTTTCTGAAAACGTGGCAAATATGAGACGGAAGCAGGAGCTGGTCTCTCAGTATGGATGATAGGAAGAGATAGGAAGGAAAAGCTACGGACCTCAGTGAAGGTGAAAAGATACAGCTGAGGTTTGATGAACACAGAAAGGGAAGCCAGTAAAACAGCATGGATGTGGCTACGCGTATAGTGTATGGATTGTACCTAATAACTGCATAGTTAGAGTTATCTGTATTCTGAGTAAAGTTATCAATGAGTTTCATATTCTTAAGCAGTTTGGTTGTAGACAATTTCTACAGCTTGCTCATGAAAAAGACCTAAAGCTTGCACTTGCACAAATAATTTTTCTCTGAGATGCATAGGAAAGGTTTTATCATAGAGGAGCATAAACAATTGAGACAGTCTGTACTTAAATGCATCCAAAAGAGGTCAAAAAAGGCAAAACTGATGCCCAGCATATGGGTCTGAGTGACAATCATGGTACAGTCATACATGGTGACTGAGAAAGTGATAAACAGGTTTTGGTAGCAAAGGCTGAAATGTCTCCCCTAGTTAGATGGAGAATAAACCCACTATGTATCCACAGAAGATGTCAAATCAGGATGAGAGTTTACTTTGAACAGAAGGGGTAGGGCTCAGACATCTCTATAACATACATGTATACATCTGAGCCAGTCACTCAAGCTCCCTTTATAGACAGTAAAGGTCTATTAAGTGGATTTTAGAGCAAAATCCATTTCATCCAGGCTAAATATCTAACACAGACCAGTTCTGAATAAAAAGGTCCCTAACCTTGGTCCCTGAAAATGCCTGCTTCTCTCCACTGACTACGGAAGGCAAGTCAGATGCCTAGTTCAGCTGTAGACAACTATGCTACAGGTGCCTAATGTTAGGTGAGATGACTGTCAACCCTTGAGGCAGATCTGGAGCAGAACTGGAAGTCTCCAGAATAGACCTGGCAGATAAGTATACATGCGAGTGTGAGGCATCCCAGAAGTAAAGTGCAAAGAGAACAAAGTCCGTACGTTTTTTTGTGTATATGTGCTGCTCATCGATCTATGATGTATAAAATTGTTGCTTTCAGAAAGAATGGAAAGTTCCTGCTCTGGATGGAGGTTTGCACCGCACTGCACATTGGCTATGCTAGCATAAGGAAAGCAACAAAGTGATTTCCCTGATGATTACAGTTAAGCCCAGTTCCAAGAATACTGTCTGTGCATCCAGCAAACTCTCTTGGACATGTACATTTCCTTTGGCTCTGAAGCACTAGGGCTGCAAACCACCATATAAGTGCATGAAATGTCCAGGGTTTTTCCCTTGAAAAAGAAAGCTTTCTTCGTTGCAAAGCTGAGTGCAGACATTAATATACATCTCTCTTACTGCTGGCAAAGAGGTGGCTGTTCTGTGAACATGGCACATCTGTAAATAAAGCAGAACTGGCATGCAACTGTAAGTTGTCTCTCATTTCCCACACAGATATCTCGCAGCTGTGGATGAAGGGTGTTTGAAGATAAGCATGTTTTTAAAATAGTAACTTTGATAAAGAAAGGCAAAGCTCAACATTTGAATTAGAATCTCACCGCTGCAATAAACTGAATTGTGCCAGGATGATTCCTTTGAATGGGTAAGAACGAACTGTGTGAATAAATAAAACAGTAAATGCTGGCAGGTAATAAATCTATAGTCTTTGGTTGCACAGTAAATCACTGTATCGTGCCTATACGCAGGGAGAGGATGAAAACACTTAGTGACTTTTGGCCTCTACAAATAAACAGAGATTCGTAAGTTACAGGGGAAGGGGAGAAATAATAATAATAAAAAAAAGAATTTGTAGCTACACTAATTCCTGTGGTTAGAAAGTATTTGGATAATGATGGGATATCAATAATAACCAGGAAGCAGAACAACAAACAACACAAAATAGCAAACTCAAAGGCAGTCGGCCCAGAGTTTTCTACCAAAGTCAGTTCAGAAAAAAACAAATAGGCAGATTTAAAATAACCATTATAACTATTGTGGATGAACTGAGCACTGTGTTTCTACAGGCTGATGACATGATGACTGCTTTGATTTCAACGGGATGCAAAGCGAGACCAGCACGCTGTTGACATAGACCCGTTGTTTCATACCGGGGAAATGCTGTTGAGTTAACGGGACAGGTCCCGACTGATTCAGACCAGAATCTGAGACTGGAATAAGCCAGCTGAAGCAGATTATTTTATCCTAGTGGAGACCTTTTAGTCCTCTAATTTCTCCAGGCCATAGGTAAATCAAGCATCAGGTAGCTGATACGGTGAAGGACCAGAGCAATGAGTGGCACACGGAGGCTGTAATGAAATTTCTGAAGTTCACTGAATTTCTCCTTGTGCAGAGACAATACAGAACAGATATATATATATATAAGTCCTGTGGGGTCTATCCTGGAAGGTCATAAGCCTAAATTTGCACGGACAACAGTACAGGGCTGGGTTGAAATGGTGTGCTATAGCAATTAAGTGTGCAGGTCATGTAGCTGCACCAGGGATGGCAACACACAACAATGCAGAAGGAGACAATGGATGGTATCTGGACAAGAGATCCTCTGTGCCGAGACTCATGTCGATGACGTCACGCCCTTGGCAGAGCTATGTAAGTACTCTCAAGTGTCTGTTTAGAGATTCACACCACAGCTTTGGCCTGAGTTGCCTTCCATTCCACAGGGTCAGGTCATGAAAATGCCCTCATAGGAAAGAAGTGGCCCCTGGCAAAATCTCCTGTCACAGCACATTGGCTGCCCATCTCCACCCAAGAGGGTGCTGTGTAGCAGTAGCCATGCCTACATCACGTCCCTTCGTGAGCTTCTTGAAACAGAAGAACTTATAAATGATACTATAAATTATACTTATAAATTAATTTATTTATTCTGCTAGAATAGCAGATTCCCTTGTTGCTTATGTTTTAATACTCATCAATGAATTTAGAAAAGTCATAGCAATTTACCCACACATGAAAAACTACCGGACAGAGTTTTCTTTCCACATTATTACCAGTCATCCCTGCCCCTTGTCTGAAGCTTAAAGACATCAGATTCAATACAGCATTATTATTTAATGATATATTCTCCTGTATCAAGGCAATTAGCAGACCACATAAGTACCTAAATGAAGCTCATGAGCAGTTTTAACATCCTACTGAATTAACATTCAGTTAAATTTATGCTAAATTGTGTTAAACTGCAGAACCCCGGCAACAGAAATAGGAACCCCTGAGTCCCCCTTGTGCGTACTAGGAAAGCGCCAGGTCCATTTCAGAAAGGAAATCTAAATTCATCCTGAGCATCATTTGGACGTCTGAGTCAAAGGTTTAGTAACATGTCTAGCCAAGCCGCAGAACGTTTTCACATCTGGATGTGTCCCATTTGCTAAACTGCTTCAGTCTGTGAACAATTCCAAAATACACTCAGCTTTATTATTGTAAAAGAATGTAATGTTATATAACCAAACGTGAAAGCACATATTGTGGAATATTTCAGAAAGAACAACATGTTAAAATGGCACTTTTAAAACAAGGTTTGAATTTAACGGAGAAAATGGCCTCAACTGGTCTGCATATGTCAATAGTTTACTTTACGTAATCGGCTGAGGGCAGAGCAGCCTGCCAGGGGAACTGCTTTTAAAATTAAAATCACACCGGTGGAATGGGAATAGATTTCTAACCTTCAGAGCAGAGATGGGACTAAGCCACAAATGTCAGATCTGGGTTGGTCAAAAGTTTGAAGCATTTAGATCCTGGGGTGTTGCCCTGGTACGTCTTTGAAGCAGATTTAGAAGTTATCCTCAAGGAATTATGGCTGCGTCTCTCTTTAGAGTATACAAAGAAATACTGAAATGTTATAAAAATAAGATCTTTGGATGAGGTGGATTTTCTGTGAAATATTAGCAATATCAAGACTGACTTTGCCCTAGTTTTACTGAATGGCTTCTTAAGCTCTGAAAAGTATCCTGAGTGCTTCTTCATCCTTTGCTTCCAAGTTGAGGGCTGCCAAAATAATAACCAAGCTCATTCCAGGCCCAGTGATGTAGCTGTGTTAGGAGGGAGGCTGTGGTGCAGTGGGAAAATGCCAGTCCAGGCCTTTTAAAAAAGCCTTTAACTTGCCCATGTCTCAGATTCCTACTTATAAAAAAGAGAAGTAGTCTTCCACCTTAGAACAGTACTGTGGGAATATGTGAGAAATACGTCTTTGTTTGCAAAAGGCACCACTAACTGACAAGGCATCGTGGTAGAGGAAAGGTGTTAAGATTTTCATACTCAGGCATAAGCAGAAGGTTTAATGTAAAAGAAAGGAGTAGACACCAGAGTGAACTCCTTTTTAATTCTTCAAGGTTTCTTTTATGTATCATAAAGACGGACCATCTCTAAGTTTTCTGTTCCTCTGTAATTTTTGTCCTTTATTATGCTGCAGAATTGCCTTTTTTTTTTTTAATTTGGAGTTTAATAGTTCATCAGCTAACCGTGCTCCTCTCTGTTACCTTCTAGATTTGACAAAATGAACCCTTGTTTTGTGGATGAGGAACGGACAACTGAAGAACGGACAGTTGAAGAATGTGGTTCTCTTTGCGCAGATATCCCTCTCTAGCTGCATTTCAGTAGCAGGCAATCGGTGGTGGGAAACACAGCAGCCTTTCCCATTCTGTGCCACCAGGACTACACAAAGGAAGGGAAGTGAGGAATACGTCATCCAGCTGAAACTACAGAGAAAATTCAGGAAGAAAGAAAAACATCTGAGCTGGAAAGTAGCCACGTCTCAGAGGTTAACACCCTACTTCTGTGAAAAGTGCCATAGTCATAATGACAGAAAAGTGGTCAAGGCCTCATGTTTCATTCAAAGGAAGGTTTTTCAATTCAATTTCCATTTTAAAAGATTCAAAATTCAGAGCAATGCAGTTCTTTCTAGGCACACTAAAGTTCTGGGTAAAATGTGCAAAAAACAGGATACCTTTTTTGGTTAGGAAATCTTTAAAAATGTGGTGTGTGTCAGAATCCAGTGAGTAAATCAATTAATAATTCTCAGCCTATGGCTTATTTGTGAATCATTTGTTTGCATACTCTACTATCCATTACTCATGTCATGTGGCCAATTGCTTAAGGCTTTGTCTTCACTGCAAAAGGGATCTGTTCTTCACTAGGAGGTACCTGGGCCAGATCAGCTTTGCATTTTTTCTTGAGTTTACAGAGGCAGAAACCGCTGTGCCTTGCTTCCATTAGGATTTATACTGGGATAGCCAGCTGGAGAAAGACAGTTATTTTAATGGAAAAAACCACTGGGCTTGTGTTTGGTTTTTGTTTTCTTTGCAGCGAACATGTAATTTTTGTCCAAGACATTGTTTTAGCTCCCTAATTGAATGACGGAGATTTTTATAGCAGAACAATGAAATGGCATTCTTCTGAAAAAAAGTCTGGTTGTCATCCAACTATTTGCAAATAATTCTGATTGCAGAAGCCAGAGTAAAACAAACTCATTAAAGTATTTGTGAATACATTTGGTATTTAGTATTTTTCCATAGATTCTGCTTCCTACAACACTCGGGCATTGCTCTGTGCAGAGAAAGGGATCCTATTTCCTGTCCAGCATCACTGGTTTCTCACCCATTTGATCCTACTCAGTAAATAAAGTCATGCACCGTAGCAGCTCAGCTTTCCTCCATCTTACGCTCCATGAAGCTTTAACTCATTCTGATAAGAAACAAGATATCTAGAGGTAAGCAGGAGGCCCAGCTAAAAATATAACTGAATTAAAAGCTCATTTTTGAATGCCTTTCTTGATATTTGAGGTCTGCTTGTCAACTGAGGTGACATTCAGCATTGAACTGGATCTCAGGATCTCAGCCTTAGCCATTTCTGCTTAATGCAATAACCTCTTGAATGAAATAGTTTATTTCCTGGCAAAGGGCTTAACAGAGAAATTAGACTGTGCTCTGGCATGGCACTTAAATTGGCTTCCAGAAAGCTTGTTATTATCTTCCAAAGCCGGCTGAGCCAAGAGTCTGTTCTTTATCAGTGCTTCTTGGTCTGTTCTCTCCTTTTCATACCCGTTCCACACAGGACTTCAAGCTAATGATTGGGACTGCCTGGGAAACTGCTCTGATTTAGTTCAGAACATCACTTGCAATTTTTTTGTAGCTTCATTTTGTTGCTGCAGCCTGAGTCTTGTGCACATGTAGGAACTTCGATCATCATCTTCTGAAAAAATTACTCAAGCTCTTAACTGACTGCTAATAACCTGTTATTACTGATTATTCTTCCACCCATCTTTCCCTTCACCCATCTACTGCTCCGTCTGGTTACTCTTCCGAAGTCAAAGTGCTGAACTTCACAATTTTGTTCTAGTCTAACACCCACTGAAGTCAATGGAAAGATTCATATTGACTTCCATGTCTCTGGGTTATTGTCTAGGTCTAGAAAGACATTCTCAAGTTATGATACTCATCATAGCTTAAGAGATAAGTGGTTACCTCTGGGAATGTAATTCACAGTGCTAAGTAGGCACTTACTTAAAAAACATAATTATCTTTTTTTGTTTCTACAAAGAGAATTGCGTCTCACTCCTAGCAGATAGGTACCGTTATCATTGTTTGAGGACTCACTAGCATCTCAACTGAGAAGCCAATATTCAACCAGTGTATTAATGAAACTATCTTCTCTCTCTGAAAGGTTGTCCCTCCAGAAGAAGACTGGAACGTGTGGGATGGAAGGGATGTTAAAAGCTTCCATTGCTGCTGTTTATGCAGGTTTTTTTTTTTAGTAATATCCAAAAAGACACATTGTTCTGTAAACACGAATTTATCAGATGGACAGCCACACTGTGTAAAAGACAAACCTGCTTTCATTATCAATATAACAAATCAATCACAAGGGACTAAAGAATGTCTTTCTTCTGTCCTTGAGACATACCCTCTACAGGTACAGAGGTAGGACATCTCCCCACCATTCATTTTTTAGTCTCTTAGCTTGGAAATGCCCACAAACATGCAGAAAATGCCAGGCAGTATGAGGTTTGTGACAGACATTCCCCTGTAGGGAAATGGGACTGCAAGTGTGAAACATTTTTCAATGTGCTGCTGGCCAGTCTTGATATCATTGCAACTTGCAATGATACTCACGAAGTGAGTCGCTAGGAGGTGAAAAACTTCAAATCCCTTTGCACTAATCCCTTGAGCTGATCAGGCCCTTTCCTCCCTAGGGCATGAATGAAAAAAAATCATTTCCCAGAATGCTTAAAACAACATCTCCATCTAAGTATTCGTGCACATGCAGGCCAAACATGCAAAACCATTAAAGCAACAGGGAGAGAACTCCAGAGGAATGTGAGCTATTTTAAAGTGACCGAATGTCACAGAGGCTCCTTCTTGAAACTTAGACAGTTTGCTAGAGAAAAAGACCCTTTCCATGGTTTGTTCCATCGTCCTGGAGAACTCTATAACAGGAATACAAACCTCTCTAATTCTGGAGAGTGATCAAAAGTTGGAAGAAAATAAAAACAATCGCTCTATTGTCTAACAACAGGACATTGAGTTAAGGGAATAAAAGAGCAGGAACCACTGCTTGCATGGTGCCATAGGAAAGGAGCTTCAACCCTGATCTGGATTGCTGACAAATCCCAAGAAGTGTTGGTGCAGCTGGTCAGCACCAGGTTTCAAAGCTGAATTCTATGAAGATGATGCTGGCAGTGTGCAGGGAACTTGCTCTCCTCTCCCTTGCTTTCCAGCCACTAAATTGCTTTAAAGGAGAACCTAAAAATACATCAGCTGCTTCCTGATAAGTATTTTTCCACGTACGCCATTTCTGTACATGTCATAGGGCTGTTATGAGAGTGAAATGTTCTACCAGCCACTCTCTCTGCGAAGATGCCTGGCACATAATGACTGTGTTTGAGAGCCTGGGATCTGCATGTCAGTATATCCAAAGCAGAGGAAACCCAAAGAACTTCATAGCTCTAACAGGGATGTGGAAAAGCTTCCTGGTTTAAAAAAGTATTAATAATAATAAAAAAGCCTGTGAAGACTGGTCACTCCACATTTACGCCTGGTGTTATGTGATCCTTCCTCCCTTTGAGTTACAGTGGATACCTTGTTCCACCTTCAGAAAACATCCGGCTCAGTGGAAGGAGGATGTTTGTTCTGTTCTTCTGAAGAAGCCTGAAGCAGAGCCCAGTCTGGGGCCCCTGATGAAAGGCTTCATGATGCCACACTCCCTTGAGGAGATTTTGAGGGAATCTAATTTGCTGTGAGATAAAAATGAAACCATTTACTTGAACAGGTTTTTCCCTTTTGTGCGTAATGCAATCCCCCTTTTAAGCTAGTGGATTCTGTCGTCCAGTTTTGCCGAGGCACACGCTGACTTGCTGTGCATACCCAGTTATAATGTTAAAAAATATCAAGTGCTCTGACTAGCGTGGCTGGGCTATTTGCAGTTATGAATTACCAGAATTTTCAAAATTGCTGGCCAAATTTTTGGTCCTAGCAACATGTTTCTCAGCTGATAATCTAGGTCACCTTTATATTTTTGAGGCTGATGTCATTCTTTGTTTCTTCCTGATGACTGCAGAAGGTATAAAAAGAGTTTGTGTCTGTCTGTTTTACTTTTATCCTGGAAATGAGATTGGAGAACTTGCAAAAGTCTCATATAAAAGTAACCAAAAAATGAGTGCTAACAGGACAAAGTATCTTGTCCACTGTTTAAAGCATAGAATTTTCATTTATTTTTGTTGTTGCTACCCATTAACTCCAATTTCTGGCACATACCCTGAAGAAAACTGTATCTGTTCAAGATCCCATGCCTTATAGTTATTTAGCTGAAACTGCTGAAAAATTCTCTGCTGAAATAAAGGAGAAAGCTGATTTCCAGACTTTTAAAAGATAAACCACAATCAAACAAATTCCCAAACAAATAGATTGTGATGCCTCTAAAAATACACAAGTGAAACCATCTGTGTCTCAGATGCCTGGCTTTTATATTGTTAAAACCAGGGCAGTTTGTCTTTCTACACTGCACCACTGTGAGAAGATCAGTGGTGCTGTGTGTGTCAGGTTCCCCTGAAACTGCAATCTGGTCTTCTTTATCTAATAACTGGGCAGCTGGGGCCATGCTTGGCTGCTGTTGACATCAATGATTCTACTGAAGGGACTAAATAAACAGTTAAATGCCTAAAGGTGCTCACCCATAGAAAAGCATCCTTACAGTCAGAATTACTTCAGCTTTAGAGCAGCAGAAATGGGGTCAGAGACTTGACTCATAGCATTCTTGTCCATACTAATGACAAACTGAAGACAGCAGTTTCTGCCCCAAAATGCAGGATGGAAATAAAACACATGTCTAGCCTTCCAAGGTTTTTTCGGACTATGTGTTTGGCTTGTAGTGCTGGTCCTCGTATCTGTACTCTGATGTGGTGAGACCCCCTGCAGCGCTGCGTCCAGCTCTCAGGTCCTCAGCACAGAAGGGACATGGACCTGTTGGAGCGGGGCCAGAGCGGGCACAGAAATGCTCTGAGGGCTGGAGCCCCTCTGCTGTGAGGCCGGGCTGGGAGAGCTGGGGCTGTTCAGCCTGGGGAAGAGAAGGCTGCGGGGAGACCTTATTGTGGCCTTTTGGTACTTAAAGGGGGCTGATAAGAAAGATGGGGACAGACTTTGTAGTAGGGCCTGTAGTGACAGGAGAAGGGGTTATGGTTTTAAACTAAAGGAGGGTAGATTCTGACTAGATACAAGGAAGAAGTTTTTTACTATGAGGGTGGTGAAGCACTGGCCCAGGTTGCCCAGAGAGGTGGCAGATGCCCCATCCCTGGAAACATTCCAGGTCAGGCTGGCCGGGGCTCTGAGCAACCTGATCTAGCTGAGGGTGTCCCTGCTCACTGCAGGGGGTTGGACTAGATGGCCTCTAAAGGTCCCTTCCAACGCAAACTATTTCATGATTCTATGACTTTATGATCTGTTTAGCAGATGCCAAAACCACTGCTTAGAAAAAGTCAAATGGTTGCCATACTCTGCCAGTACAGCCTGCCCCTGTAAAGCCACTTTGGAGTGATCTTGTATCTACCACAGAGCTAGAAAGGCTTAAGAGCATTTTATCAATCAAGCTTGTTTGTTAAGTAGCAAACGAAGTGGATCAGATTGTTCTAGTTCCAGCTCCAGTGGGTACAGCTACTATTTGATCTTGGCATGTTCCTTTCAAGCCTCACTGTGTGAAAGTGGTGACGTTTTCATTTGTTTATTTGCAAAAAGTCCTTGTGAATATAGCCACTGCTCCACTTGGGGGCAATTTCATGGTGTTCAAATAACTCAGGTTTTAATCCTTGTCTTGCTGCAGCATGGGGAGCTACAGAAAGCTGGTTTCATTTCTGACATCTCGAGCAGGAACAGCCCACATCTGGGTTTGACTTCTTTCAACGACATTTGAGAAATTCCATTGGTCGAGGAGTTCTGCAAAGAAATACAAAGAGACAAAATCACCATTACTTAATGCCTTAGTCTCGATGTATTGGACCAGGGAAGCTAGTCAGAAATATTGTCTTTATTATACGTGACGGACTCAGACCCCTTTAGCTCCACTGATTTTTTGACCAACAGGGGTGACAGAGGTGTGCCTCCCAAAAAAAATCTCAATCCTAAGAGCAACTAGAGCCAGTCTGGCATCTAGCATAAATTAGAGAAAACTCGGAAAGACATCACCTGTACTGCTCATTACTGCAGCAATTCAACCTTACAAGCAAATTTCAAATTTGCCTTTAAAAGAGTATTTATGAAGAGCATAATCTTGCCCAAGTGGTGTAAGAACATCTCAATAACAGCCTCTATGCATTATATAGAATGAAAACAACTGATTAGATAACCTACATAAACATGCTCTTGGCTTTGTGGTTTATCCATTACAATACTAAAAAAATAAGCTATGTGAAAATTCACTTTAAACATTTCATTAACCTTCTTAACTCTGACCCAGCGTGATGATACATGCTGAGAAACTAACGCTATGTTTTACATAGCAAATATATGTCTCTGTTCAAGTAGTTTCTGAGCACAGAATAAATAAACGTTGATTTTCCAGCTGTACCAGCTGGGGAAATTAAAGACCCTCCTTGGTAAAGCACTTAGCATCTTGTTAATCTGAATAGCTCCCAGGGAAATTTAAGCAAAATAAATGACCCCTTCCCTTAACAAGAAGTTAGGGGCAGCAAATAAGCAAGTTTGCATATGGGAAATACTTATTATTCACCAGCACAAAATGTTTCCTGTTCAAATTGGCAACAGAGAGGAATCCAAGTCTCTATCGTGTCTTACTGAGGAGCTAGGAAGTCAATGGGAAATGGGAGATAGTACTTACGTCTACCTCAGAAAAGGAGCTAAAGCCAGCACTGATAATTCTGCCAAAGTACTCCCATATTCTATATTAAATGGGCTCTTATTTGCTTGTTTAAATTCATATCTAGATATACAGGTCTGAGAAGGGTGCAGGATTAACACAGGTGGATTCTAATAACACAAACAAGTTTGAAGGGTGTTTTAAAAAAAAAATATATAGTACCTACAAGGGCAAAGATTAACTTTTCCAAGATTGTCAGAAGCATCTATGATTTTTGGTACTACCCATTACATTGTGACAACTGAAAAGGGCTCAGTTTCACAGTTGAGGAGCAGGTTTTCCAAAAACAGTCTTTCTGAGGTATTTCAAGGAGGCCACTTGGATATTAAAGATGTTACTGCATTCAAATCATGAGTATCTTTGGAAAATCTTAGCCACAAGGGAACCAGCTTCTTAACGATGTTGCAAGCTGTGTGAGATAACTGGCTTGGCTTTACTTTTCTGGCTAGCTCATAATGCAGCCCCTTCTGAGAAAAGCAATGAAAACACGGTTTGCTTGAAGTATTGCAAGAGGCTGTACCATTAGGGAAGCAGAAGAATCTTATATTCCTCTCACTGTGCGACAAAATCCAACCAATAATGCTCCAATGTCCTCTTTAAGCGACCTAAGAGAAGCTACCTCACTATTTTGGCAGCCATCCAGAGTGTGCATTTTGTATCCAAAGTTGGGGGGAAAAAAGGCCATAGAGGCAAATGGTTTTGCAGGAAGATTGACACAACAAAAAAAAAAAAAAGCAGATGGAGTATTTTTAACAGAAGCAAATATTTCACACAGTTCTACTTTCAAAAGCCTGGCTGTGGCTTTTGTTTAGTTTCTTTTGCGCTTGGCTAGATCCCAGTGTATGATTTGCAGAACATGATCTGCCTTTCCTGTACCTCTGGGTTTTTTGGTAGCTCGGGATTAGCATCTGTTAAAAACCACATTTTGAAGATCTCAAGGCAGCCTATTCAACTGCACTCGCGAATATCTTATATTAACAAGATCAGTAGCAGTTTGTGGGTTATACGACCTGGGGCATAGCTCATCTTGGGCACCTCATCAGTCATTAGCAGTCACTGTAAAAGTGATAGGTTTCCAACAGTGACTGAAGGTGGATATCAAATGTAATAGCAGCCAGAATTAAGCAGTTAGGTTGAGGGGCTTTTGTTTAAACAGCTGTTTAAATGGCATAAGACTGGCCTATTACAAATGTGTAGCTATTTCATATGAAGCAGCGCATATACAAATACCATAAAGTAAACCTAGAAATGTAAGTTTTCTTTCTCTCAGCTGCACAGGTGCCCCCATGCATGTTGGCTGCCCTATTCCAGTGATGCACAGCAGTCACAAATCCGCTGGGATGCCCAGTGTGATATGAACAAGGTAGCAAGAACATGCTGGTAAATCTGGCTCAGAAAAATAGGGTCCACATGCATGTATAAGGGGTGTGAAGACAGACTGTAACTTGGTTTAAGAGCTGTGCATTTTAATCTGCAGAGAAGACACCTGACACAAAGTTGCATGAGGAGTTTGAAGCTCTGCTATCACTATATCACTGCTGTCCACTTCTGTCAGCAGGAGCGTCCCACTGCACTGGACAGACAGTCTGGCCTTGGTGGGGCAAGAGGTGGAGGAGATAAGGCTGAAGCCGAGAATGGAGTGTGGAGACAAAGAAAATGTCTTCATGTCACCCCCACCTCTGTCTTTTATTTGAGCATTGTCTTTACCCCCCTTCCTGCATCACACAAGAGCTTCGTATTGTTGTGCTCTCTGCAACAGAACTATTCTACAGTGAATATCCAGCCTAAACCATACGAGGAGCAGCTGAAGTCACTTGGTTTGTTCAGCCTGGAGCAGAGGAGGCCGAGGGCAGCCTCATGGCGCTCTGCAGCTGCCTCCCAAGGGGAGGAGGAGGGGCAGGTGCTGATCTCTTCTCTTTGGTGACCAAAGCCAGGACCCGAGGGAATGGCAGGGAGATGTGCCAGGGGAGGGTGAGGCTGGGTATTAGGAGAAGGTTCTTCCCCCAGAGGGTGGTGGAGCCCTGGAACAGGCTCCCCAGGGAGGCATCACGGCACCAGCCTGGCGATATTGAAGAAGCACTTGGACAATGCCCTCAGAGACATGGTGTGAATTTGGGGTTGTCCTGTGCAGGGACAGGAGTTGGACTTGATGATCCTTGTGGGTCCCTTCCAGCTCAGGGCATTCTACAATTCTATGATACTATAAATCACACAAGGGCTGCGAGCTCCTCAAAGCCTTCCCACAGTTCCTATGTGACACTGAACAGCCAAGCTCTTTAGGCCACTCCACTGCTTTTCCACTGCAAGAGGATGGGGCCATCAGGTGAAGCTAGGAGAGGCCAGGTGTGGAACAAACAAAAGGAGATGGCTCTTCATTCAGTGGTTTGGCCACTGTCCCTTTTGTCTCTGTTTTAGGGAGTGGGATTAGCCTAACTCTGAAACAGCTTCAAAGCCCTCCCTCAGAAACCAAGGAGGGCTGAAGAAAGAGAGAAGGCAGAGAAAAGGAGAAGCCAAATGACTACAGGGAACAGTGACTGAAAAGAAGGAAAGAGATGGCAACAAAGGTTTAAAAATCTAAAAGTAAGGAACTGGAGGGGGACAAAAATTACCCCTATCTACAAGAAAGGCTCGAGGGAGATCCGGGTAACTATAGGCCCATCAGCCTTACTTCAACCCCTGGGAAAGTTACGGAACGAATCCTCCTGGGGGCCATCACACGTCAATTGAAGCACGTGATTGGGAAAAGGTAACATGGCTTCACTAAAGGCAGATCGTGCTTGACAAACCTGGTGGCCTTCTATGACAAAGTAACTTGCCTAGTTGACACGGGGTGGGCAGTGGACCTTGTTTACCTGGCCTTCTCCAAGGCCTTTGATACAGTCCCCCACAGTCTCCTCCTGAAGAAATTAATGAGTTATGGCCTAGACAAGTGGTCTGTGAAGTGGGTGGGGAACTGGCTGACAGGCCGCACCCAAAGGGTGGTGGTAAATAGCTCTTTTTCAAAGTGGCAACATGTCACAAGTGGGGTCCCCCAGGGTTTGATATTGGGCCCAATGATATTCAACATCTTTATAAGCGATCTGGATAATGGGATCAAGTGTAGCCTGATGAAGTTTGCTGATGACACCAAATTGAGTGGGGAAGTAGACACTCCAGAAGCGAGAGCTGCTCTGCAGGGAGATCTAGATAGGCTGGAAGAGTGGGTGAGCAAGAACCTTATGAAGTTCAGCAACGACAAGTGTAAGGTCATGCACCTGGGAAAACATAATCTGGGAATGCAGCACAGGCTGGGATGCACCTGGCTGGAGAGCAGCTCTGTGGAAAGGGACCTGGGGGTCCTGGTGGACAGAAGCTCAACATGAGCGAACAGTGGCTGCTGCAGCCAAGAAGGCCAACAGGATGCTGGGTTGCATCAAAAAGGGCATCACCAGCAGAGAGAAAGAAGTCATCATCCTGCTCTACTCAGCGCTTGTCAGGCCACACCTGGAGTCCTGTGTACAGTTCTGGTCCCCTCTATACAAAAAGGATGTGGACAGGCTGGAAGGGGTCCAGAGAAGGGCCACCAAGGGAAGCTGCCATACGAGGATAGGCTGGGAGAACTGGGTTTGTTCAGCCTTGAGAAAAGGAGGCTCAGAGGGGATCTCATCACCGTGTACCAGTACTTAAGGGGTAGCTACAAAGAAGATAGAGACTCCCTTTTTACAAGGAGTCACATGGAGAGGACAAGGGGGAATGGACACAAGCTGCTCTTGGGGAGATTCCGATTGGACATGAGAGGGAAATTTTTCACGCTGAGGACAGTCACCCATTGGAATAATCTCCCCAGGGAAGTGGCTGACTTGGCCACGTTGGACACCTTCAAGAGTCGTCTGGACAGGGTGCTGGGCCATCTTGTTTAGACTGTGCTCTTCCTAGAAAGGTTGGACTAGATGATCCCTGAGGTCCCTTCCAACCTGGGATTCTGTGATTCTATGATTCTAAAAAGCAAAGGACTCCCAACAGCATTACCACTCTGGCAAGCTGCTGAAACAGGAGTGCTATTCTGTCCAGGAGCGGAAGGATGAATGAAAACAAGCCTCATGGTCTTGGGCATAAGTCAAGCTGAATCCTGTTAACACAACTGGCTGGCTTGGCCAAGGCCAGAAAGAGGTAGGTGAGGAGATCCCACAATGTGGTGGGGGTCTTAGCTGGGACAAGTGTAAATAAAATGTGAGGAAAAAAGTGCAGCAGTCAGGAGGAGATTCTGGGGGAGCAGAAAGAGGGAACACCTAGCAAAAAAAGACATGTCAGGAAACATCTTGAGCTGCTCTGTGGACATATTTGTGTCATAGAACCATAGAATCATAGAATGGTTTGGGTTAGAAGGAGCCTTTGAAGAACCTCTAGTCCACCCCCTGCCATGGACCGGGACATCTTTCACTAGATCAGGTTGCTCAGAGCCCTGGCCAACCTGACCTTGAACATTTCCAGGAATGGGGCATCCATATGTTCTCTGGGCAACCTGTTCCAGTATCTTGAGGCCAATATCATTAAAAATTTCAGTTTTTGGGTGGGAATTTTCTGTTTTATGTCCATGGCGATCAGAGGGATAAGATCAGAATTTAAACTGGGAGACCGGACACCAGGCTAGCTAAGATCAGTGAAAAAGAACACACAAAGAGAATAAGAAGTCTCCCTCTCAGGAAAGAACATCTTGGCTAATGATTCCCCTGAATATAGGAAGCGAAGGCACAGAGACACACAGATGATGCCTGGACTCTCTTTGCATGTGTTTCCAACAGAGCTTAGCACTCTTACCAGTACAGTTTCGGTAGTGCTGAGAAGTCAGGGGTCCTGGCCACAGGGTTGTCAGTGCAGTATATGCCAGCAGGCCTTAGCTCTCAAGTCCACAATGAATACAGGAAACAAGACTAGACAATAAACAGACGGGGACACTGAAAGAAAATGGTAGGTTAAGGAGGGAACACTTATCTGTCTTAGCCATGACATTTAGAAGACATCTAAATGTTTTTCTAAACCCCAAACAAAATTACAGATTTACAGAGTTCAGAGGAACCATGTATTTCTTTCTGCTCCTCTGGAATGACAGTAGTAGATGAACAGAATCTTAAACAGATGATGGATAGAGGCACCTCCTTCCTTTTCCGGAAACTGGAGTCATTACTGAGACAGACAGCTGGATGGAGGAAGACCAGTTTGTGGCATAAATTTAAGCACATGAACACAGATAGTTTTTTTAAATTTTTTTTGCCAGGTATCAGTTGTTTTTGAGACTCATTTGGATGATTTTTGAGTATAGGAGTTGCTTCATCTAACATAGAATTCATAATTGTCTCAGGGAATGATATCCAGCTCCCACAAGGAATGTCTTGTCCTAAGGGTGAGGGGAAGACACCTATCTATCATTATGACATTCACACACTAGGATATAGTCTTCCTGTTAAGTTAGAGGCCCTGTTTTAGCCCCCTGTACTTAGATTACATACCTCATCCACTGGGAATTACAGTCTTTGCAAATGCATTCCAAATTCTGCTTGATTTAATCAGTGTAATTTTCTCTTTCCTAATGGATTGGCCTTTCCCTCTGTGAGCCAGGAACACTTCGGCTGCAGCGAGAGCAGGGAGGGCTCACTGGTGTGACAGCAAACCTTCCACCATCCTGCCGTTCACGGTGTTTGTTCCCCGCTCCTTTACCAGCAGCTCCTCCTCTCAAGGTCCATGTCAATTCAGTGAACTTTGCAAGATGCCTTGTCACTTCTTACAGCCACCTCAGTGGCCCTGTAAATACAGGCTCCTTATAAACTCTGTGTCACTTACTGGCTGCCTCCTGTCTCTGCAGTGACAAACTGCAACCTTCAACTCAGACTGATGGAAAAATTATACCATCACAAAACTCCCTCTTTCCTCCTTTTGTCATCCCGAGGACCTCATGGAGACCTGACCTCCAAAGGTTGTGGCAGAGCTGCTTTTAACAGGCTCCAAGGAATGGTAGGAGTTTGCCCCAGACCTGCCCCCACATTTTGACTTTCTTCCCCCCATTTCAGGGGCTCTTCTCCAAGAAAGGAGAGAATATCGCCTTTAATCTCCATGTCTTGCTTTCCCTGTCAGTAAAAGAAGGATAATAAAACACATTTACACACCTCCAAGGAGTGTTGTGAAGGATAAATTAGTTAATGCCTGTAAAGCATTCTGTAATTGCTTAAAATGTTGTAATGAAAAGTGTGAGCAGCATATGAAAAAGGGATCACCTTCAGAGCTCAAGTGATGCTGAGCTGAACCCTTACAGAAAGAGCCATTTTAAGAACAGCTGCACTGTATACTGATTCACTCTTAATGCTGATAAAAACAGCGTATTGAGGAAAGTGGGGAAAAGCCACCACCCATGGGAAGTGCCATCCACATTGGCCTAAAGTTCTTCCTTTGCTCAGAAGGAAAATAACTAGTTGTGGACGTGCAGGCAGTGCCTGCCTGATATGACTTATGAGGTCTAAGCAGGTATCAGGAAACCTGTTGTACTGCTATTACACAGCGCAAACTGTGCGCTTGGTCCGTGACCAGATGTGAATGAGTCTGTGGGACTATGCAAAGGACATTAAAAGAGGCACTATCAGCAGCCCAGATCTTAAACCACCATGACTCAGATTTCATTACCATGAAATTTGCTTAAAAATCTCTGTATTTCCTATAGGTAGCAGTTGTGGAGTGGGGTCCCCTTCCTTCTAGCTTCTAACTAAGCCCTGAATTCCTAAGTCCTTTCTTTGCAAAGCTGAACACTAGAAGCCTTCCAAAGAAACAAACAAAAGTTGATTTTCTCATGTAACCACTCAATTCCAGAATCTGGGCTTTAATGTAGAATGCAAAGAATTATAAATGTCAACAGCAGAGCTAACAGCTTGGCAAAGTATCCTCTGTCCTTGGCAAAGGCTTCCTACAGGTGGCAAGTTTGGGCTCTGGTCTGTCGGCTTCGTGTAAGGCACAGAAAGGAGCAGGTTGAGGGAAGGACACTTGTCACAACATGATCCCTCACGCGTGAAATCACAGCGAGGTCTATTGCTAAGGTATAAAGGCTGCATAGATTTGTACTGATTTGCTGAGCAAGTGACTTCAGAAATAGGTATGGCTTCTATCTGTCCTCACAGTTTTGAGTCATTAGCCAGCAAGGCTGTGGCTCAGTTGCTTTCCTGCTACATGAGCAGCAATATTTACAGCACCCAGAAATAGACTGAGGAGGCGAGACACCCAATCAGTCTGAGAGCCAAAGTGCTTAGCCGGTTCCATAATTATGTTTTAAAATACCTGCAGTCACATCTGGAGAGCAAAGCAGGGAATGTATTCTCCTCCCCCTTCCTCCTCCTTTCCATGTGAAAGGTATGGCACTATGATGCACTGTCCGAGGGCTAAGGTCATGTTTGCTTTGATCTGATAACAAATTGTATAATAATAGCTGGTTGGCATTCAAGAAAATAACCTGCTTGTTTTGACTTGTGGTTTATGATCAGAAGTGGAAATAAGGATTGCTTCTTTTCAGGGACACGCCAGATGAAGGACAATTTGCAGGAGCCAGATTCCAGACAATTGGCCTACTCTGGAGCAACAACACAATAAACCCCAGGTTCTAATATAGCTTCCAGATGCCTCTTGTACAGGAAATGTTGATGGCTGTGAGATGGCGTGGGCTCGAAACCCAGCAAGTCCCAGAATCTATTCTTAATTCTACTACAGGTTTGCTTTGCAACTGCTCATTATTTTCTAGAGAGGAATGGAAGAGTTCAATCTTACTTAAAATAAATCCCAGGGCGTATCACCTTTGACAAGCTTCTGTACGGAGATAATAGTGTTTACTCCTTAGCTTTGCAAGGGTACTGGGGCTGTTATTACAACTGTAGTACTTTGACCATGTAAATGCTACGTTGTCATAATTTTCTCTCCTTCGCTCTGTTATGTAGAAACCAGGACTTTGAGATTTACAGATCTATCGGTTATCCTTCTTTCATGGATGTCAAAGACATCAGGAGATCATGCTCGTCTGTGACAAAAGCTTGTGAGTCAATATTAAATACAGCTGAGGCTTTGACTCCTTTTTGGAGCTTGTTATTACATCACAAAAGACAAGGTAATGTAGAAGCCATAGATCAAGGATGCATAATTTATCGCCTGCTCTGTGGGTACTGATGGCACTCACAGGACCGTCTTCTTGGAAAGGCTGGCCCTCTGACACCGTTGAGTTTCTTCATTTCAGGATCAATATTATCAACAAACCATTATTTCCTCTTTCAAGGACAGTTTTTTACTGCAAATAAATATGCTTGAAATTCTGTCATCTTCAGAACTGTAATTCACATTTTATTTTTTGGGATAAAAATGCTATTTTTAACATTGATATCTTAACAAAATCAAAGCATACATTTACCTTGTGACTCCAAACTCTCTCCAATGCTGATACAGAACTGCTTTACAGCCCCTTGGATACAGGCAGAAATTCTGATATATAAAACACTCCTTCAATTAAAAGATCACTTAGGAATTATGGTTTTTAAATGCTCCAAATCTTTCTCACTATTTGAAAACCTCTAAAGCCTCAAATTAAGATCTCTGTCTTTCTTCCTGGGCAGAAGTCCTGTTGCCTTGCTTAGTCATTTTGAAAGGCTGAATTCTCACCTTTCTTTTTTTTTTTTTAAAGAATGGGAAGAAAAGCAATGGAGTATTCTGTTTCGCATTTTTTAAATACATAAATGAGATGATCAGCTGCAGGGAACTGGGAAGGGAGGAGGGCTAGAAGATAAATCGCAGTGGAAATTCAGTAGCTGTATTTCTGTTTTAAAATAGCCTCACAATAGTTTCAAAAGACATTATTTATAGAGCACCACATGCAATAAGTATTTAACAGGCAAGGTGGACAGAAGGTTTCAGTCCCAAAGCATGGTTCAGTATTCACTGACTGGACTGCTACAAGACCACTTGCACAATTTTCATATCCCCGAACCCCCACTCTTGCCTGCACGTTCCCACCTCTCATCACCTTCAGTCTGTGCTGACATGCTTTGGAACCACATCACAAATTGGATCAGGGAATTCTGATCCAACTGAAAAAGCAACCCTGCAGAAAATGGCCAGCGCTATTTTTTGGTCAGATTAAATTCCCTGGTCGGATTTATCGCCCAGCAGCACAAATGCTGCGTGCACAAGGGCAGCGCATGAGGAAGGGGTGGCTGTAGTGGGAGGAGGAGAGGAGTGTCACAGTGTCTGCTTAAGCCACTGGCAATGCCGACAGACTGATTATTAAACAAATCTTCTGGTGCCTTCACCCCGGTGGTCTGAGGACAGGCTTCACTTTGGACATGGTGAGTCATTCCCTTCACTAAAGGGCACTATTCACAGCAAAGAAAGCCTAAGGTTGTCCCCAGTTCTTGTGATTTTTGTGGGATCCTGGAGTCATGTTACCCATGTGAGAATCTCAGCATCCTTTTGGAAAGGTCAGTTTAGCTTGAATCCCTCCTGGCTGTGAAGGGAAAAAGCATGAAAGTCATACCCTAACAGCTCAAAAAGCTGAAAGCAAAGAGAATAATCTCACATCCATAACAGCAAAAATGTAATGACTCTGTAGCCTGTGCTATGCCAGAGGTATGGCTTTTATTTCATTATTTTCAGTTAGCTATTTTGTTTGCTGTTCATTAAGGGAAAAGCAGCTTTCAGTGCATCCTACTCAAGAAAGTGTGTCCCTAGAGGAGAGCAGCAGAGTGTAGGTCAGGATTAGGGGCACAAGAAGACCAAGGGACAAACAGTTTTGGGAGGAAGGGAAAGGAGGAGAGGGAAGACAAGGGCATAGGAAGCAAGGACAAGATGGAAGAAATGTCAGGAAGGAGACAGAGAAGACCTAAGGGTACATTTACTTCATGCAGTGAATGAACCTAGCTGGGTTGCAGTACACGCTGTAGGTATTCTAGCTCATAGCTCCGCAATCCACCTCATTGCTACACCTACCTGCTCTGTAGGCTGCTATAGTGTGCTCTGTAGGTGTAGCCTGGATTGTATTGGCCTTGGAAATGAAAATAAAGACTTCTGGGAAGAAGCAGGTGGTGAGGGGAGACTGAAGGAAGGCATTTAAACCTGGAGAGAAGACAATAGCTGGCTGAGCAGATGAGATACATGGATTTTATGGCTGGTTTCAGCTATATTATGGAGAGCAGGAGAGAGTTTGGGGGGCTTATTAGAAAATCTTTTTCCTGTATTTTGTCATGCACGAGCCACCCAGCTGTCGTAGCGTGATACTCGCATGTTCTGACCAATGGAACTTTTTAATTAAACAGAGGGTTGCTTCAGCATGATGCTGTGCAAGCTTCAGTTTCAATCATCAAAGCTGCTTCTGTTCCTGTGCTACAGCAAATGCCCTTTGCAGCTTCTCAGGGCTTGGAGAAGTGTCAGCACAGTTCTAAGGCAGAGCATGTGACTCCTGAGACTTGTGTCTTGCATGGGACCAAAGTTGTGTCAAAAGCCCTGTACTCATGAGAAATCCTCTTCATAATTAACATTTATATAACGACTTCTTCACTGGCCAAACACATGTTTACATTCCTCCAGTCTGTTTTTTTAAGAGATGGGGCTGGCCAGGAGTTTTTGCAAGAGCTCTGGAATTAGCTCTTTGTTTTCAGCTATGCTCCATTTACCCATGAGATGTTTAGCAAGTCTCTAAAGGGACAAATGCTCCCACACATTCCTTTGTTTACCAAAGAACCTGGATGCATTCAGCTTTTGTTGAGAGTATATATCCGGGAGAAGTGACAGAGCCTGTGGGGTGACTGAGCCATCCTACCTCCCCCCACCAACAGGATATGGGGATCTTTGAGGAAGGACGCCCAACAAATGTCTCTCACCTAAAGAGGTCACAGCTCTGGGGAGTGTGCTGCAAAGTGAATCCATGGCTCTGACTTCAGGAAAGGCAAGATTTCTGCCTCTCCCTCAAGCCTTTGGGGCCTTTCTTATCTTTGCACCCCCCGTCTTGGTGTTTATTGTCTGTAAAATGGATGGGCTATAACAATCTTCACCCCCTGTGACTATCAGATACATCTTAGAGACAGCCTGATGTGTATAATCATCGAAGTCTCAAAAGATGGAAGCTGCTACAAGAGTAAGATGTGGTCCTGTTGGCTTTTAAGTAACTCCTTTTACTGCAAGTTCCCCTTCAATCTGGCTCACGGCCCCAGAACTATCTAAATTAATTTTGGCTGTAGTCACCACCTCACTTAGAACTGCTACAATCTCATGAAGGGTCAGAAACACAAATTTGGCAACTATTGCCTAAGAGCGCTCATGTTCTACTGTGGTTTCTGAAGGATAGTTTTTTAACAGGCAAATAATCTGTGAAAGGGAAAGTCAGTCCTACGAAAAGACAAGCTGTCCTTTCTAGGAAACAAAATGATCTGGGTTAGAGAAACACCAAGAGATATGTTCTGTGATGCAATTTTTAAAAGTTCTTCAGGAAACTGTTTCTTCTAAAGCTGTGAAATGTCACATCTGGGAATGAGGCAATCTTCATAATTAAGTTCTTGAAAAAAAAAAATGAAGCATTTCTAAAGACAGAAAAGGCCAGTAAATGTAAATTTGGTAGCTGTCTGCACATAGCCCTCTAGTACAGGGGACAGTGTTGCTCCCAAATTGAGTTGGGCTGTCTATGGAGAAGTGAATGGTGACAGCAGCTGCCATATGCACTTATTTATTGAATATCTTTCCTAAACTTACTGGCAGGAATTCAAATGGCAATTTAAAGCAGTCAAACTTTGCAGGGAGGGTAGCAACGCCCATCCTCAAGGAATTTCTCTGGATTCAGTCCTCTCTGCTTTGGGAAGAATCAGTTTTACCTTTTTGTAAGAGGACTGGTTTGAAGCTCGCGTCTGATTTCATCAGAGGCTTTCTTATTGGACTTTTCCTAAGTTTTTCATGACTCTTGAGAATATCTTTGCTTAAAGGTGTGCGTTTGAGAATTACAGGGTTCTGCCCTTAAATTTGCACAAGAAAGTATCTGCTTAGTAAGGTACTGTAGTTCCATCATGCACAGGCAGGGACTCCATCTAGGCTAGATATTGTAAGCACTAATAAGATGTTTACTCAGTCGATGTTTGTTCCTGTTTAATAAACAATTTATCCTATGTTAATATTATACCCCTAACCTCATCGAAACCCATCTTATGCAACTGGGCACATAGGAATTAAAAAGTGGTGGCTTTTAACATCTTAACAATACCTTGCAATTTCATTTGCGATAAAAGGCCGGATTCCCAAATCAACAAAACTATTCATAGGGGATGATGTTACTCTGTGTCAGTAAGGATGCCAGGGTTTGGCACAAGGAGTTTACTGATTTCACCACGTAAGCAGTTTTCTTCAAAATTTTCATGTCACTGACAATCACTTTCTCTAGATTTTGTTTCTTTCAGTAGTCCACAACTTTAAAACTGTGCTCTTCTGTCCTGTTAAACCATGTGGACTAATCTCTGGTAAACCACCATATTTGATTTAGTTGAATATGTTTTAATAACATTTTCGGTTAGCATAGTTAGTTCATGTGCCAAGTATTAAATTTTTTTCATTCTCCACAAAATCGGGACAAACTGTACGTCTCCTGCTGTGTCCAAAGCCGATTTGGCTAACTTTCAGCTATGCTAATTAAAGAATACAGCAATCCTATTTTTATCTGATTTTAAAATACTACAGATACATTGCTGGCAACTCTACTTGTTTTGATGCAAAATTAGTTAATTGCGCAAAAAGTTCAGTAGTTTGTTTTCCACTATTCATTTTCACATACAGGCACAGCCCCACGCTCAGATACAAGCCATGATGCCAAGAGATGCCAAACAATTACAAAGATTTATCAAATCCACTTTCAGGATAAGGCTTAAGAACATAGATTTGGATAAACTTCAGTAAACAGAGAGTCATGGAACAGAAGATAAGGTAAAAGAAAGAGAATAGCAATACCAAGGTTTAAAGACCTTTACTGAACAAAACTTGCTATGATAGCAAAAACTTCTGCTTTGAAAAGAATGATTCTAATGCTCCTGAACATTTTGTTTAACAATTTTTAAAAATATTTACTAAATAATGTTTATTAGCATTAAGCACTGAGCCAACAGGCTTTAAAATAGTGTGGACCTAAAAAAATTATTGATATAATGTCCCAAGAGTGAAAGGGCTTTGTTAATTTGAAAATTAAAGCATTAAGATCAGGCAAGCACTGAATTTGCAGTACCAACTCCTTCCTCCACACCTACACAATTAGTATCTATACTGCATTGGCTGTACTTTTAGCTTACAGGGACAAAAACGTATTCTGTCTGAAGTTGGTGGGCATTTTGCCATAGATTCAATAGGAACAGAATTTGGGATCTGAAAGCATATTGCATGTGATGAAATACGGTCCTGCAAGGTATTTGATTTGTGGTTTTACCTGCCTCCACTACTGTTTTCTTTACAGCTGTTCTTAGTTAGATGTTCTTTTAGGCATCTGATCTTCCAGGCCAACAAGGTGTTGCACAAAATACTTACCTTCTCCTATTTTCGCCAACTGGGCTATGTAATCTGAATCAGTCCCATGCATCTGATACTCATTTTTAGTCTTTATCTTTTGCTGGATTTTGGATTGTGAGGGCTAAAAAACACAGGTGCACAGAATGTTCATCAGCATCAGCAGATCAAGAGAGATTATCCTCCCCCTCTACTCTGCCCTAGTGAGACCACATTTGGAGTGCTGTGTCCAGTTCTGGGCCCCCCAGTTTCAGAAGGACACAGAACTGCTTGAGCAAGGCCAGCGGAGAGCTACCAAGATGATCAGGGGGCTGGAGCATCTCCCTTATGAGGAAAGGCTGAGAGACCTGGGTTTGTTCAGCCTGGAGAAGAGAAGGCTGAGGGGGGATTTCATCAATACCTATAAATATCTGAAGGGTGGGTGTCAGGACGATGGGACCAGACTCTTTTCAATGGTGCCCAACAACAGGCCAAGGGACAATGGACACAAGCTGGAACACAGGAAGTTCCACCTCAATATGAAGAAAATACTCCTTTGCTGTGGGTGTGCCAGAGCAGGGGCACAGGCTGCCCAGGGAGGCTGTGGAGTCCCTTCCCTGGAGACATTCAAACCCCACCTGGACGCGTTCCTGTGCCCCCTGCTCTGGGTGTGCCTGCTCAAGCAGGGGGGTTGTACGAGATAATTTCCAGAGGTCCCTTCCAACCCCTGCTTTTCTGGGATTCTGTGATCTTGCTTTTGTAGGTCTTCCTAGGTTTCAGCTGCTGTTGCAATGCACAAAGTCTTTAGCAATGAACAGGCTCTTGGAGAATGTTAAAAGTGAATACCAACACACGCAGGGTTAGTGCTTGACTTGATAATATCCCAGTGCAATTTGAGAGACTATAATCCTTTCTTTTGGATCATTATTCCTTCTTTATTCCTCTGGTAGTATTCCACTGCCAACACGTCTGGCTTTCCAATGAAAAGGGACACTGTATGAAAAGGCAAGGGAGGGCTTAACTGATTAGTGAAAGCACACAGAAGTGGTCCAAAGAGAAGAATTGGATAGGTGGACGTATTAGAAATGAGATACAGATCCTCTACCACTCTTTGCTCCTTCATTCAGATAAGAATGACCACTAAAAGTTCTGGTAATTTTGCGATCCATAGAAGGTGAAGTTGTTGGCCTCCAGACAGTTCCCAGTGGAAGGGCCCACATCACACAGCTTCCAACACAGTAGGTGTCTTCTGATCTGAAGTCACAGAAGTTTGTTGCCAGGTTCACTTGTAGCTTTAAACCAACACAGGTTTTCCAGGAGGCTACCAAGGGAATTTTAGCCTTATTGTAGCCCCTCTCCCACTCCACTGCTGTAGTGCTGGCAACTCCCTTGTTCCCAGCGTATCACCTCACCCTCTCTCTGGCACCTCAACCCCATCTGCCGGGGTGGGGAGCCAGAGAGAAGGCACGACCTGAGGCAGAACTGTGAGTCTGTATTCCCCTGCATTCTGCCCTCCACCGTGGGATCTCCCCAAGGCCGATGAGCTGGCAGAAAGGTGGGTGCCTGACACACGGCTGTGAAGGGAGCGCTGTGTCCCTGCCATTCACGTCTGGCCTGCATCTGGCCCTGGCCTCAGCGGAGGAAACAAGCAGAACATATAATCTGATCACTCCTAGACAGGGGTCGTGGCTGAAGCACATTATCAAACAAGCCTGCACCACTGCTACTCAGAAAGTATTACTTTCTGAGCTCTGAGAAATAAAACTAGGAAACACAGGATGACAGAGAAGGTGAGAACAGTCACTCTGATAACTTGTAATTCTTTGCTTCTCAGATGGTGAAAATCAAAGCAATTTTAAACATCCAGTTTATTTCTTTTTTTTTTAATGCATTTCCTCCATTTCACTGAATGGAAACCACTTTCATTTATGTACTTGTGAATACTGGAACGACTTAGGACAATTCCTCTATTGATTTTAAGGTTGACAATAACTTATACACCATCAGAAGGTTGGGAGGCATTTAGTTAATGCCCTTTTCAGTGCAGCAGTTTGATTTAATCAGCACGAAGTCTGCCCACATGTAAATGCAGTCACTGACCCCTGAAGCACAGAGCCAAACACTGATAGCCTGACTCACTCCAGTGGGCAAGATTCAGATCTCACATAAAGACCAGGGAGTGGGACCTACCTATACAAGGCTTGAAACCAACTCACTGGCATAAATGGATTTATTCATTTGAGGAAGGGAACCCGGATTTACTTTTGCTGCACAGGCCCGGTCGTGAGAATACTTTTCACACATAGGTTTTCTTCTGGGTGAGAAGCCCCATTCAAATCAGCATTGGCAGGACTGGACCCAGCTATTTACTCTCTATAGTTGGCATTGCCAGCATCAACATTTTTGTTTCAGCTCCACATCGAAATTCATGTGGGTGTAAAGCTTTCCCAGACATACAGCATGAGCACATGCGCCTCAACATTAATGAGGGAATCTATTAAGCTCTGCTGCACGTATGTGTGTGTGTAAGAGTGTGAGCGTAAGTACCAATTATAGCTTGGCAGCAGGCTGAAGTGGCTGTTCCATTCATACCCTGTGTTTTCGTTTGCTTGTAACTTTCTTTAAAAATATTCCTTTGGGGCTGAATTGTGTTATGCTTGCTTTTGGCTCAGAGGTGACTGAAGAAAATGATAGGAGCTGCCTCTGAGTTACAGGAGCCCGAAAGGAATGCGGTTCCTCCTGCACTCACCCTGCTGGCTTGCTGCTTGTGAACTGGCAGGGGAGGGAAACGAATGACAGTGCCCTCTCAGAAGTGCCCAGAGAAGGATTCTTATCAAATGCTATCTCCTGCTGAGTTTCACGAACACTGCCAGCCTGGAGTGATGGGGAGAAGTATTTGGCAACAGGGCCTGAGGTTTTCTAGATGAAACTAGGGCGAAGGGATGGAGACAGTGTCACTAGCTGGGACCAGGCCACTTGTTTTTTTCTGTATGAAAGATGGTCTCCAGAAATTTGGGGGAAGTGTATTGGTGCACTTCTCATGCTGGTAAGGCTGTGGTTGCAAGGTTTGTTTTTCCCCCTGGAGCATCTGAGCGAGTTACTGTGCCAAGAAAGGATGTGTAAAAAAGAAGTCCTTCTGAAAGAGCAGCAGGAGTGCATTAGGAATGCTTGCTGATGGGCAATGCATGGCAGACGCGGGGGACAGCATATCTCTCGCTCTCCAGAGGTGTCAGTGTTTGACACGTCCACTGGCAAGTGCGAACAAAATGTAAGGGAGCTTGTTTCCTTTCTGCCTCACACTCAAAAAGGCATTTGTTACATGCATTTGTCTGTCAGGTAGCAATCCTGATTTTGAAGGCATTTGCTCACAGCATTAATGACAGGATCAATTTTGCAATGTGCAAGTTTCATATCAGGGCAAGAATAGAAAGGTCTTATAACACACCACAGGATTCAGAAGCATCATGTTTATTTTCCACCTTTACTTGATCTTCTCATATGACTTGGGAGCTCCTACCCAGATCCTCTACTCCTAAGTGAACACAGTAAAATTAATTCTGACTAGTTAACTGGACCTACATGAGACAGTAACACAACCTGCAGAGCTCAGAATACTATGCACAAGGAAGGACGGTGGATATTGGTCTTACATAGAGAGGCACAAAAGAGGAAATGCGAGAGGAACTAAAGAAACATCAAAGCTGGCACCCTTTCCAGAAAGAGGTAAAAGAATTAGAAAAGAGATGTCTGATTCTACACGGACGTGAGGAGGTTGGCTTTGTCTGCACGGACGGGAGGTTTGGACTAGATGTAAGGACAGAGAGGAGCTAGAAAAAAGCAGGTGCTGTGAGAAGAATGCAGAGCAATAGGTGATTTCAGCAGGGACATTCTGGATAGGCCCAAGGTGGGTATTAAGATGGAAGAGGGTGATGTATTTGAAACAGGAATGAACTGAGCATGGAATAATGATCATTGAAAGGAAGGGTCTTTCCCCCTTGAAGTACTTAAAGTTTGAAGGATCAGAAACACAATTTCATACAAATTGGATGTAAGAGGAGTGGAAGTAAAATCTGTTGGGTCATCATGTTACATGTGGGCAAGAGGAATGCTGGAGGTGTAAACAAGCACATTGAGAGTAGCGGAAAAGTGGTATTGATTAAAAAAGTAGCCCAACTCTGTTGTGCATTGTGGCTACTTTGCACTGTTCCAGCGGTCCTCAGTGGTCATGGCTCCTCCTCCCCCCAGATGTGACCTGGCCACGTTGCACACCGCTGCTGGCTGCCGGATCGCGTTGGCAGCGTGGATGAGTAGCAAGACCCACACACCTGCGCTACTTTATTTCACTGCGCCACTAACAAGCGACGCTTTGACTGTAACTTTTCTACGCCCCAGTTTCTTCATGTTTATCTTCTCAGAGGTGTTACAAGAACAAATTAATTATTGTCCATAAAATTATTTGATGAAGTTGCTATGGTGATACAAATTATATTGAATTCTTATTGCAGCCAAGCTGGAGTATGACTCTGAATGTCTTTCATAGGAAAGCAACATTGGGTAAATCTTTGCCAAACTCTTTGAAAATGATTTGAAATTATTGTACTGCAGTTAAATGGGCAGAGTCTACTAGGCTGGGCAAAATCACGCTACTCAGAAGTGCATCAATAACCTTAGATCGCTGTATACAGTCAGCGAGTGGCCTCATTCTATCTGTGCTGCTGCTCTGGAGTTCTGCGTTGCCAGAGGCGCATGAGAAATGAACCTGATGGTCCTAAGAGGCCATGGACACCGGCACGTGTCATAGCTGGCTACATTTGGGAAGCCAAAGAGCTGGTGTTTTGTGTTTCCTACAGTCTATTCTTTCCTATGTCTTATGTCTCTAACTCAAACAGATGCTAAATTCCTGGGGTTAACATAAAATTCACCTTTCCTTAAAAGCTGAAGGAAAATGCTATAACACTTAGCAGCAACGGAAACCATGGTGATCCTTGAACTGGGTCATGGGAAACATCCGGACTGTATTATGTTTCTAAATCATTTATACAACACTGAAGGAGTATTTCCCAACCTTATTCAGGTGGCTTCACTGCCTCTAGGTTCCCCCCCACCCGCTGCCTCCTTGCCCCATCGCCGTCCTTCTTCCCATTCCCTTCAGCACTTCCATCTCTGTTCCATCGGCCCAGCCCTATTTCAAGTTTTTTGCCCCTCTGCAACTTTTCCTCATGATCCCCCCCTTCACTTCCCAGATGACGGCTGATGGGTTTTTTTGTTGCTGTTTCCAGACATGCCCTCAAATGCTCGGTGCTCAGCTTTGTGCCCCAGAAGGGCTGATTTCTAATAGACCTGAAATTCAGACAAAACACCTGTTTTAAATCTGAAGTTATGTCCGATTAATAGTGCCCTCCAACCCCCAGCTTTCCCGTCGTTTGCAGTAGTGTGAAGCGTGGAGGAAGGGCAGGGATGCCAGCAGTACTGTGAACACCAAAGCACCCAGACGGGTTGCAGGCACCACATGGAGTAGAAATTACACTGCTTCAAGGAAGTGATATACATAATAAATTACAGAGGTCATGCTGAGGCAAGGTTTTCAGCACTATACAATACATATGGGGAGAAACAACCCCGTCAGCTTGTCTGTCCTTGCAGGATAGCTGGATGCCAGTGAAACCCCAATGCTTTTGGGAGCTTGTGAACAGTGTTTTCGCAGAAGCTGGATCCAGGCTCTGGAAGAACTTTTCACAAGAGAAAAGAATGTTGTTTAGGTTTGCTGCTTCGCTAAATATAGGACTCCTATCTTTGCATTAGTTTCTCTTCAGATATGTACTCCTTTCTCCTTCCATTCTCAAGCACACCCAGGCACACAAACAAAAACAAAGGAGTTATAAACTAATCAAACTTGTTTTCTTCAGGTTGGAAAAGAGATAATATTTTGATTTCAATTTCCAAATCTTTGGGAGGTGCTCAGATATTATCTGTCACAGTGCTTTAAGCTCCTCACTGTAATGGTATCAAGTGCTTCCCAAGCAATTAAAAAGCAACAATTACAAAAATATGTTTTCCCATCACTTCTCTCTCCCATTTCTGCTTATGAACAAAAATAACAAGCAGAATTTTTAACCAAGTGGGGTAAAACAGTGAGGTTTCTGTGCATATGAAGAGCTGTAAAAAGGCTAAATTTATTTTTGGTTTTGGACCTCTAAGACCAAGGTCACTTTTTGTCCCCTTAGGAATGAGATATTTTGGCCAAATCTAGTCTCAGTAACTCCTAGAGTCACAAGCTTCCTCTGTTTGGATAGTTTCACTGTTCCTGGAGAAAGCAACAGGCGTAATCAGAGAAGAACCGATGGAGCCTGAAGTACTTGGGCCAATTCCATGGAACTTCTCCGAAGAGCAAGCAAGAGTTCTTGAAGTGGAGTGTTGAAATCCTGGTCCTACCTGAAGTTAGCATAAAAAATACCAGCAGTGTCAAAATTATTTATGTCCTTGATTTACAGTATAATTTGGAAACAATATAAAAAGATGATGTATCCACAGCGATATGCATTGCTGTATCATTAGGCTATAGCAGCCTCAGTGTTTTCATGGCGCAAAGCTTTATGCTAAAGCTGCCTTATCTCATGAGTGCGCTGCTGTATATGTCAGTGATTTATTTCTCTAGCATGGATATTTGGGACTCCAGAAGCAGTTCAGAAGGAGCCAAGAAATACAAACATGACAGTATCTTCAGAGTGCCTGGCATTATGAAGGAAGCAAGCTCTACATGTGGAAGCGCTCCTGTGGCATTATTTGGGTTCAGCTTTTGCCAGATGTCCTTCCTCCGACACTGACTTCCCTTACACATTATAAACAGATAATCCTACTTATATATCCTGACAAGCAGACAGAGCCGAGCATCATTTGTACGCTGCTTCTGTTTAAGCTGCCTAATAAATATTTCAGTGCCTTCATGGATGAGGGACAGTTCCAAGGCGACTCATCAGGAGGCACTTCTGGCAGAGGAAGAGCATTCGCTGGAATGCTGTGGTTTCGCTGTATTATTCGCTGCCGTGCGTTCAGGGAGGAGGAGAAGGGCCCTGTTGTAAAAAGTAAAGAGGTCTGCAGATAGCTGAGAGGCTGTGACCGTGCTTTGGCAACCCATAGTAGGAGGTAACGATTCCAATGGCTGTGTCTTGCTGTCTACAGCTGTGTCTGGGTCATACAGGTACCAGGCTTAGGGAAGACACCTTAAGGAAGTTAGCTGACTGTTACGAACAGAAACATTGAGTAACTTTGTACAAAATCCCAACAAGCCAAGGACAGGGCCACCGGCTACGTCCAAGAGCCCTGAGCAGCATTAGCTGAGTAGCAGAACAGTGGGAGGCTGATCATGAAAGACATGAAAACCACTGATTTTTTTACGCTGGCTGTGATGTACATTTGTGAAATTTTTGGCAAGCTTTCAAATAAAAATAACTCTGAGGAGAAGCACGTTCGCGGCAACTACACAGCTCCAAACTCCTCACGGCCTGCGAAGAGATTTGTCCCCTTTATGCTTTCATTGCCTCAGGTGACGCTGAAGGAGTTTCCACAAAACTTTCCAAGCTGAGAAATATAAAGACTTCCTTCAGGGCGGAGACACCCCACTTGCTCCGCCAGATTTTACACGGCGCTTTAAGCCGCCCTTGCTGAACCCGGGCAGGGGCCGAACCCGCGCTCCCGCCCAAGGGGGACGGGGTGCGGCCCCTCGGGCACGGCCCAGCTTTGGGCTGCCTGTGCCTGTCCCTCCCCTTCGTCCCCTCGGGGCTGTGGGGACGGAGCTGCCGCCACACCCCGCCACGCCCACCCCGCCCGCGCGCGGCGACACGTGACACCCCCCCGCCCCCCCCACTACCGCCTCCACCACCACCACCACCCTCCTTGTTGCACCCGGGAGCTTCGCGCGCCGGCAGGGAGAGGCGGCGCGTGTCACGCGGGCGGGGCGCCGGGGGGATCACGTGATGCGGGCGGCTCGGAAAGCCCGGAGGAGGAGGAGGGGGAGGAGGAGGGAGGTCCGCCCGCCGCCGCCATTTTCCTGCGGCGCCCAGTGTGTGTCCCCTGTCCCCGGCCGAGCGGGAGGCGCGCAGGGGGAGGGGACGGCGGCTGGGGGAGGGGGCGGGAGGAGGAGGGGGAGGGGTCCCTGCTCGGGTGACAGGTCCGTCCCTGAGGGCGGAGCGGGGGCCGCCTGCGGCACGGCGGGGTGAGGAGTCGGCGCAGCTCCGTCCCCACGGCTAGTCCTCCCGTCCCGGCCCCTGAGGAGGGAGCGGAGCCGCTCTCCCTTCCAGCGCCGCCACCCACCCGCCATGTCCGGCCAAAGCCTCACCGACCGCATCACGGCGGCGCAGCACAGCGTGACCGGCTCGGCCGTCTCGAAAACCGTCTGCAAGGCCACGACACACGAGGTCATGGGGCCCAAGAAGAAACACCTGGACTGTGAGTAACCGGGGAGGGATGGCGGCCGGGCTCTGTTCCCCCGCCGGGCTCCCCTCTGCTCTGTCGTCCTGCGGAGCCGGGTCCCCGCCGCGGGGCTGCCCCCTTCCCCGCCGGCCTCGCCGGGACGCGAAGCCTCGTCGGGCGGAGGAGCTCTGGGCATTCCCGTGGGGGGGTTGGATCGGGGACGTGGCGGTGGAGAGCTCGGGGGAGGCTGCTGGGTATGTCTGCTCTCCAGAAGAGGCCTTGTTAGCTCTGCCCTGTGCACAGGGCCCCGGACAATGCGAGCTGCTGAAGGGCAGGAGCTGCCCTGTACCCCTTCCATGGAGAGAGAGAAAGAACCACGGGGGCCAAGCGGGGGAATGGTCTGTAATTTCCTTACTAGTTGATCTTATTTGTGTTCTGCCAGGGCAGCACTCCCCCGTTCTGTAGGGGAGGTGCAGGAGTTCCAAGAAGGAATAGCTGATCAGTTACCTTAATTCTTTCCCAGATAGTCTAGTAGGAAAAAAAACCCAAACCTCTATCATTCTAGTAACTCCTCCATGTAGAAGAATGTGAAATGAGTGCCTGAGGAGCTAATCTCTCTCAGTAAGGGTGTTCTTCTTAGTCTTATCATTTCTAGTCTGTCTCCTTCACTTGGGAGGATGGGCCTAAGAGGACTTCTTTAGACCTTCAGTGTCTGAGCTTAACAACCCATACAGGGACTGGCCGTTTTTCAGCTTCTATTAAAAATAGATCCAAGGTAGGAAGGCTTAAAAGGTTTTTCTATCATCTCTGTTCCATTCAGGTGATTACAAAGAGAGTGATGAGCACCGAAGTTCATAGTAGTGTGTCTCCCACTACACTGTAAGGTCACAGGAGTGGGGATGTTCTTGGCCTGAATAGCTGATTATCTTGCATCTATTTATTCCAGGCCTTTTTAAGGACCTTTCTCTACCCGTTTCACCCAATGTGTAATAAAAGATACTGGAGAAAGATGTGTGGCTATGCCTTCTGTATGCGTGCTTTCTCCTTTCCTCCCACCCACGTCTGTGACAAGAAGGTTGGGTCTTCATGTGTCTTGAATTTGTGCCTCCTGAATCGCTCTGTATCCAAATGAGAAGGCCAGATGATGGCACTAGGATTAATTCTACTGTAGTTATTTCTTCTTTTCACCAAAAGATGTCTGACTTAAAGGTTTAAGAAATTCTTGTTCTACCAGTACCTGAGAGGGATGTGATCAGTTTTTTTAGAGTAGCCCCAGAGCAGCTGCCTCAGTTTCTTTCTGGTATTCCCTCTTCCATTTCATGTCTTGCCTGAAAACTGAGTAGTAACTGAGTGGCTTTGTTATTTGTGGTCAGCCTAGGGTGACAGAAGGCTGAGGAAATGTTTGGGCTTTAAGTAACTTAGTCTCAGGTAGAGAAAACACCTTGTCATGTGGCTTATGTATGAAGTTGTGGTGTTACTGGATTTCACACGACAGAAGGGAGGCTTTCTGGAAAAAAAACTTGTCAGGTTTAGCTTGGAATAGTGTGAAAAGTGCAGTTTCAGTAATAGGGCATTTAGCAGCTGAATTATTTCATGGTATAAGCTTTGTGAAAAAGAACATCAAACTGATCAGACAACCGCTTTGCAGACTAGCGTGTGTATGCAAGGGTGGTGTTCTGAACGCAGTTGCTAGGGGACATCCTAACTGAGACCTGTCAGATGCTGCTGTAGAAGGGAGCTTGAACTTCCTTAGAAAGCTATTTGGTAGTTGCTGGATGAGAAGCCCACTTCTGTATTTCCCTTGTTTACGCTAGACTGTCAGAGGTCCCAGTTCCTGCCTCTTTCTCAGAGAATTATTTTGTCAGAGCAAAGCTAACTTGTTTGGTTTTTTTTATTAGTTTTACTACTAGCCACTCTTAATAAGTGGTTAAAATAGATCATGGATAGATAAGTTCTGTATGCTGCCTAATAGGTTTGTTGGGAGTTTCTGTTCCTGGCATCAGGAAATGACACACAGTGTTGTATTTTGAATATTTTCTTTGTTCATACCGTTTATGGTTGTATGTTTAAAAATGAATGCTTTTTGTACAAGCCGTGACTCAAGCCCCACCTCTGAATTATTTGCACATACCTTCCTTTTACAACAGTTTAACTACTAGATAAGTCCTAGGAACTGACATCTCACTGTGAGTGACAATTAATATACCAGTCTTCATAGGTGGCATGCTTCCTAAATATTTTTCTAATTAGTGTTTGTCATGGTTTAACCCCATGCAGCACTATATCAGCTGCTAAGAGAAAAATTAACTCTATCTCAGCTGAAACCAGGACAGTGTTTATTGTGATAATGACAGTTAAAACTTACTTTGTTAAAGGTTGTGTCCTGGACGAGTTGATAAGCTGATTCTAATACTCTCCTGGAATGAAGTCTTAGTTTTGTAGCATTTTCTGTGACCATGACATACATTCTTGTTAATGGGGTATTTGTATTATTTGTACAGATCTTAAAATCTCTGACTGTCCTGCTTCTGAAATTCTTTCTTTATTAAGCTTGAACCGTCATGAACAGATTTAAGTAGCTCAGCTTCACATTAGCCCATACAAATGGGGGGAAATCGGACATGGGTACCGATGCACATGATTATTCCTGTCCTTATTTATCTTGCTCTTGGCTGTCTGTGGAGTTCCAAAACTGAAGTGCTCCCCATCCTAGGTTTGTATAATCCCTGTATATGTCCCTCAGTGACCGTTAGCTTAATCATCAAAGAATGGAAAAGGCATACTTAGCCCATAATGATTACAATATAATCTACTCCAAAGAATGTTCTTTCTCTCCCACTACAAAGCTCAGTTGCTTGTTTGGTTTGAGAGAGAAAGAATTACAATTCTAATTTACAAGTGGACGTGGCTTACAATAGGTAGCAACGATCATCTTATGGTCATATGCTTGCACTCCGGATATGCTTTTTCTCCTGTTATGGAGGCCCAGTCTTATAGCTGGGATAAGGATTCCCTGTTTTGTAATCTAGGTGCTGCTTCTGTAATGATGGATTACTTGTTTTATGGTAATCAGACAGGTTTAATAGCCTTGAAACCCTCAAAGCATAGTTCATGGAATTTCTTTTACAGAAAACCTAGTTTCACTAGGACTTCGTCCTAGTTTTCACACCTCTGAGCAGTGCTGGCTCAAAACTGGTTTGTGGGTTTGACTGGTACCTGTGATTTATGCAGCCCTTTCTTTTGCGTATTGCTTTTGTTGTTCAGTACTGTATAGTGATGCTAAGAGCAAGTGCTTTAGGTTGTTTGAATGTAAATGGTGCTGGAAAGCTTGTGGGCAGATTTCACTTTTTTGTTTTACATGATTCTCTTGGGGGGTGGTGGTGCTTCCATAGGTATATGTGATGGATAATTCATATTAGGAGAACCAAAAGATAAACAGTTAATGCCAAGTAGGAGGTTTCATTAGGTCAGTTCAGTGAAACCGCTGTAGCAGTGATGTCTCAGCAGCACGAAAGTGTTTGTGTACCTGTACATGTTGTGGACCGCAGTTAAAACAGCTTTGGTGTGAACACACATTTAGGGATGGGCTCTTGAATGAGTATGGCATAGTAACCCTATCTGCTCATAGCTAGTGGAGTAGCGCTCTTTAAAGGAGAATGTGGATGGATGACTTGGAAGGAAGTGGCAATGCAGTAATTATCCATTCTTAACAGGAAATATCTCTCTAGTTATGCTAATGCATAATTTCCTTGACTTCTTATTGTGAAGAAAAAAATCTGTATTTTTAAGGAAGAGGGTAAACCAGAACCCTGCCCTGTGTTGTGAGAAGCTGTGTAAGTGAAAGTAAACTTAATTGAGCTTGCTGGGAACTTATTTCCCAAGTCCCTAATGTCAGCTGTTTTGGTTTTGTCTAGAGGCTACTGCTTGTACAAATAAGTCCAGCTAAAGACTTGCTTTATGTCTGTGCTGGGGACAGCTTCCGTTTCCAAATGAGATGGTAGGCAGAGGGTATCTTGCAGAACTGAGGAACAAGGATCATTGCTTTCCCCTATATCTCACAAGAGATTTGTAGTAAAGCTGGGAAAAGTCTTTTAAGTGCTTACCTGCCTTCACATACTGAAGTGTAACTGGGTTATTTCAGTGATGTAGTGAGTTAACTCCTGGTGTTTGTGGATACTGCTGTGTTCTCCAGTAGAAATAGATTATCCGCATTCCTTCTACAGTATTGCAGTACTTCACCAAATTCATATTTTCTTTCTGGTTTTGGCAGGATTACCTGAAGTTTCTCATGGCTTTGCTTCTCATTTTGTAGTTGACTCAAACTTCTGGAGGCAGTCCATTGTTATTTTTGCTTAGAACTGTTCTGTGTAACTGTAATTATTTCAAATACAGATAATTGCTTTATTGCAGCTTTCTTTTGAAGTATTCATCTTCCTGTCTGAGTTCTTCCATGATTCCTTTATCATTCTTCCTTAGCCAGCTTCTCCTTACTCTTTACTAGAATTCCTTTGGAATATTTGTGTTTGCTTTTAGTAGGGTATGAGAACTATCATACTCCTCTAGACTGCCAGAGGGCCAATTTTCTACCACAGCTGCTCGTTTGCAGAAAGAATAGCCATTTAGTTCTGCAGCTGTTGTTTTATTTTACTTAGCCCGAAGCAGTATTCTACTTTGGATGAAGTAAGAGGTAGGAACTATGGAGGAGAAGCTGCAGGACACCTGCAATCAGCTTACTGTGAATCTTTGTACTGTCATTGTTTCCCCATCAGCTGTGGTTATTCAGGTGTCATGTAACTTTGGGCTGTAGCTCTAGTGGTGATTTTCTGATTATTTTTTTTTTTTTTTACGGTGCAGTCATCTCTTCTAAAAGTGATGCTTGGAAGAGGCATTCTTTTGCAGTTCAGCCTGTGACCTAATGATCTACTTCAGTCTTCAGTTCCTAATCTTAAGATGAGTTTTTGATCTGTAGATGTGAAAGTTTTAAGTTGTTCCTAGTGACTTGGCTCACAAAGTAACACTAGTTTGCATAATAATACAAAAGAGATGATTTATCCAACATGGAATTTAAAGCTTCTCTCTTTCTTGCATTGTGTATGTTGCCTTATGTGAAGTACATGATCCATACGCCACAGTAGCACGTGATGCTGGTCGACTGCTGGGAAAGTTCACTTGTAAAACGTTACTGACATCTTGCTCTCCCTGGAAATTGCAACACGTTTTCTGAAGCAGAGACACCTTTTGTATTTGAAAGATTATTTTTTTAATAGCCTTCTTAAATTTAAGTTTCTCTATCTTTAAAATCTTTTCACTCATTAATTCTCAAACATGAATTACTTCTTTAAAAATGGCCCAGTTACTACTGGTCAGGTATATGCCATCTTATTTTCTGTAAACCATGCAGAAGCTGTTCCTCAAGCACGCTAGAAGAATCAGGTAAGTATTATAAATGACTTGTTTATAAAATCTTGGAGTCCTGTAGTGGAACAGTTATTAAACATTTCCAAATAGTTCATAATACAATTTTAAAGCAATAATCTCAAGTATGGGTTCTTACATCTGAGTATTTTAGCAAACTCTGCTGCAGCAGCAATGCAAACTTTGCTTTGTGTCTAAGAACTGTTTTCTGAGGCCATCAGTGTGTGAGTTTAACCATTTAGATTTCCTGCCAGGCTGAAGTCTTAAGCTACAAGTAGTTGTAATTTGGAGTGGAATGTTATCTTGCAAAGGCTTAGGTAGCAGAGAGATTTTTATTACTGATTATGCCTGCACCGGATTAGAAGTAAACAAGAAGTAACTGGCCAAAAAGCTGCAGCCAAGTGGAAAGGAAAGAAACCGATGTTGATAGAAAATTGTTTGGTATTTTTCTTGCTCTTCTAGCAGCTTTCTCCATTGTGAAATGGGACTGTGAGCAGGCAGGGTATGAACTGTTATTAACTATGTATCCTTCTAGATGCAAAGGAAGTAGAAATACTGTTGCACTTCATATTTCACCTCTAGCTTTACATCAGAGCTTTTTCAATTAGATGGTGGTTCCTAAACCTCAAAATACTGTTAGTAAAATCAGTGCTAACTTGTGGTGCTCTCCGCTCTGCTCAGGGCAAATCCAAGTTACGAGTAATATGTGACCAATCGGGTATTGAGACGAGAAATTAGGGAACTAAGCTGTATTTAGCTGTGTGATAATAACTTAATGAAGTTAAGCATTTCATAAAGATTTAACAAATACGCTGGATTTTCCGATTGTGACTAAACATCTCCTATGCTATTTTGCTAAAGGAGCTTTATTAGAGTAATGCTTATCTGGTTCACTTGCAATATTAAACATGAGTAAATTAGGCTTTCATAAGTTTTAGCTCAAAACAGAGGGTGTAAAATAACAAGATCTACACCAAAAGTTAACTTGGTAGTGTCAACTCTGAGTATGAAGCATAAGAAAGTTTCTTGGAGTGAACAGCGTTGGCATAAAGAGAAACCCTGTGGTTTTACCTTAATTCATGTCATGACACATGCAGGGTCTACAAAATAAAAAATACAAAGCTGGAGCTTATACTTGCTCTGAGCTCTCCTCTTTAATTTCCTTCAGACCTGTGTCAGTTTACTGAGGAAGAGCTCTCCACATCAACCCCTTCTTCCTTTTCTCCTGCAAAGACACTGCGGAAATCTTCATTTAATGTCCTTTATTGCTTCCTCCCAGGCAAGCAGTCCTTCAGTCACAACATCCGTACGCTCTCGCAGCGGTGCCGTTCTAGCAGCAGTGATTCTTTTGCTTATGTAGGAAGTGATAAGTTTGCACGGGTTGAAACTGCTCTGGTATTTCACATATTTACTCTAAATATGGTACTTGCAGTAGCATGTAGCTCAGCTCTTCCAGTTAGCAAGCGTGTGCTAGGACATCAACAAAGTATCTCTATTGTTTGTAACCTTTACCGATTTTTGTTGAATTTTTTAACTTAATACAACTTAAAGCACAAATTATGAATCCTTAATAGCATTGTTTCCTAGTCAAATATTTAGTGTATTAAAAAAAGTTTTTTCCACATTAATAGCTTGTAAAAACTGGGGGTTTTTATCCCGTTGAAAAAGGTGGTAATGAAATGAATGTTAATTCCTCAATTAGTTTTGTTAAAAACCAAAACCAACCCACTGGTATTCTACTGCACAGCGTAAGTTCCTAGAGTTACAATGGTAAACTGGATTTCAAGACCCAGAATGGATAATGTACCAAGTTTTAAACTAAACTCAGGTTGCAAACAGAAGTAAACGTGTTTTGTTTTGTGTTTTGGGGGTTTTGTGTAGGTGGGTGTTTGAGTTTTTGGGGTTTTTTGTTGTTGTGTTTTTTTATTTTTCTTTTTTTTATGCCTTTAATCTGGCAGTAAATTCACTGAGAGCAGCTCTGGTTGTCTGTGATTTGTTGCTCCGTCTGCCAAAGCAGAAGGTTGAGTGTCTTGGCTATCAGACGGTAGAAGTAGGTTTCTTCGTGTTCTTAGTCATTTTAAAGGGCTGCTCAACTCGCTTTGCTGTTGGTGATGTTTGGATTCTTCTGGGGTGGAGAATGAGCTGTAGTGTGGTATGGCAATGTTTCTGTACCTGCCTCTTCAGGTGTGTGCTTTTTGTTTTGGGGTTAGTTTTTTATGCGGTGTTGTGTCCTCTTTTCCCCCTTCTCCTCATATGTTCAGAAATCACACCAGCACTTAACTACATGCGTTTGCAGTCACACTTGGCTTGTTTGGCTGATGCCTCTGCTCTTGCTGACGAATGGGTCGATATTTCATGGGAAATTGAGTCACACTTGAATTTTACTTTGATTCATCCCCTTCCCCTCCCTACTCACCCAGTGTTGCCATAATAGGTGCAGCCATCATTGCAACCTCTTTCAAACTTTATAAATTTTTCTGATCCACAACTCTATTCTTGACCTGACCTTATTTTTATGTGAAATGTTAAAAGTTGTTTAAGCTATTGTGATGGCTAAGCTTCCATATTGAGCATGGTAGTGTAATTTGATTTTATTTAATTGTCCCTTTTTCTATTTGCTGGAAACTATTGGTGTTCATAATTCAGCAAATATACTGTTATGAAGAGATTAAAAATAACTTTCATTTTAAAATCAGTCTGTTAGCTGCTCTATGTAATCAAGTAAATATTCCTATGTACAGCTGCAGTTCGCAAAGCAATTCTTCATTTCTGTACTGATGTACACCTAGCTTCATTGAGGCTAGCTTACTCATGAAATACCTTCATCCTTTCCTTCTGTCATACAAGGGGTACTTCAGTTCAGTATTTACTGAAGTGATTATGTTAGTTTGTAAGTTTTGGGGGTGAAATTCAAGTGTTTTATTTGCAATTTCTTTTTAATCATCATGAGATACAACTAGTACTGTTCAAATCATAATTGCAGCTGAACAGGAAAAAATGCCTTTCTGAACAATATCCTTGTGTCCTTTTTTCCTCTTGACAAGCCAAGTTTACTATTTAGATATATGCTGGAATCCTTAGGTAGAATTTAATTTTGAACTAACTCTCAGGATCATGTCACTTTGCTTTCATTGATACAGACATGCTCTAATTTGCTGTGTTTTATTCAAATTACTGAATTTGGATTTATCCTTTTAATAAATTTTTCTGTAAAATATTAATAACCTCCCTTAAATTCAACAGGAGTTCTTTCTCCCTGGAGTGCTTGCATTTCAGTCATGAGTGTCAGTACAGCATTGCAGAATAAAATTTAAAGTATCAAAAATATACATGAAGTGGATTTTGATTATAGGAATAAAAGAAAAGTCAACGGATACCAAGTCTGAACACTTTTGCATTCCTGGGCTGTAGTTATTTATAATAAGGATATGAGATACCTAGTAAGCTGCTGCACTTGATTAGCTGTCTGATGGGAAAACTCAGGATGCACAGCTTCTAGCTGTAAAGTGTTTGAAACACAGGGACTAGGGCACCAGCTTGTGCTTTGGGGGAAAACGGTGGTCCAAATACAGACTTTCATCTTTAAGTTTTTGGTAGTTAATAGGGAGCTAGCTCAAACTTTCTTCTAGATCTGTTCGGTTGGAATGCTTTGCCACAACAATAGCATCATTAAGCCTATCAAATGTAATTAAAGCTAAAACATAATCTGCTAGGAAATTTACTTCATTTACTTTGCATTAAAAATATGGAATATGTGAAGTTTGTTTCAGGGCTGAGGTTGATGTGTGAATGATGGAAATCCTGAGAAGCCTTTTTGTTCTCAAACACCAGGGAATGGTATGGTTAGTTCAACCTCTGATGTTTGGAATTGCATTGTTACGAATTTGAAGCTCTTACATTTCCAAGGGCTGACTTTCTGTTTTGTTTTGCTCGGTTTTTGCTTTTTGTTTTACACAGTTACTTTTAGGAGGAGAGTTTCTTTAGATTTAATAATCTGTAAGTAAAATAGAATGCATTGGAAGAGATGTTTTTGTCCTTATTTTAAACTGTTAATGAGGAGCCTTTGTAGACAAGAATGTGGTCAGCCTCCTCGTATGTAGTAGGGCTGATGCAAGATGTTCTAACATCTAGTTTTACTATAGCTCCATATTCCTTTTAACTCTCTGCGATTTTAACCAGTGAACAAACCCTACTTTGAAGCAAATGGAATAACTGTATTTTGCATTGTTAGAGCTTATCTTTATGAAACAATTTCATTTTAGAGATAAAATCTGGCTGAATTCATCTTTCTTTTACTGAGGACCAAAAGGTAGATGATATTTGCTTCTGCTCTTGGCTTTAGTTTATCTTAGAGGCTGTTTGTGATAGGGATGTGTCTGTGCATGGTAAACAGAGAAATTCCTGTCTGAAAGCTGTGGGATACAGAGTTCTTTCTGTGTACAACTTCCCTTACTGGTCCAGTTTCAAACTTCAGGGTTTGAAGTTCGATGTTTGTTCTAAAACTTTGTGAAACTTGAAACTTTATAACCACATGGTCACTAATAAAGTGATCACGAATGATCTCTAAAACTGGGCAATGAGGGGAAGAGCTGATCTGGATTTATGAAACTAGGGCATAACAGCACTGTTGTAAGAGGGTGGGCTTCCCTTTGTAAGGTCACTTTCTTTGTCTACTGAAAATCAGTAAAGCTTAATGTATGGTGCTGGAAAAATACAACATTTTCACTTTCCATGTTCAGTGAAGACTGTTCCTGCTCCAACATGGGCTGTAAGGGATGGTTTTGATCCTTTAGCTCTTGGGCCCCTGTAAAAGGGTGGTATTCAAATGTGCATTGAAGCTGTACTTGGGATGAGCCAGGAGGAGTTTTGTTTGCTCAGAGAGCTCCAAATATCTCATGGGAGACGTTAGTCTAAATTGAAGAAGGAAGTAGAAGCTAAATTAGACAGAAATTTCCAACATTTCTATTAATAGCATGGAGGGTTTTAGCTGTTCCTTTACTTGACTGCCTCTGTTTGTGGGAGAGCTGCACATCTACAGTGCATGACTGTCAGCTGAAACAGTTTTGTGAAGATACCTGTGTTTTGATGGGGGGAGATGTGATTTTTTTTTTTTTTTTCCTTTGAGCTCTGGTGCTCTGTTTTATCCAGTTTGCTAACATTTCATGTCAAAACCTGATCCTGTATTGGTCAAAATAAAAGGTATGAAAGTGGTTGTCAGTGACAAATCTCCTTTAAGGAGTTCACCAACTTTAAGTGCACAATGTGAAATAGATCGTATGGAATTGATGGAGCTTGAATTAAAATTGGCTGCAAGAAGTACTCTAGATCCAGGTATCCTGAATTCTAGTTGCTTAAAAAAATTGGTAATTTAGAAAGTAGTGAGACTTCTTTTAACCAAAATTACTAGAATTTTGCATGTCACCAAATACGTTAGCATAGAAGGAGCAGCTTCATGGTTTTTGTTATGCTTCTTTCTCCTGTTCCTACTGGGCAATAGGAAGATTAGTCCTACTTAGGAGTAGACAGAAGTTATATAGAAATGGCCGGTATGTAGATGGCCTTTCACATGAAGAAATCACTTGTGGGATTCAGGGAACAGAGCAAGGAATAGGAGGAAACCAATACAATTTCACAAGTTCATGTCTGAAATTAATTTCAGACTTCACTATCGTCTCGGTCCCCATGCTTTGTTACGAAGCCGACTATTTTTCTTTCAGTTTTTCACCATGGAGAAAGAAAAATCTCAGACACATTCTGCAAAACTTGTGTGTTCAAACTGTTTTGTATAACATCAGGGAGTAAAAACTTAGCCTGTTTGATCTCTGAGATGCTAGCCCAAGTACCCAACTGTGTAAACCTGCATCATCTTGTGTGACTTTCTGCCAGTCACTTTGTAGAAGGCTGGTGTTTGATTTTCATTAAAAGATAAATATTTGAAGTTTGAGGATTTGTTGCTTTGCACATTCAAATCATTTGGCAGGATTATTTTTTAATAAAACACATTGTATGATAAAAAAGGCAAATAATTTAAATTGCTTTCTTCCTTGGTGTATTAACTGAGGTTTGGTAAGGAAAGCTTTGCATCAAGCTTTAAGCAAGTGTTTTTATTGTCCCTGCATTGTCAATGGAGAGGGAACTCTTACGGTAAAATCTTGAGGGTTACTAGTTTGGAGTTGGCCAGCTTCTTCTATAGAAACTACAGCAAAAAAATTTGATTCCTCAGCAAAACTCTCCTGAAGTGTGTTTTCTTCTGTGTTGTTGCTTATTAGCAGTGTGGTATTTTTCTGACTTTGCCTTATTTTTCCCACTTTTCCTCTTTTTCTACTTTTGTTAGGCTACTTATGTCATAGTTCATAAGCTCTTAAATTAGAGCTAGTTTTCATTAAGACCTGTAAAGCTCTGTTTAGTCAGCTAATCCAGCAAGCAATCATCTGACAGAGCACTGTGGAGGCATGCTGTGGGTATTTCCTGAGAGATCAACAGAAAAGTAAGATATACAGATTTTTCCACCTAAAATAGGAAGCATTGTATGTCTGAATTGTAGTGTGATGTGTGTAAAGTTTCTTCACAGTGAGAATCTGGGCTGAAACCTGCTATCTGAGGAGTTTTGTTCCAACAGGTGGTCATCGTGCTATTTATAAGGAAAAGCATGTAGCACTGTCATGTAATAAATAGTACTAATTAAAAAAAATTCTAAGTAGTTTGGACATGCTTCTGTTTCTTATATGCCAGTAAATACACTGCTTTCAGTAAGTTTAGGTACTGGGCTTTTGGTAATTCCTATATTAAAATGAACCCAAATTAAAGTCACTTTTGCACCTTTATGATGTTGGAAGAGCATGATTTAATAAAATACCATTTTAGGATATGGCTTAAACTTCTCTGGTGGTAGGTGCAAAAGTTTCCCAGATTTCTCCCTTTATCAGGTTAAACTCCCTACTTTGCTACTCTCTGAGAGTATATGAAGAGCAGTTAAATGTGGTGTTTTCTAGCCAGTATACTGCAGGGGCAAAAGGACCTACAAGAGATGCTGTTGGACCATCAGAATCTCTTGGCAATACAACTTATTTTGTACAACAAACTAGTATGAGCTCTTGATAAAGAAAGGGGTATTTCCACAAAATTTTATGCCTGGGTGTTTTTTCTCAGTAATAGACTGGACAGCTCTTTATCTAGGTGAAGCTGTAGAGGATGGTATCTGTCAAGAAATATCCTACCATGCACTTCAATATTTTTACAATTACATTGGATTTATTGTCCTATATAATTTCTGGTTTGCTGAGGACACCAGTACACTTGGTGTCCTGCAGGCATTGTGCAGTCTGGGAGGCTGCATAGTAGAAGACATGTTTTGGCATGAGGGCTTTCCAGAAACTGGAAAGAGAGAGCCACAGGTCTGACCAAAGAACTTTGCTGTGCAGCGTTGGATGTACACATCTTCACCCGCAGTTTCAGCGCTGATGGAGGTAGTCAGATACAGAGGTATAACTCCTTTAACTCAAGTACATGTTTCCTGACAGCTCCCAAAGGCATTCAGGAAAAGTGTGCTGCTATTGCTCTGGATTAGATTCTGTTTAGAAGAAAATCTGATTTCCAAAGTAATATTTTAAAATGGGAGAGAATGACACATATTCCAAACAACTTTGCTAGAATGAGTAAGATTTCTGAGCTAGTGAAAAGAAACAAGTATTGACGTAGGAGAACCTCAGATCAGATGGCTCTGTTATTTCTTATTTTTCGTTTTGCCCATTAAACTGTCTAATTAAAGATGTGGCACTGCCATTCAAGGGGGAAAAAATGTGAATTACATGTGTGTGATTAGTACTAAAATAACAAAGATCAGGAGAATTTTTTTGGCTTGAAAATCTGTTCAGTGATGTGTGGTGGCAGCAGGTCATGCTGGCATTGATGCTCAATGGTGGTTTCAGTTTTGCTATGCTGTAGAGTGAGGGTTCACCACTACTACACAATTACTTTCTGGTGCATCTTTTAGAATAATGCGATGTGGAAGTTAAACATGGAAGAAGCGCCTAAATTACACTTGTGTGAATATTTTGCGTGTTTAGAAAATACATATATTCAGATTTAGAAACTGTGCTAGAGGTGTTTACTGACAATGTGCATGGTCAGGCGTGTTTTCTCTTTGTTTTTCTGTAACGCAGGATTAAGGAAGTCACAGAGGTTGGAAGGTGGCATAGGTGCTTTGGCTGCCTTTTGGTATACTTTCTAACAGGTTTGATCTGCGTTCCATATGGACCAGGTGACCTCTGCATCTGGAAGCTTTGAAGAGACTACATTTAGCTTTATTACAAATGGTGACATCAAAAACTATGGGACTTCCTGCCACAAATTGAGATTGGGACTTTGCAGGATTGAGGAGAGTTAGATACTGAAATAAAACCTAGTTATGTTAAAGGCTCACCTTCTTGAAAACAATAAAAGCCATCTTGCTGCAAAACAACTCTAGGGTTGCATTTATGGAGGTTTTTTGTTCTGTCTGCTGTTGACAAAATGGTTTCCCTGTTGCAGTAGGCTGGGCTACAGTAATGTTACTCTACCACCGCTAGCAAGCTGCCAGGTAAGAGCATATTGTTAGTACTTCGCGTGAGTCTAGGAAGTATTTGAGAGCAGTCTGCAAGGACTGGTTGCTTACTGCTGGCAGTGCAACAGCAGCTTGTCCGTATATTTCACAAGTCTTGTTTTTAACATGTCCATTAGCACAACTTCTTATCATAAGGAGGCGTAGTATCTATGGAGTAGTTAGAGTAAGTTCCTTTGGAGCAGAAGGAAAGGGCTGTAAGTGCATACTGTAACAAAAAAATTTATAGTAAGCAAAGGCAGATGGCTTGGGCACTCTTTTTGTCGAGGAGAGAGATAGAGAGCAGCGTGATAATATATTCAATGTGTGGTGATGAAGAGACCCGAGGGTTTAATGTCTTTGTCACGTACTGATCTCTTTCAGCTGTCTGTAAACCATGTGATGTGCCTTCTCTGTGCACCTTAAGGTAAAATCGTAGGATAAACTTGCATGTATGCAGACTGTTCACTTGAAATAGCTTCATGTTTGGAGTAGGAGAGAAAAGTAGTGTTAAAGCTATACAATTTTCAAAGTAATTAATCTTCATCAAAATAGAAATGTTCCACCTAATGCAATTCATTGTGCTTCCATCAGTCCACTGTGTATGACTACCCACACCATAAATATTATATTGGATACTTAAATATTTATAATATTTAATATAGTAATTTAATGTTATACTCTAATATATTAAAGTTAAATATTTATTTCAATATTGAATCAGCTGGCTGTCGTTCAAAGTCAAAGCCTACCCAGCCACCTGTCCTAAAGTATTATCAAACAGCACTGCTCATAGAGAATCTTTAAGGTATGTGCCCACTTTCTAGCTTGTCAGAACCTAAAGTGGATGCATCCTCAAGTGTTTGCAGTTATGTCCTCTGAAAATACTGACTTTATGTTGAACAAGTAGCTATTCATAATTTAATTCCTGAAAGCATTGAAACTTGCATATGATGATACGAAGAAGAATATTTGTTTCTCCCTGATTTAAATAGGCCAAGAGCTTAAATACTCAGATTGAATGTACTGCTTATGCAGGAATCATCATGTTAGTTGGCTGATACAGGCATTTTCATCTTGTGATCAAGAATCACCTTTAGAATATGATTCGTAGGCTCATTATTAAGCAAGTTTGTAAAGATAGGGTCAAGGCTCTAAGTTTACAGGTACTTTTCAGTGGCAGTAATGCACTAGTGTGTGTGTGAGAGCTAATACTTTAGGTGAGGTTTCATGATAAAGTGCTTTTAAAAGGTACTGTAGGAATTAAATGTGGAACAAAAGTGTTCAGTAGTTTAGCATGTCTCACATATTTCTCAGCCTTAGGGTGCTGAAGCAGTAGTTCGAGGAAGAACTTAAGGTCTCTCTGTAAGAGTAGTGCAGCGTTGATAAAACTTGGAACTTTGCAAAGATAATGCTTTAGCAGAAGAAAAATACTTGGATATCTGAAAAGCTGTCATAAACAGTGTTCCCTGTGTAAGTAATCTTATACATCCATCTCTTCTTTATATGAAATACAGCCAATTAGCAGTCCACGAACCTTTTGAAAATTACAATGTGTACATGGTGTGCAGGAAGGAAAATTTGACAACAGTGTCTGGCAGAAAACTTTATCTTTGCCCTGGGTCATTCATGCTGATAGGTCCCACCGTAGTTTAAATTTGTATCCGTGTTTCAGTTAAATAATAGTGTTGCACTTGGGAGATTGTAGGAGAGCAACATTATCACTTCCAAGTATGAAAGGATTCAAAGTCAGGCTTTCACACCCTCAGCCAAGACAGTTCTAGGGAGCCATGGATTATCTGGTGTAGGCTGAGCTGACAGAAGCCTCCGCTGGTATGATTTAGTTGGGAATCGGTCTTCACATTTTGTGCCCAGTATCGCTGCGGACTCCTTTTCTTCTGACTTTTCAGCTAATAGTCATTTGAGGATGACTTCACCATATATAAACAACTTCACCGTATATGCTTAAAAACTGTCTCTACGTGTTGGATTTGTAATAAAAACATGTATTTTTATACTGAAAACAGCTTATAACTCACTGTTTAAAATGGCATATGAAGAAAGCTGTGATGAAAAACCAGTATCAGCAAAAATCCCTAGTGGAGAAATAGCTTTTTCTGTCAGACCAGTTCTTTTGCAGAAAAGATGTGGAATCAGTGAAGGTTATTAATCTAAAGACATTTTTGCCATTGTGCCACATCTACTCCAGAGATCCATAACTTTTATTTTCATAACTGCATCTAAAAATAATTAACTTGAAAACATGCCTGTGTAAAGTGATACTGAGGCGGCTGAAACATTAACAGGCCTTTTTTCTTTGAGCTTCACAGGAGAGATAATTGTCACCAGATATTTAATACAGTTATTCTTTACCAGAGGGAAGGAATGCCACACTGCTTCCACCCCCTAGAAAGCTATGCAAAGGAATATTTACTTATGTTACTTGAATTCAAATTGGTGGGACCTGGTAAACATTATCTGAAATGAATTTTCTTATTCTAGCTTAAATAATCTTAAGGTATTTTTGGTGACTGTATCTAAGAAAATGTGAATACTGAAGAACAGCAGACAAAAAAGGAATTGTAGGGAGAGGAGATACTTTTGTATTGATTAATATTTTAAGATTTTAACAAAGGCAGTTCTCTCCTGTTACAACAACTGACCTTGATGGGTGTGGGTAACAAGGACGTGTTTTGGTGTTTCCTCTGCATAACTCTCAGAGTGAGTAGTGCACGGGAGAACTGCTTCAGTACAGGCTGCTTACATCACTTTGCCATCAAATTCAGGGATACTTAAAGTGGAGACTATGTCTGTATCTGATTCTAATGATGCTTTTTATTAATAACTACTATGTTACAATACACTGTGTGTTAACAGAGAATAGCATTATGCTGGGAATGTTTGCAGCTGCTCTTCAGACTAAGATTAGAAGACAGTTATGCTGATAAATTGGAGTAGTGCTTGATGAATGCTGGCAAGTCCAAAGTTCTAAATGGGTAAGAAAGGTGTCAAAGTTGAGTATAAAAGGAGTCTGAAAGTGCAGGAGCACTACAAGTGGCTTTTGCTTATTTCTATTTCATTTTCATTATAAACTACCAATGTGAGGCTGCAGGAAAGATGGGCGTCCTTCCCTATGTCTATAGAAGAAGAGATTATGAGACAGAAAGCTGTTTCCATTAAATCTGGTGCTGGGGAGCTTCAGTATCCAGCTTGGAGCACTACGTTTTGAAAAATAATAATATTAGTGAAACTGTAGAGAATTCAGAGATCAGCTGAATGAAGAAGACTGGGAAGTTAGGAAACATTGAAAGAAAAACATTTATTAAGAAAGTAGATAAGAGAATAGTGGTTTTCCATTGTGTTGATGGCTTTTATGCAGAGGGTGGATATTCTGTCTCTACTGAGGACAAGAGGAAGTTCCTTTTTTTTAATCTGTACCAGGAGATGGGGCTTTTGGGTTCTGAGATAGATCTAAGGAAACTTGGAATTATGGAAATGTGGAGTAACCCTGAAGGCCAAGGCAGACATCTTTGGAGAGCAGCAGATGGCTGTAGTTGGTCAGTTGAGTAATATAATCACTCATTGCTGCTGAAAGTTGGAGGACTTTCCTTTTCCCTCTTATTCTTCTTTCTTTTGCACGTCATCATCTCGTCTTCTGTAGTGACTTTTGCCAGTTTTGGTCTTTTGAGAGCCATTTTTTATCTTGTAGGACACTGGGAGAACTATGTGGGGTTGCTTCCCTTCGTGTGTTGTCCCCCATTATCCCTGCCCCCACCCCCCCTCCCTTAAGTGGTGTTTTTTTGTTGAGTGGCTGGTTGTTTTTTTTTTTTCTTGAGAAATTAATACGGTTTAGAGAGAAGTACATCAGTGCTGGCGTGGCATAAGCAAGGGAAGTGTGTGGCTGTTAGCAGGTAGACACAGGAATGGGACCACCCTGTTTCTTGTCAGTGAGCTGTCATGAAAACATAACCTATGGTAATTATGTCTAAGATGAAGCAGGGGAATTACATGTTAACTGAGGTCCTTTCTGAACATGATTTCTTTGATTTGATAGCAATTGGGATATGATAGGCTGAACCTAAGTTACGAGGGGCTTTGAAAATAAAGTAGCTGGTGTTCGAAATAATATAAAGGGTAATTAGTTGAGGGAGTCAGAAGGAAAGTATAATTTGAGGCTCACTTCCCTGTTGATGGTTCTCCTAGACTGTTTGTGTAACCATCTTGGCCTGTTATTATGAATTTGTATTGGTCTAAAAAATTAACTTACCTGATGTGTTAAACTTGCACCAAGACGTAGGTGAATTAAGCTATGGTTTATATCCAACTTGAAGATCAGAAATATTGGGGGAATGAACAAATGAGTTAGCTTGTAGCAGTAGCCACGTAAGCCAGATTCATTAGCTCCAAATCTGCTCAGTTGTGAGCCTGATAGCCTTTTCCTTATATAAAAAGGGAGAGTAAGAGTCATAAAACTAAACAAAAATAGTTGTCATTTATACTGGTTCCACAAACCAGATGTCTTTGAGAACTCATCCCTCAGAGGGATCCAGGCTCCAACAACCTCAAAGTTTAGTCAAGACTCTGCAGTAGCTGAGTGGAGCTTAGCAAACCTAGTTGGTCTAAATGGACCCGTTTCAGTAATGGGATTAGAGTAGATGACCTCCAGAGGTTCTGCTCAACATTAATTATTTTATATCAGTGATCCTAAATATGTATAACTTCATTCTGCTATGATGATCTGGCAATTCAGGTTATTTTCTTAATTTGAGCTTAACAGGATAACAGCAACTTCTCTTGCCTGAAAGTCTAACATGATGATGCTTGCAGGATGAATGGAACAGCTTAAAATTGCCATTTTTTTTCCAAGGAGAAATGTATCGGATGAGATGAGCACATAAGAAGGATCTTGGTGTCGGTAGATTCAGTTTCTAAACTGCTCTAACTTGTTTATGTGCTGTCATGGTACACTTATGCTTGTGTAATTGTGCCTGTGACTATTTTTGGATTAATGAGGCAAATGTAGTTGGAATTATAATACTGTATTTACAAGATGTGGCTGGAGCTGTTGAGACAGAATTTAGGAGTATTGTAATGTTAGCCTTTAAGTGTGACGGGGGTACTCATCAAGTTTAAAGGTAAGAAATTATTTTGGAACCAATATTCTCCTATGTAAGGTAGCTTAGCCATCATCTTGGCCATGACGTCACCTTGACATTTCTACAATATCTGTAACTGTGGAGAACTTTGATTAATCGTTATGAGTTGTGGATCAAAATGGTAATTTGGCACCTACCTGTATGTGGGAATTAAGGTGAAAAATTAAAGAAAAAGTCTTGTCAGTGTGACTTACCTATTGCTTTTTGAGTTGTTTCCCTTATTTTTTAACTTCTTTTACTGTTTTATTTGTTAATGCTTTGTTTGCTGATGACATTTGGTAGACAATCCTCATGTTAGTCTTCGTTGAAGCAGTTGGCCAGCAGAACCTGTTTTTACTGTATTTTTCACAGAAAGTGTCTTAATCTTTTTTACTGTTCTCAAACATAAGAAGTAAAGGTTAGTCAAAGAGTTGCCGTAAGAGTAAATCTAGACAGTTAGAGATACCTGAGGCAATAATGCTGAGTTCACAGGGTTACTGGTAGAGGTTTAAAGTAGTTTCTAAGAATTGCAAGTAGAAATTGCAGTTTTAAGTAGGAGAGAGAACATGATGGTCTTATTTGAATTGGAAAAAAAAGACAAGATACAACATGATGAACTAAAAGTATAAATTGTTGGCCGTAGAACAAGTTATTCTACATTATATTAAACCTGCCTTCTGCCTTTTTTATCCTGCTTATCTAATATAAATAAGATTAAATCACATTCCTTTTTAAATATGGAAAGCCCTGAACACAGTGGGTCTTCTCAGATTTCTTTAACTCTTCCATAAACTCTTTCCTGAGTCAGTGAATCTAGCTCTCAGAATAACATTATATGCAGAGGAAGAATTTTCAACTGTAATTTTTATTGTTAATTATAAGAAATGTGTGGCCCAGATTTCCGTGTCCCTGTCTTGAGGTGACTTGGGTGAAGCCACTGCAAAGTCTGCTGTAGAAAACTCCTTCTAGTAAAGCAGTCTGATACAAATGGGTTTATTCAGAAGAGAAACAAAGCTAGATTTAGAACATAATCATTTATGGCAGACTTTGTTTTAAAATGCAAATGTAGGTATTTTCTGATAATTGTGAAAACAGGTAAGTATCACTCAGTTTTCAAATCCACGCTGGTTATATAATATTCTTCTGTCAGATTAGATGTCACTTACGCGCTCAGACTCAGGTTTAACATCACTCTTTCTTTCTAGCTTGATCACTTAAGAATGCTGTTTGGGGTTTCTTTGTTTTGGCACAGGCTTTATATGCAGTTACCAAATGTACCTCTCTGAGGAATAAAAATTTTTAAATTGTCAGTTTTGTGTGCTTGAATTAATGTTCAAAACGACTTCGCTTATTGTTTGCTTCACTAATGAAAATCACTTATTTACATCCAGGAACTTTGTAATTCTATTTTCTGCATTTAAATAAGGATATCACCTATGGAAGAGTTGGGAAAGTATTTAGAAATTTACCAATATGTACATTGTTATCTGGATTTTAAATGTCACTGGGAATGTGTAGAATCAGATTTGAATGTGTCTAGTTCACAGTCATCAGAACTGTTAATTTGTAGAAGTAGATTTTAATAATAGATTTTACAGCCAACCTCATTATTTTGTTCTTATTTTAGTACTTCTGGTTTCTTGTGGTTTTTGTAAGTGTCCAAAAATCCTTCCATGGCATAGCTAAATCCTCTAGTGTTTAAATATTGAAGAAGAGTACTTATTAGACGTTCTGTAAATGTTTTCAAGGGGTTTTGCTAGAGTTCAGAAACTTTTCAAATAAAACTGGTATATATTTGTGTAATAACTTCAAGTTTGGTATTTTTTTGAAAATTTTTTTTTGAAACTGGATAAAATTTGAGTAAGTAATATCTTAAGTGCTTATTACCTTCATAATCAGCTTGTTAAGGTGAGTGGAAAAAATATCCATTGTAATCCAAAATACTTGTCATCAGCAGCCAGTTGAAAACTCTTCTCTGATACTTTATATTGGACATTTGAAAATAATCTTTCATGTTAAACTTCACACAAACCACCCGGGCTAAAAAGAAATTTTTAGTTCAGCAAATGACAGAATAAAAACTGACTGTGTGAAACTTTGCCACTGCTGTAGCGTGTGCCTCAATTCAGTTTCTGCTTCATTTGAGATTTGCTGTCAAATGTTCCATTAACATAACTCTTAACTGGAGTGTCTGTTTGTGTTTTTTCTCACTAACAGTTATTTTCCCTAGTGCGTAACGGTTTCCCATGTCCTCCTAGAAAGGAGGGGTGTGGCAGCTGTGTGCCTTGCCAGAACCTGCGACGGAAGTATTTAAAATTAGCATGGGTACATAGATCACGTTAGCTGTTTTGGAGGGTGGAGGGAAGTTAATTCTGCATCCATAAAATTTCTTAGAAACGCCACCACTAGTGCTTACTGTAACTGCATTCCTAGCAAAAAAATCAAAGGAGGAATTTTTTGTCCAATGACAAACTTATCTGCATAAACCCCATCTCTTCAGATGGTTAACCAATTTGGTGCAAATCTGCTGACTTCTGATCTTTAAAAATTTTCACTGTATTCTTAAAGATGGTTGACAGCGTTAGCTGGTGCTGCACCGTGTCTTCATGTGGGAAACAGTCGTGTGTCTGCTGACATTCTTATCCGCCCCTTGGGTAATGCCTTACCTGTGGAACCGTGTAACAAATGTTGATATTCAGCATTTGTGTTTCAGTTGAAGATTGCTTACCAAGTGAGCGAACACTTCACACTTGTTTCTCTGTTCCAGTGATCAAATATTTGGCTAGAGTGAGAAGTATGAACATAAGAAAATGAGATCCTAACATAATGGAAAGTGGTGTGACTTGGGAGTTAAAAGATATGAATTGAAATCTAGAGAGCTAGAGAAGGGAATTGAACTTGAGTCTTAGCAGAGCAGACACCTATAGGATTTTTAATTTTTTTGTTGTGTTTGTTTCAGCTGTTGGGTTAAGTAGAGACACAGAAACTTTCCCCATTGCGTGTGATTTTCATAACTGCAATAAAATGAAAGTGTTTCGGCTTTGAATGTTCTGTCTTGTGGAAAAACTGTTCCCCTAGAGAAAAAAAAAAACCAAATCCTGTATCAATAGCTTTCTAAATGTCAAGTGCTTCACTAAAATCCTGTTGTATGGCCACAGGTGAAAGGGGAAAAGATTGATCATATGCAAACGCACAAGCTCGAGTAGAATTATTTTAAGTATAGACGCTGCCTCATATTCCACCATCAATGATTAGCCACAGTGTTCCCTCATGCAAGTGGAATGTCAGTCACTAGCATGTTATCTCTTCAGTTTGAAAGCTAATCCGTACTCTTAAGTGGATTGTATTCTATTGAACTCTTCTATGTGGACATAATTTCAATAAGAGAAATTACTCAACTCATTCAAGAATTATTTTATATTCCTTTTATGATTAAAAAAGTAATGGCTTTGCTATGTGTGTTGGCTTCAGTTATAAATTTACCAATTAGGTAAACTTGATGTGATGCATACTTGGCTTATACTTTCGATCCATTAATATGTATTTAAATTCTAGCAATAACCTTTGGCTTTCATCCTATTAAGAAAAGATGAAGCATTAGAGCAAATAAGAGCTTCCTGACAGCTTCAGAGAGTTTGTTGGGTAATTTCACTTTTCCTGGCTTGGTGAACTTCTTGTATTTTGTATGTTAGAATATTTAGATTCTGACTATTCTGGAAGAGTAGGGCATTAAGAATTTTTCATCAAAGCTTTAACTTGCATGTGATTATATACATATCCCTCTTATCATAGTATTTTTCTTGTCCGGGCATTGAGTTTATCTGACATAAAGCAGTACATGCTATCTGAAAAGCATGTAGTCTATTCAGAATGACCTTTAATCTTTGACAGTACCTTGTGGTAGGGCAAGGATACATAACATGCACATCTGCTCAAAGGTAATGGTACAACTATATTTGTTTAATTTAATAGGTTGGTAACTTTAATAATCTTAAAAAAAATAATCAAAGAACTATTCATATATATGACCTGTTATTGGGTATAGCTATGTAAACATGTGTTTGTGGAAGACTGCAGAATAATAGGAGACTGCTGTTGAACCGGGGGCTAAATATGTGCATGTTCTGAATATGAGCTCAGGCTGTTAACATGTGGTTTACTGGATTAATCATCTGTAGTGTTTTTTGCATGTTGATTTTATGTTGGCTTGGGAGAAATCAAATATTTGTGAGGGTATACCTGCCTCATTAATAGTGCCTTGTACTTAGTGTTTATTAGTTTCTGAATTTAAATATACATTAAGGCAAATTTTGCCCCTCCTGTTGTTCAGATGGCCATTTCCACATTGAATCTTGCACTAAGCTGCAATGCTGCATTTGTGACACCGATTTCTGTGACCGTGGGTGGATGTCAAACACAGGCCTGGCTCCTGTAAGAAGCTCTTTTGGGGGCACTGAATTTTTATAACAGTATTACCTCTAGCAGGGACAAAAACATGCTGTCCAAGCAAAGCTGCTCACACACTGGACAGCTTCAGTGTGAAAGCTGGATCCTTTAAACAGGAGCAGTAGTAAACTGATTTGCTTGTCTTGTGGAGCTCTTTTTTTTGAGCTCTGTTTTTTAGCATCTTTTTAAAAATAAATAAATTGGAGTAATTCTTACAATACAAATTTCTTGAGTTTCTGGCAGGACCTGTGACTTATTTTATTTTCTAATTGTAGTTAATCTGAATATTGTATATGAGCTGCTTCCCAGGATTGCAGTACTTGTTTCTTAATAATTTTCCAGTCAACTTCATAAAATTGCAATATCACAGAAAGGCAGGGTTTGGAAGGGACCTCTAGAAATGATCTCGTCCAACCCCCTGCTTGAGCAGGCACACCCAGAGCAGGGGCACAGGAACGCGACCAGGTGGGGTGTGAATGTCTCCAGGGAAGGGACCCCACAGCCTCCCTGGGCAGCCTGTGCCACTGCTCTGGCACTGCACAGGAAAGGAATTTTTCCTCATATTGAGGTGGAACTTCCTGTGTTCCAGCTTGTGCTCATTGCCCCTTGTCCTGTCGTTGGGCACCATTGAAGAGAGTCTGGTCCCATCTTCTTTAGATATTTACAGGTATTGATGAAATCCCCCCTCAGCCTTCTCTTCTCCAGGCTGAACAAACCCAGGTCTCTCAGCCTTTCCTCATAAGGGAGATGCTCCAGCCCCCTGATCATCTTGGTAGCTCTCCGCTGGCCTTGCTCAAGCAGTTCTGTGTCCTTCTGAAACCTGGGGAGCCCAGAACTGGACACAGCACTCCAAACGTGGTCTCACTAGGGCAGAGCAGAGGGGGAGGATAATCTCAAACATATCCACAAACGTGTGAATGAAGAGCAAAGTGCTCTTATTCTGAAGATTTTTTTTTTTTAGTCCTGTGTTTAGACTAAATTTAGCCAGCCTCTAAGACCTGTATATTACCATATTTTCCCTTCATTTTTTTTCCTTCAACACTGGGGTAATGAGCTCCTTCATTGCAACTGCTGCTTGGGGATGGTGGTCAATAAATCACTTTTTCTGCTGTAGCTTCCCAACTTACGAAGGCAGTACATAGTCTAGAATAATTTCTATTCCCAATTTATTTCCACATAAGTGTTTCTTGCAGCAAGTTTTCGTGGGCAAGCTCAGCTGCTCAATCTTGCACCAGAATCATCTCACGTTTCTAGTTGGTTTGGCAAACATGAATTGAGATTTAATTTGATGTAGAAAATGGACAGGTCACCTACTGGGCAAAGCAGTTGAGCATTTTCAAGCTCTTTGGTGTTTGGCCAGAAGTTATTACATGAGGGGTTGAGTTCATCTGAATTTTATCCGTATCTGGGGGAATATGTAAATAAAGAATTAACTAACTGGGATGTCATTTACCTTACTCTCCCTTTATGGTTTTGGTGGTGTGGTGTTTTTTTTTTTATTTTAAATGAAGAATGTAATATATGGCTGCAGACCAGACCTTTGCTATGATTCCTTGCAAAATCTTTGCTTTGTTGGGAAAAAAGCCATAAACCCAAACAGAACTGAATTACGTGAAAGCCATTTAGCTGCAAAACTGATCTGTTATAACAAAAATATGCATTAGTTTATTCTACTTAAAAACAAACTAGAACTGTTTTCTAGGAAAATCTAGTTTTGCCACCTTTACTCAAGTTTGGTGTGTGATTTAGTATAGGTAGGTAGATGGAATTCTTCAAAATGTAAGTCATATCTGTCACTTACATAGGTGTAGGGTTTTGAAATCTTTAGAAATATACTCCTGTTGGGCTACTCTTTTGGACTTTAACTTTGTAAGTCACTTCTCTTTTTGCGTGTCTCCATTTTCTCATTCTCTTTCCATAGACAGTGCATAAAACTGTAGATTAGTTCAGGCTGGAAGGGAGCTCAGAAGGTCCTCTAACCAATCTCTTGCTTAAACCATGTCAAACTTTAAAAGATCTGGTTGCTTATGGGTTCCAGTGCCAGACCACTTTCAGTGTGAAGACTTTTGATTTCTTCATCTGATAAGAATTTCCCTTGTTGCAGCATGTCGTCTGCCTCTCATCCTTTTCCTGTGAACTTCTAAGAAACATCTGACCATGATGATCACATTTCTATTCCCCCTCCCTGCCTTCAGCCTTCTGTTCTGCAGATGGAATAAGTCCACCTGCTTCAACAGCTTGTGCATCGTGTGGCCTAAGCCCTGGCCATCCTGGTGGCCTTTCTCTGGGCAGTCTCCAGCCTCATCTGTGGATATAACTCTGCATTCATTGTTGTCTAAGCTTCCCTCATATGAGTCTCCCAGCCAGCTGCAAGCCTGACTTAAAATTCTTGATTCAAACTGCTGCCTTAATTGAAAAAATGGCCAGTATTTATTATTTAATATCTGTATGCTGTGTGTATTACAGTATGGAAGTTGTAGCAGCTTTTTGAGTCTGGAAGTTGCTTTGTACTTCCCAGGAGAGCTGCTTTTTCAGCTGTGAGGTGTTGCGGGCGTTAATGCAGACGGTCAATACAGTGAGTGACTTTCTGTTCTCTATGTGGTATTGATGGGGTAAGTATTCAGTCTTCCTCCTTCTCTCCTATGACAAGAAGTTCAATGATGAAACAGCCATCACACTTTCACCAAGGGTTATCCTTTTTTGTTTGCTTGGTATTTTTGTTTGTTTCTTTTTTGTTCTTTTCTAAGGTTAAAGCTATTCCCCTTAGTGCCTTGCCCTTTGGTTATATACCTGCCTGTTATGTTGCTCATACCATACCCAGTAACTAGCAGTCTTGAGATATGTTGCTTTGGGCTTTTAGGTTTCAAAATATGTAGCTAGTATTTTCATAGGTGGGTGTGAGATGAGTTGTCTAAAGTGTAGGATGTGAAAATAATTATATATTTTTTTTCTCTCCCTTAATGAAGGGTGTCTGGGAATAGGATAAATAAGCAAGAACGCTATATGTGACAGTCTCCCTGAACAGGCATTGCAGCAGTGTGGGATGCAGGGTACTGTCTTCTCTTCTCCTGTGTCTGTACTATGCTTCTTATGCTATGGTTAGCATAAAAATTGCTGATCTAATTTGGACTTAACTGTACAAATATTTCTTTGCCTAATTAGCATCACTCATGAATACTTTTAAAGAAAACTTTAGATAGATGTAACTCCTCTGAAATGTATATGACATAGGTGCTTTGGGGTATCAGGACGTACCAGATTATTAAGCATTTGTGTTGTTCAACCTGCGTTTTGTAGAAGAATCATCTTCATGTTTTGCTGAACTTAGTAACTGGTGTGGCAGTGCAAATGCAAACAAGGGAAAGAGTCAGATTTACTTCCATTCAAGGCTAGATTTGCATGTGTACTTCTGTTCTTGCCTGTGTTGTCTCCCAGTTGGCCACTAGTTCTCCTTCCTAATGTCCCTGCCCTCTCTACCCCCGCCACCCAAGTTCATTCATATGCTTTTCACACAAGCACTCATCAGTTCTGTGAGGGATGATTTTTCTGCTGAGTTACAGAGCCTGTTTTCTTTTACACACTGCAACAGACACCAAAACATGATTTGAAAGTCCAGTGGCGTTTTAGAAAACATTTCTTCTGGAACAAAATGTCATCTAGAATGGACATTTTCCGCGCTCTTTCCCCCCCCCCTAATTTTAGTTAGTGGATTTTCAAGTGACACCTCTTTCTTTGTTACTGTTGATTAGTTGGCAAATGTTCCATTTCGGAATAGAAGTTCTCACTTTCTAATATGCATTTGCACCTCTTAGGCCAGAATGTATGACTTGACATCCTGTGATGCGTATACCTTTGCAGGAACGCACATTAAATCCGAGACAGCCTTGCACAAAACTGCTTGTGTTGTTACTTAGGTGGGAAGACCTGAAGATCAAGAAGCTGCAGGGCTTGGTTTTAATGATCCAGTTCAGAGCATGTCTCTTGCTGAGTAATATCCTAGTATTGTCTTAACAGCCCTAAATCACCATCCAATAATAGATAACCGTGACTTCAAAATGAGGTCATGAGTGCCTGTAGTCATCACAGTTTTACTTGTAGATAAAGGAATGGCTAATCTCTCCATCTCACTACATTTTGAATGTGGAAATCATTTCCTGCTTGCTTCCTTTAGTACTTAAACTTGTAAATAGCAGCCGTTTCAGTTGTGACTGTACTAGTTGTGAGTTTATGGTAGCCATGCTTACCTGCTTCTGTGGCTGACGGAGGGCCCTGTCTTTCAGGAATCCTTCCTGAGGAATGTTTGTTCATACCACGATATAAAACTGTCTTCAAAGGTTCAGCGTTGACCGTCAGATGAAACGGATGTTTCCAGTTAGCCTTAGTAGCCCATAGACAGGCAGTCATAGGGCTTACTCAGATCTCAATCCTCATTGAGCTATGGCCTTTGGCAGGGCTGGCAGCTTGAGTGAAAATTATGGTTTTATTTTTGGGGTGGTAATGGTAGTAAAATGTCAGCACTACTACATTGCATTAAGTTTAAGCTTCATATTAAATACTAGCAAGCTGTGTTATATCACACATGGATGTTAATATAGTTGCTGCTGTTGTATTTGTCACTGTAGCATCATGATCTTAAGTCATCACTTCATCGACGTTTGGAAATAACTTACTGGATTATTACATATTATTATATTGATTGTATTATAATTACGGTTCCTGGTGGTTATATAGGTGTGACAGTAGAAAATCTATATTTGAAGAGTCACTAGACTTCATCTACTGGAAGTCCACGTTAAGCAAAAACTGTATAGCTTTGTTTTAGCTAGCCATCCTTGGGTTTTGCTGTCTCCTAACCATCTTTTCGGTAAACAACCCACTTTGTTGTAACTAAATTTATCTAACAGCTTCTGGCATTGTAGCTAGAGGCTCATTTTTTCACTTAATATTTCCTCTGCCCTTTTGAAGGTGTTGATTGCATTGTATCAAGACTAAGCAGTATTTGAATCTTTTATTACTCACATTGAACCAATGTCTAGAAGGGCTTACTGGTCCATTAAGAGACCAGAAATATGAGGTTTACAATTAATTCTAGTCATAATCTTCCAGTAAAACTTGATTAAATGGTAGCATGTAGGAATCGTTTTGCTATTAATGCCTTAGATGTTTGAAGCTGGGGGCTGTTAATCAGAGCCAGTGTAAGTCATTCTAGTACTTCTGTTCCAGAACATTCGTAGGCAGCTGTAAAAGCAATTGAGGACCAGGGATATTGGCAGTGAGCAGAGTTGGAGCTTGTATTACAAGGTTCTAGTAGACCAAGTGCTGTGGTGCTTTTCAAGACATTATTTATTTTGCTGGAAAGCCCCTCGGTTTTCATAGAAAATATTACTGTATAAAATGAATGTACAGATTTTTTTGGTGTGTTATTGATCTTCCTTCACAGAACTCATAATAACAAAAACTTCTGTATTGCAGATTTAATCCAGTGCACAAATGAGATGAATGTGAACATCCCACAACTGGCAGACAGTTTGTTTGAAAGAACAACCAACAGTAGCTGGGTAGTGGTCTTCAAATCTCTCATCACAACCCACCATCTAATGGTGTATGGAAACGAGGTAATATAAAAAATGATGTGTCTGAGAACAGTTACAGCACTTCATTCCTGTAAATGTTGGCTAAATGCTTCCACTAATTATCTTTCTAAGGAAAAGAAACCAACCCTATATTTTTACCTTTTTGTATCAGCTCCATGTGAACACAGGTCTTATATGTTTGTCTACTTAGTTTGTTTCTACTTTAAAGCTTGTAATTCTAGAATCAAAAGTAAGTGCCCTGAATGCTGGGGGTACCTTTTTCTGTGGTGTTATGCTAATAATAGAAAAAACAACCAGACCAACCCAACAGATTACGTTGAATGGGATTCTAAAAGCTGAAAATGGAAGAGTATTTAGGTTCATGCTCTAGCTAATCCAGATGGTCTTTTCTCCTGCATAACTTAATTCTGAATGGATTTCCACCATTACCCCCTAACTTTTTGCAGTGAAGGCAAATGTGTCCCTGCGAGCTGGGTATCTAAATAATACCAAATAGTGTAGGACAATTGAACAAAACCCCAACTTAAACAGAAAGGAAAAAGCTTATTTTGTTCCACAACTTGAATTCCTATGGGGCCTCATTTTTTGAGATGCCAAGCCAAGCATAGCAGCAGCTTGAATTTTCTGCATTTAAAAAAACCTGAAGCTATACTTCAAAGGCATTCTTAGAAAGTGTTTGCAAACTTTCCTTTTTACTACAGACAGTCAGAGTATTATGTAAGTTATATGAACTTTGGAACTGAGAGGAATAGCTTTAGAAAATTACAAATAGGATTTTGTGGAGAAGACCAAAATTTTTAATTTCAGTTTTCATTCAGAATTCTTACAGGTTGTGTAACTTCTTCCTCTGGCTGACTGGCTGTGTTGTGAAGGGTTTTAAGTTGTTGGTTTCCCTGTTGTGTGGGTTGTTATTGGTTTTTTAATACTTATACACACACACACACACACTGGTTTCTCTTGCAGGTCAGCTGCAGAGTATTTATGGTCTTGGTAAAAGTCTGTACTTTGAAGCTAAGTAAGCCACAAGAGGGCAAACTTCTCATGTTGACTTTAAGCATTATCACTGGGATAATCAAAACTTTCCAGCAGTCTATACACTTCTGCTGTGCTGCACTTTGAGTCATGTAAATTTTAAACTGATACTAATACACTCCATAGTAATGAAAGGTATTTCACAGGACCACTGTCTGAACTATTTTCCATTTTAAGAATAAAATTGCCAAATTTTGCTTGCCAGATGTGTTACAGAAGCAATGAGGGTAAGATTGTTGCTCAGGATGAAACTTCTCAAACTAGAGAGAGTATTTGAACAATGAACATGGAAATCGAGTGCTTATGAAAATGTCTAGAAGTTTATAGAGAAACTATAAATCCCTTTGTAAAAAACCTGAAAAGCATTTGGTCCTCAAGCTTTTGCTTAATTCATTTATAGCTAAGTACTGAGTGGTTTTATCTGTCTCCAGTTCTTTTTCTATGTAACCTATGTAGTTATGCTAATGAAAATAATTCAGTAGTATCTCTTACACTAATCAGAACTACTTTTTTCTCTGTCAAAATGTTATTACAAGTGAATGATAGGTTTATTTTTGTAGCAGCTCTCTATACAGTAGTTCATAAGACAAAAATCTTTTCCTGCTAAATAAGATGTGGATCTGAAATGTGTCTTTACAAGATGAAAATGGCATCATTCATTTCTGTGAAACATTGTTCAGAATTAGATGTAACTACTGAGATGTACTAAGTATGGTACTGTGTTAATGTTTCATATAGTTACTTAGGTTTATTTAATGTTTAATTTGTAAGCAAACTAATCTTTATATCACCTTATTTTCACATTCAAGTACTATTAAAATCCCAAGCTGAGCAAAGATGCTGTGGCTAACTGGTAAAATGAAATCAACTTGTTATAAAATAAAGTTAGTGAAACAATTGTGAGCACGTAAAATGAGAATGTATTTGGGAGGACTTTTTCAGAAGTTTCTAGTTCTGTATTCCGGCTTAAAATAAAGTCTTTCAGTCAGAGGCCTTTGTGCAATATCTACGTAACTTTGATTTGTTCACAGATTTTTACATAAAAGTAACTAGCTGAATTTGAAAATTAACTGAGTTTTTTGGTAATAGTTTCCAGATATGAAATCAGTCTTAAAGCATAAAAGCTGAATTTCATAAGCTGGATAAAGAGTTTCTAGTACTGTTACCTTAGTTCCAGCTTGATAATATAGTAAAAGCATTCAAATCTTTCCTTTCATCTAGCGTTTTATCCAGTATCTGGCGTCCAGAAACACATTGTTTAATTTGAGCAATTTCCTAGACAAAAGTGGATTGCAAGGTAAGGCGTCTCTTTCACGAAAAGTTAGCAGTGTGCTGGGGGATGTTAAATACAATGTGGTAACTCTAGTGGACTGTGTTATTTAAGAAGTAATTTTTCTGTCTGTTTTACCCCAGACTACATTTCTTAATTTAAAATGCTGTTGTGGCATGGCAGAAGCTGCCTGCTGGAGGAATTTGTTGCAACTTTTAGAAAAGTCTTACTTGTAAAGGTTTCTAACTTTCTTAGCTGAACAGATCTGGCTTAGTGCTCCTCCTGTTTCTGAAGAGACCTCTCCATTTGGAGAGGTATATTTTGATTTGTAAGTTAAATTTAAAGAAGTCTCACTGACATGCTCTATCTGATATACATATGAAGCACAAGAACTGTCTATAAAAAAAAAAGTAACTTTTTGCTTTTTGGGAGGTTGTTTGAAGTCTCTTCCATCCATCTTTAATTCCATAGGCAAATAAGTTTCTAGTTCAGATTTTTCAACTGAAACACCCTTCCAAACTGTTACACTGCAGTTCAGTGCAGTTCTGATCATACGTGTAGCTGTCGTCTTTTTTTTCCTCAGGTGGCTGATTATTTCCAAATTGTGTTTTATAGCGGGTTCAAATTTTTGCCAAAAGTGTACTAAAACAGGCACACAGAGTGGTTGCCTGGGGACAGAAACCTGCTCAGTGACAACCAAGGGTCTACCAAACTGCCTCATTTTATTGAATCTTAACTTCCATAGTCTTACTACAGTTTATGAACAAATCTTTTTCTTGGTCTGTATCTTTAGAATGGCAATTATCAAAATGTTTCCTATCACTGCTGTCCTAACGTAACAGAAATTTTTTATGTCTTAATGTTTCCTTCGATGCCTTTTTTTCTATTGTAAATGAGAGAATGTTGTGGAGTTGACGCGAACATCTTCATGAATGCATCGTGTAACTTTTTTTGATGGTAGTTTCGATCACAGTGTGAAAGAACTTGCATAAAAGTACTTTGTTTTGCTTTTGGAAGTAATTTCCTTAGGAAGTGAAGTGTAAACTTCTACATAGTTCAGGTCTTCTGTTTTCAGTATTGTCTGATGTACATGGTGACTACAGTGCTGTTAGTATGAACTGACAACAGTGTGAAGTACACAGTTCTTCATAACACAGATTAACTGTACAAAATTGGGCAAAAATATAGTGAAGCTCTCTTGCGTTAATATCTTATTTAAAGTAAGTCACTTGATCTTTAATTGACTAGATAAGTAATAAGCTTCTGAAACTTGTTTTTTTAGGTTATGACATGTCAACGTTTATCAGACGGTATAGTAGGTATCTGAATGAAAAGGCAGTTTCCTATAGACAAGTGGCTTTTGACTTCACAAAAGTAAAAAGAGGGTAAGGACTCTATTTTGGTTTGCTTATCTTCAAGTTTTGTCTTATATCCTGTAATTCGAGTGGGAAATACTAATCCTGGCTCCAGTTTAGTACAGAGGATAATGTCTGCTTTTCCCAGTTGCATATCTCCCATGGCACACAACGGCTGGACTACCCGGTTATGTATATTGCAAGATATTTTACTTTGTTACTTTAATTTTACTTCTTTAAATATTAACAGTTTAATATAAAGAAATTAAAATTGGTGTCTATCAAAAAAGTAGAAGTTTGGACAAATATTCCACAATAGATCACAAAGTTACTCTGTCTTGCATGTAGTGTAGGGGACTATGCAATTTACTTGTGTTTCGAGCTTCAGAATGTTTAAATGACAGGTGTTTTCATGACACACCTTGCAGTCCTCCCTGGTGTTTCTCTGTTCTTGTCCCAAACTGGATGAAGTTTACTGCCTTTGGAAAGGTAGTGCAATTCGTACTTTTAACAGAACATTGTAGTAGATGCTACGCAGAAGGGTGTGTCTGCAGGAATTAAATTTTCCCCTGGAATGCGAGCTCCTTTAAGAGAAATCAGTTGTTTGAGACTAGGTACCTGCTTACATACATGTAAAATAACACAGTGCAGAACACCAGTAGTTGTGTAAATTGCATGTGACAGTGAACGATGGCATTAATATGGAGATCTCCTTCACTGGGAAGGCTGGAGAGGATGTTCTGGTCACGGCTGAAAGTCTTCCCATATTTGTCCGTGATCTTTATATGCAGTGCTTTTTGAAAACATAATTTTAGTTTTACATTTGGGCATCCTTTATCATCCATACGCAGGATAATTTATCTTGATGCTTAAAAGTTAAGAATTGACTTACCCACAAAACTCTCAACCTAAATCTGTTAAATGTTTATTATAAAACTGTTTATTGCAGTTGCTGTTTGTTAGGAGGGAGTATATGGCACAAGTAGAAAGCTGGAAACAGTGTGCTCCCCACTGCCTTCCAGCCTGGAGAACAGCCACGGCCTTTTCTGTGCAGATGTGCTGTGAGATTTGCACTTGCAGGAAACACTTGGTTTGCTGTGTGCATGCTGATGCAACTGCAAGGCTCTCTGATTTGTCTTACAGAAAGCAGTTGTTTCCTGTCACTGAGGTGATGAAATGTCGTCCTCAGTGGTTGCTGGTCTTGGATATTTTTGGTATTACTCTATTCAGACTGGACAACTAATAACCAAATATTCATAGTCATATTCATAGTCATATTCATAAAAGGAAATGTCATGTAGTCTCTATAATCTTTCTGAAAAAGCCTGAAAAACATAGTCACGTTTGTTTATTCTTTCTTACTGCTATTAGTTGAAAAGAAAATCATCCACACTGACACAAAATAATAATTGGGTGGTTGGAAAAAGCATAGGTAAAAATTTGCTTCAGAAATAACTTTCAGAGCATTTTTTTTGTTTGTTTCCTGATGTATCATAGCTCTGCTACATTTCTGAGCACTATCAGTTATGTTTCCTCTGAGCAAAAATTCATCTTGGATTTATATTTTGATCAAATAGAAGTTGTTGGTATTGTGCACTGCCGTTATGACAGTTATATTGGCTAGGCAGCATTCCTAAACCTCAAAATGCCTGTTTTAAAGGCCAATAATTTAAATGTTTTCTCTGACCTATTTTATTTTCTACATTTGTTTCTCACTAACAAGTGCCTTCAAAATTCAGATGAAGAATTTTCTTTTGTTTTGCACAACAGGGCTGATGGAGTGATGAGAACAATGAGCACAGAAAAACTCCTAAAAACTGTACCAATTATACAAAATCAAATGGATGCACTTCTTGACTTCAATGTAAGTTTAACAGCATGTACATGTTTAACATCCTATTGACTTTGATGTACAAACCTGCACAAGCTTGTAAAATAGGTCAAGATTAAAGGAACTTGGAACTTGGTTCCATGCAATCTGCATGGCTTAAAAAGCACAAATCATTTAGTTCATTGATATACCCCCCGCAAGAAACCAGAAAAATATATGATGCTCGCTGGAGAGAATGCTTTGCGCTAAGTTAGTACTGTTTATTGTGTACATTGTTTAAGAATAGTTTGGTCATTTAAAAGGTGATTATTTCTGCCCTCTTTTAGTTATGTTAGTTAACATTAACACTAGTAAACAGAAATGCCTGCCAAAATTATTTAATTCTGTGCTGAGTGATCCTGTGTTGATTTGCTAGGTTGCTACTTTCCATTAATAGCCAGTGAGAGGAAAGCATGCCTTGGGATAGAGTACTGGAGTTCAGCTAGAAGTTTTCCAATAAGGGATCAATTCACTTAAATTAATGTTTTCTCTGATCTTCCTAGGTCAATAGCAATGAACTTACAAACGGTGTAATTAATGCTGCCTTCATGCTCCTCTTCAAGGATGCCATTAGACTGTTCGCGGCATATAATGAAGGGATTATTAACCTCTTGGGTAAATATAAGTGCTTTCTGCAAAGTTAAACTTTGGGGAGGGAGCTCAGTAAACAATCAAAAAGAGCTGCTCTTTTCTGAGAAGTTGAAATAGTCTTACTGTAAAACATCAAAATATTACTGTTACTTCCAAGTCAGATGTATTTCCAACGTTTTTCTGTGCAATTTCATTTCCACTGCATACACTGGATGGGTAAACTTCTGAAAGCAAAGCCAATTCAAGATTCTCCTCGCTTAATTTTTCCTTTGCCCTGCTTTGTTTTGGATTTTTGGGTGTTTTTTTGCCTCCTTGAATGGCGTGGCAAACATGAATCATGATATGTTTTGGTTTTTTTCTTTAAGAAACAAGACTGTGTTTTGTTTCTTTTTAAATGAAATAAGTTATGGTCAGTTACAAATTTGAAGTCGCAGCATCTGTGATTGCTTGGGTATCAAAACTTTAACATTGGTTGGTTTTAATGATTGGTTGGCTTATAGTTCTAGAGCATATCTTATATTTTAAGGGGAATTACAAATTCAGGCTCCAGGCCCTTTCACTTGCACACACTGGAGATGCAGGGGAGCCTAAATTTGGAAAATAATTAAATTGAAAGTAATCTGTTGATTTGCTTGGTTTGGTTGTATTCCGTGATTGGATCGAGCTACCTGATTGCTGTTATTACCCAATGTTTGCAAAATGGAAAACAAAATTCAGAATTAGTCGGTAAAAGGCAGCCATGCTTCCAGTCTGAAACCCCTGTCTACTTTTCCCTCAGTAAGAAGAATTAGCATGCGGTTGCTTTCACTCATGTTTTGAGCGAAGTGTAATACTGAACCAGGCTTTGAAAGCACTATTTCAAAAAGGACAGTGGGACCCTCTTGCTTTCAGCACCAGTGTTTTGTAATCAGTTGTGCCTCGTAGGCCACATGGTAGCAAGAGGTGTCAGTTTGGCAGAGAATGTGTCTTGCCTGATATGTGGTCACTAGAATAGAGTAGATGTTTGACTGCCAGACTGTAAAACTGCTTCCTCACCCCCTACCCCAAGAGGATGAATTTACATTTCTTCAGGTGACCTATTGTAAAACTTGACTGTCCTCTTCAGGGTGGTTATGCTTTTGAGAGATGTAGTACCTGCAAGGCAAGGTGTAATTACATACATGTGATCATTAGCTCATGTTCGGGGCTTTTGTCATTTGGTGCCAGTTAGGCATAGTGACTTCTGCAGTTAACATAACAAAACAGATCTGCAGGCGTTTTCTGTTTGTCTTTTTTAATATGCTTTTACCTTGCATATTCTTTGCAGAATGCATGATTTCTTATTTAATGCAAGTATTCTTACTGTTCATAGAAAAATACTTTGATATGAAAAAGAACCAGTGCAAAGAAGGCCTTGATATATATAAGAAGTTCCTCACTAGAATGACACGGATCTCAGAGTTCCTTAAAGTTGCAGAGGTAAGCTTTAGTCAGCCAAACTTTGCCCTTTATTTGAAACAGTTTATAAAGTGCTTATTTTCTCAAACAGCAGATACTTCTTCCTTCTAGCCTAATTGCATTTTCATCAAGGGTAATCTCATCAGTCTCTACACTGGTGATTAGTTCATTTGAAGGCTGTATTGAAAAACCTGACTATAAAATAGTTACTGGTTTCTTTTACTTAAGGAACATGTATAAATATGCATAATAATTGTGAGCTTTCTCTGAAGAAGAGCTTTGCTTTAAACAGATAAAGTAACTTCATGGCGATCTGCTGCTTTCTGTAATTCTAGCTGTATTCTAGTTTGAAACCCAAAATTCTGTCATAAGTTCTAGATGAAATACCAGTTTCACAAATAAGAAATTAGGACAAGTAGATGAACATGTGATTATTTTTTTTAAAGATGTCTTGGCTGTAGGTGTGTTTAATGAGGAAAAAGCAGTTACCTTGCAAAGCTTTCTTTGGTGTGTGTGTTTTGTTTTGTTTTTGTTTTTTTTTTTTTTAAAAATGTATTAAGTCTGCATTCTTGTTCCTGTAGCATTGCTGAATTGATGTCCTGGTATTATGGAACTCCTCAGCTGAGATGTGTTCTTGTTTTACTTTCCTTCATTATTCATGTATCTCTTAACAAAAAATTAAGCCATAAAGCTTGGCTTCCTGTCTGTCCTGACAGAATATGTCTATTGAAGATACTAGCTTTCAGTTATCTTCAGCTGATAACACTGTCAGCTGAAGTGAAGAGTATTAATATTTCTATTGCAACAATATATATCGTGCTGCAGAACATCTTAAGTTTGATCTGCATTTTTAGAAAACAGCTTCTTTACAAAACTTTGAAGGTGCTTTGTTTTAGCAAATACATGCTCTATATCAGTAGGTCTGAGAATTTACCACATAAATTGTGGGATAGGCAAACTTCTCTAGCTTTAAAATCCTAAAACACTTGATTCTTACTTTAACATTCTTTTATTTTTAAGGCTGCATCTCTTAAAATATCTATGTAACACACCTACTTCAAATGTGTATACATTTAACAGAAGAATTTGTTATAACCAACCATTATCGAGTTTAGATTATGGAGATTTAAAATGTGTATGGACAGGCTTGTGCTTTTTACATGACTTCATCTTAATGTTTGCTTTTTGACCATCTCTGCCTTTATCAAGAGCAAACGGGTTCTAAAGCTCATTTATTTTTTTTACAGCAAGTTGGAATTGACAGAGGAGACATACCAGATCTCTCACAGGTAGATAAACCTATTATGTGTTTGCCAGTACATGTCTGTTTTGGGGTTGCATAATCAGAAAAACTTGGCATTGTGGCATTCACTTATGCTTTCTTGCATACATTATCACTGAGTTTGTGATTAAATCCAACCTCTGTCAGAGCCTGGCTTTTATATGCAGTGATCCTATTGTAAAATACTATTTCTGTCGTACTCTAATTGAGTTTTAAGACAACCTTATTTCTGTCATGCTTGAAGACACAATTTGTGAGCTCACATAATGAAACGTCTACATGATAATACGAAGCTATGTTTTTTTTTAGCAAGCTTGCTTTTGGCTATATGCCCATTTAAATCATTGTGAAGGCTTGCAGAGTGTGCATGTAGAATTGACTTCAGGTACAATTTCCTTCTTAGTGTCTCTTGAAATACTGACTTCTTCCGATTGTCTGCTTGCCGTTTCCTAGCTGTTAATTCTAATGTCGCTTGACATATTTCAGTACTTGCTGGTGAGTCATTACAACAGAGTAATGTAGTGAGGAGAGTACATCACCTGGTATTTTATGTAATTAAATTAAGCACAGGATGCCAAGATACGGTATGAGTATTCTGAGCTGTTGTACCAGTTGCCCTACAGTTGCATTCTCTGAGTGTCTTTAACTACTGATTTGCCTTACCTTAGATTTTTCAAATCTGTTCCTGAATGTCTCTTCCTGCAGGCACCGAGTAGCCTTCTTGATGCTTTGGAACAACATTTAGCTTCTCTAGAAGGGAAGAAAATCAAAGATTCCACTGCTGCAAGCAGGTGCTTACGCCCTTCTCCTTTTAAGTAGTTGTTGAACTGATGTTAAATTGAAGTTCAGTGCAGTTCTGATCATACGTGTAGCTGTGATATTTTTTTTTTCCTCAGTTGGCTTCTTATTTCCAAATAATGATAGTACAGCAAGTTACCATATGTTTTGCCAAGTAGTTAAGACAGCTTCTTTCAGGTTGACAGAGTTAGAATCTAAGGAGCTGCGAGCACTTGCTGTAGAATCCCTTGTATAGCAGTTATACTTTTAACATCTAGTCTTGAAATTCTGAAGAGAAACTAAAGTTTTTCATTTACTAATTGCAACCGTTCTAATTATTAACATAAAATGACTTCTGTAGGGTATATAACATTTATTTAATAATGTCCTTAGGCTCTTATATCTCAACTTTAATAGTCCTTTTTGTGTCAAAAGCAAGGCAATGCTTCCAGAAGTCCTTACATTAAGAATGGATTTTTAAAGTAATTGGGGATTAAAGCCATAATGTATATGGTAAAAGGCATTCACTGAAATTTTTTTTTTTTTTGAGTGCTTGCTAAAACACAAAGTGCAGTCTAGAGAAGACCTCTAGGCAACTAACTGCACTATTTAAATTTATAAAAAGTTAATGTGGGGGGGGGGGGGGGGGAAGACTTTCAAAATTAAATAACATTTCTTTTGCATATTCAAACAATAAGGCAGTAATATTTTTATATGTTCTTTTTTATGGTAGTGACAATATTAGGGCTTAGCACAGTTTCGTTAGCTACTTTTACAGAAGAAAGCCAATATTCTGAAGATTACTTTCAGTTTGTTTTAAAAGTTCAGTATTTGTTTTAAATCTTTTTGCACGCTCTTAAACATGATGATAAATCTCAAACTTTTCCTCTGGGATGTACTAGTTGCACTGACAGTTTCTTAACTAAACCTGTTAAATTAGCAACAATTTGAATCGGAGCCCAGATTATTGGAGAGTCCCATCTGTACAAATAATGCCATCTTGGGCAAACAGGAAAAGAGCAAAGGCTTCAAACGTGAATTCTGCGGCGCAGTTTGGAGGGGAAATGTTTCAGGGGGAAGAACAAAAATTCAGTGCTTAAGAGTAGATAGCATGATTTCTAGGCATTTTCATTTTGCACTTCGTATGGTGTATCTTATTTAAACTTATCAGGCTGTATTGTACAGTATAAGATATAACAAATGTTATAAAGAGTTCAGAAGGAGACTGGGTGGATACAAGCAAAGTGTTCTTTAGATGTTCTATCACGTGTCACCTATTAACAGCCAGCTTTTCTCCTGCCCAATTACTTTAGGGCTACCACCCTTTCCAATGCTGTCTCTTCCCTTGCAAGCACTGGCTTGTCCCTCACAAAAGTTGATGAAAGGGAAAAACAAGCTGCGTTAGAGGAAGAACAGGCTCGCTTAAAAGCTTTAAAGGTAGGCGTACAGAATTTTTATTGGAAACACTTTTCCTATGTCCTTGTTGATAGCTTGTTAGGATTCTTAAAGGAGCAGAGGTAGAAAACAGACTTATTAATGCTCAACACGTACTCTTGGCAAAGCGTTGGAAGCAGAATCTTATGTACATATGCCATACAACTTGTGGAGCGTTTGTTAAAATAGTTTCTGAAGGATTTGTGGCACTGCTGACTCTTGTAATTATAAGCAGCTGACACTAGTGTGTGGAATATATAAAAGCATTCTTTAGTTCTGCTTTACTTACCTCCAAAGTCATATACACAAATGTTGTTTCTGGATTTCTTATGCCAGCTCACTTTCCCAACAGGAGCAACGTCTAAAAGAACTTGCAAAGAAACCTCATACCTCTTCAACAACTGCAGCTTCTCCTGTGTCCACTGCAGCGGGAAGCGTAATGACTACACCAGCCATTGATATTTTTTCTACCCCTAGCTCTTCAAACAGGTATGCGTAATGGCGTTGCTTCACTGTGAGATGCACTGGAGCTAGGGTTTTCTCTCGGTTTCTGCTGCAGAGTGTACGTTGCAGAAGGTTGGTTGGGTGTAGAGTACATTAGTGATGTGGTAAGAAATGGTGTTTTGGGGAAAGTTGATGGGAAAAATAACCTATTGCTGTAAATAACATAAAACGTGTGTTTTCATCATCCATTTGCAGAATCATTTCTGATAAGAACTGATTGCTGCCAGCCGTTGTGGCTGTTCTTAGTCAGCGAGCCAGGCAGTTGGAACTGTAAAACACACATGCTTTGTCCGCAAAGAACGGCACAAGTTAATCTGGGAAAAGTCAAATGAAAATTCAGTTTGAGAGGTCATAAAGATAATGCTGAATTTAATGTTGCATTTCTAGATCTTTAAAAATAGAGTGGTAATAAATGTTCTTGGTAGATTTTCAGAAAAAGGAAAGCCTGAAATAGGGTTTGAAAGAAGAGAGGCAGGCTTTGCAGTCTTGAGTTGTATCTGGAACATCTCTGTCTGCAAGGACTTGTAAAGATAGTGCAAGAGTACTCGCTGCATGCTAATCCTGATCTTTGACTAGCAGGAACTGTTGGTATCAGTAAGTGTGTGGCCTTCATTCTGTAAAATACCTGTCAAATCAAGCAGTAGCAGAAGGTACAATGCTTTTGTCAGTATAGAAGGAAATAGCTCTCTGAAGGCATATTTTTGCTTTGGGTGTGATCCTAAACCTAGAGGATTGCTTAGTTGTTCTGTTGGAGCTCACATAAGAATCTACTTGTCTCCTTCAGCTTTTTTGCTGTTCTTTAAAAGTAGTCAGCACTTTGACAGCTGCCTTTCCCCATTAGGTAGGTATTGTAGGAAATTACTTGACACCAAATGCGTGGAAAATAACTGAATTACGTACAAGAAGCTAGAGAATCTGTCAGTGTTAGTAACTGTAAGACTTATTTCAAAAAAGATTTTCTTTTAAATTGCTTTTTAGAGGCCAAAGTGTTTGAAATGGTTGTATGCTTTGAACTAGTAACTTTGAGTATCTGATCTTGCTTAAGAGGTCTGAAACATAAAAAAAACCAAAAACACCTGATAAAGCTTCTTCAAACAGCCAGAAACGCTACACAGTGAAGAGAAGAGCATTTTCTTCTGAAAAACCAAATGCCTAGTTTGTCTTCATGTTTAAATTAATTTCCTGGCAGTAAGACTGCTTTGAGCAAAGAACAGATTTTACAACAGGAGCTGCCATGAAGGGGATATGTTGGGTCATAAGTTCAGTTGCTTGCTATTAGACTCAATGTGTCTGATTAATCCCTGTCATGAATTTGAACAAGCTTTACCTTGAAAATGATCTTGGTTCTGCTGCTCGCATTACAGGGCTGTGCCAGACCATGATGCTTTTCAACAGGAGCAGTAGTGGCAAAATATGATTTCACTCACTACTGAAATGAAATAGTAAAACTGAATGATACAAGTGATTGGGTCAGCAAGAGAATATGCAGGGGTTTAGGATGTGGCTACCAGCCTTTAAATTCTTGTGCCAGTCTCATTTCAAAAGATACTTGGATACCAGTGTGACTTAGCTTCTGTCCATAGTAGCAGCTGTACATGCAAATTTCGGTTCCTTTCATGTGCTAAAAAGTTCTGGGTGAACACCAGTACTCCTGTTTTGGTTTTTTTTTAGGACTAATTTAAAGTATGAAATTAAATCTCTGCAAGAGAATGAATTTTACTGTTCCTATTTGACTCTTGAAATTATTGCGGCAGTTGTATTTAAGACTTTGTTCTTCATTTCCATGTGACGTTCTTAGCTCTCAATTTGGTTTTGAATAGTCTGCAATGTGCATTTAAATGAGTTTTCATTCACACGACTGCTTGACAAAGTGTTTCAAGGCTTCTTACATTTTGCTTTCCCCAAAGTTCTTTAATAGCTTATAGGCATAAGCAAGTGGTTGATAGTGGAAAGATATGAGTTGTGGAATTTAGATCTAACGTTGGTGCAACCTACTGGAGTTCATTCTGCTGGTCTGCTTTTGTTATACTGTAGGATGTTCATGAGGTTATTTTAAAAGTTGCTGAAGCTGGCTGAATAAACTGCTCTAGCCCTGGTGTTGGACTGTGAGGAAGACAAGAAGACTGTTTGTCTTGCTGTCTTAGATAGCTTTGACAAAAGTCATTTGGCATAACATAGAACTTAGCTTGCTAAATTCACATTTTCACTCCTGTAGAAAAGTGTTAAGTTCACAGAGTTTCTGATTTTGGCTTAATAACAACGAATTTGTAACAAAGCCTCATTTGCTGTTGACAGTTGTGATTATTTGCCTTGTATTGAAAACTGTGATGTAGTTCAAACAGTTGTACTGATTTGTCTTTGTAGCACTTCAAAGCTGCCAAATGATCTGCTTGATTTGCAGCCAACTTTTCATCCGTCTGTGCATCCTATACCTGCTGCTCCACAAGTAGGAAGTACCTGGGGAGGTAAGAATTCTGAATCGGATTAAGGTTCTGATTGCTATGACACTGTTCCTGTGTTTCCCCTAGTCTGTGGGCTGTTTATTCCTTAAAGACAGAGATCTTGTAAAGACAAGCTACAAGTAGATGAAGGGAGTGGAAAAAGTCATATTTGGGTATGGATTAAAACAATGTAGCAGCATGTGGTGACTACAAAGAGTTTTGATGTGAGAGTTCTTAGTAGCAAAATCACTTCAGTTGTTGACCAGCTCTGTCAGCTGCCTCACTGCTGTCTTCAGCAGTCTCATAGCAAGCTCCAGAAACCTAGCTGTGAGGAGTCAGTTCTGTGACGATGTCTGCCAGATAGCGCGTTGCATACACAGCAACTTGCATACAGAGTTTTTTTAATACATATTTTCAATGTTGTCTGATGTTAAATCAAATTTGCAGGTGATGATAGAGCAGAACTTGGATGAGGCCTGAAAGGAGGCAGTTGTGACAGCTATGCGCAGAAGGCAAGAAAAGCCAGAGTTAGTTATTTTGAAAACATAAGGTGTCTCTTTACAAATTCTCTGCTGTATTTAATTTAACTACAAGGGCAAATTAGCAAAAAGCTGTGGTTGGATCTCTTTAAGTGAAGAGACAAAATATATACGGAACTCTTTCTTCTGAAATTTACATCAGAACACCCAAATTACCATTCTGCCTAGTTGCTAGGATGGATGGTATGAGATGTTAGGTTCTTATTGATACAGGCAAGTCCTTTAGCTAAGAAGACAAGCAAGAGCATTCTAGAAAGTCATGAATGTTACTTCAAGATTAGTTTGAGTGTTGGAGCATTTAACAACTTGCTTAAAGCTGTTTTTCTCTTTGCTGCTTTGCAGTGTTCCAGAATACTTGTGATATAGGTAACACATTGCCTGCTTGCACGGTTGGTTATACTGGTGGAGGATTAAAAATCTCTTATAAAGATGTTTTTTTACTTTTCTACATAAATGATACTTAATAAAATAGTAAGTTCCTGAACTATGTAGCTATTTCCAAATAATTTTTTGCTAAATCAGATGCTTACAAAAATGCTTTCATGATGTGAAAAATCGTGAGTTGCCACTTCAGAAAGTTTTGTAGGCATCGGAATAATCCTGTTCTGAAATTTTACTTCATTATTTCTTTTTATGAGCTAAAGCTTTTCCTAAACATCTTTCCAGTTATCTAATATATCTTCATAACAAGCAGTGTATGTATTCTACTTCCCTGTTTACTTTTTGCTGTGTACTTTGCGTTTTGTGGACATTCTCACATTTATTTGTAGGGAAATAACAGACAAATTTGAGTGACGGAGGCAATACTAATGTGTGGTAGCTTCAAAAAATAAATAGAAGTAGTTTACTTGTCCTTTAGTTTTGCTGAGCAGAGCATCTTTTGAGAAAGATGCAGTGAGGGGCATATCGAGTTACACATACCAATTTCAATGTTTAATAGGCTTAGAGTTTAGAAATGGAGAAAAATGTCTTGGCTCGTCTTGTTTGCTTCCTGGAAAATATCTTCTGTTTCAGCTTGTCCTGTTTGTTTCATGGGTGAGAGGTAAAAGGGGGAAGTACCTTCCCCTCGACGGTCACATCACAATCCAGCATTTCTTTATTAACCTGAAAATCGAGCCTGAAAGTCTGTGTTTGTTCAATGTTGTGTTACTCCTGGTAAGAGTCTTCAGTAATAGTCATTGATATCTCTGCTTAGTGTTGACACATTTCTAAGTATTAAAGATTTAATTAACTGAAGATTTCGGATTGTCTGCTAAGATTTTAGGCTAAAATTCTGGGATCACCATTTTTTGTGTTACCTTTCATCAAAACCAAAACTGATCTCTTCGGCTTTACAGACATGAACACTCACTTCACACAGGTGAGGTAGATAAGAAGTGCTTTCCACATTTTACAGATGGGGAAATCTGAGCAATTAACTGACTTGTCTGAAGTCATACGGCAAGTCAGTGGCAGAGCCAAGAATGGAACCTGAGCTATTTCCAGTCCTGTGCTCTAACCACTGCACGGCATCCCTCCCTTAGGTAATTCTCTGACATGATGATGTTTGTATTTGGTGTACATGGTGACTTTGAGAGGAGTATCGAACCAGCTACAGGTTGCAATGGACTAAAACCAGTTATTGTTAAAAATTTAATGCGGCAGCTCTTTGGTGTGTAATAAAAGGATCGATTGTTACAAAGGCATTATATTTGGGTTGCTGCCTTTTGTCTTGCGCTTCCAAAAATGTTAATGCTAACGAGGTTAAAAACTCCCAGATAACAGGTTCTGTAATTGTATGGTTTTAGTTTACTTTCTCAAGCTCTAAGAAATGCTGCTGAAAAACCTATGTTGCTCTTCTCTCAGGTAAAATACTTCTAGTCGGATAATTTCAAGATAGAAGGTTGCAAAATTCAAATTAATCTTCTAAATGCACCTGATCATTCATGTGCCTAATGACAGCCTGAGGGTGCAGAGTGATTCCATTGACACAACCAGATGCCATGTGTATTCAGGGATGAAATTGGGCTTTAGGAACTTTGAGGTGTTGCTGTCGGGAAAGAAAGCAATTTTTAAAATCTGAATATGCAAAGATATAAATTGCCCAAACCCAATTAATTTTAAATTATCTTTGTCACTAGCACTGGCAAGTTTTAAGACTTGGACAAGACTGAACACACTGGCTAGAATTAAAAAGAGGCAGACAAGGAAAGAGTCTAAGAACATTTCTGAGAAAATCTTGATAATCTGAAGTTGTATTGCATTGTCTCACTCACTAAAACACATGAAGCTCCCAATACAACCCTGGGATTTGGGAACAGTATTTAATAATTTTCCTTTTGAGTGCATGTGTAAAATAATACCAGTGGTCAATAGTTTCAAACAAATATGGTTTAAAAACTTTTTGGGTTTTTTTTATTGTCTTTCATATTGTTTTATCTGAGCTGTTCATTGGGATTGTTTGGAAACCATTCCAGCGGTGTCTGGTGTATTTGCCAGCTATCAATTCGTACCTAAACTTCAGAAGCAAAACAAATGTATCAGTGTGGAAATAATCAGTTAGACTTATCTGCTTGGATTTTTTTCCCAATTACGAGGAGAACCAATAGAATCAGAAGAATGTGAAGCAGCAACAGAAAAAGCAAGTGGGAGATGATTAAAGGATAATCTGACCTGTTTTATTGTCAGATCTGTTTGTTCTACAGCTTCTAGAATAGCATTCAAAGCAGACAACAATGTTAAGCAGTACCTGAAAGCAAGGGCTTGGTTTCAGGTGTCTGGCTGATTGGCATGTCCGCAATTGCATTAGGTGGTGATATTACTACCTAAAACATAAGACAACACTAAGTATTGTACTGTTGTTATATATTACAAATACTAAATGATCTTATTCTGCATACCCTTTATTCAGTGTTGAACACTGTCATTTTGCTGATGGACTGATTTAGAAAAACATCTTGTAAAGTACTTTGCTCATTCTTGCAATGTTGCCGAGCAATTTGGGAGGGGAATCTTCCTCTTACAGAATAAGAGGTCTTGAGCTTGCAGGAAATCAAAACCTGTGTTAAACCTGCAAAGAATAACGTGGTTATGGTTTTAAAATTTCATTTTTCTGTAGGGCTTGCATGTGACTCAAATCTACATGTTATCAAGCTGTGTGGGATTTATAGCTAAGAATCAGGAGGTCAGATTCAGGGAGAGAAAACAACTTGCACTTTGAAGCTGCTGCACGCATCATGGTAGTATTTACAGGAGTTGTGGATAAATCGGTAACCTAACCAGGATATTTTATTTTTTTTTTAAATGAAGACCAGACACTGAAGTACTTAAGAAATCTTTCCTATAATTATTATTTAGGCATTCCTCTGTAGTGGTTTTGCCTAGAAGAGTAAGTTGCAGTTCTAGGCACTGATAAAACAAATAGGGCTAGATGCAACTCTTGCTCATCTTGCTAGTGAGTTCTTGAGTTTTTTATCAAGGATTCATGTGCTTTGAAGCCAAGGAACTGAACCACAGCTCCTTCTGTCAGCAAGTATTGTAGCTGCCTTTCCCATCCTGTTTATCTGTTGGATCCTGGAGTACAGGAGTATTTTAGCTTGGCAGTTGTATCTGTCCCCTGGAAACCTCACAACTCTGTGCCTCGGGAAGTGACTCGCATAGATTCACGTTTCCTTCATTGCCCAGTATGGTCCGACAGTTTTTAATAAGGAATATTTTCCTCGTCACTGCTCGCTGGCTGTCGTCCCTCAAAGCAGAGCAGGTTTTTGCTTGCTTGCAGCTAATGGCATATCCACAACAAACCTGTTGCTCCTGATGCCCCAGGTAGTAAGGAAAGTGCTTCTGTCCTGTATGCTACCTTGGTGTATTCATAACTCTTGAAAATTTTATGATGCCCAGTTACAAAAAAAAAAACAACAACCAACCAACCAAAAAACCCCAAACCAACAACAACAACAAAAATCCATGAACACAGTTTGAAGAGGGAAAAGTATAGCTCCATTATTTTTGGTTAGTTGGCTTGTTCGGTTTTTAAAGCTACCCTCAGGATGGTGTTGCATCAACTCCTCACTTAGCACCTGGGCTCTGCTATGCTAAGAGGCAGTCTTCCTCCTGAGAATTTGTTGCAGGTGTCAGGACATGACAAATCAAAGTGAAGCAAAAAGTGATCCCGTTTAAAGAAGGATAACATACTAATTTTCAGTATAAAACGCACTGTGGAAGAAGCATGCTTTATAAGACCAAGATGGTATTAATTTAGAAAAAGTAAATGTGTGGCTAATATATGTAGTAGTATTCTTGAGCAGAGAATGGATAATTCTGGACAATATAAAAATTAAACAGGTAGCTAGGTCATCCAGAGTTTAGAGATGTCAGGAGAAAACTATACTTCCTGGACTACTCTTAATTCTTACTCTTTACCAAGGAAGCAGCATGTAACTAAATCCATCTCCCTTTTCTTCTTTCTCTTGCTCTCTGGAATTGAACAGATCCTTTTTCTGCTACTGTTGATAGTGTTGATGATGCCATTCCAAACCTAAATCCTTTCCTTACAAAAACTAACGATGCTGCTCATCTGTCTGTGTCTTCTGATGTATCTACTTTCACCAGTAGGACACCCACACATGAAATGTTTGTTGGTAAAGTACCATTTTAAACTAATTTCCTATTTCCTAAAAACTTCAACATTATTTTAGTTTCTAAAGTATATTTGTGGGGCCTTTCAGGAACCTAAAGCTGGTCATTTGGGGCTGATTTTGTGCTACGTTAGAACTTGATTTAGTAACTGTGCCATGAAAATGGTGTTAAAATTCTTGCTTGGTTACCTAGATGGTATTCTACTGGATGTGAAGGAACTTATAGTTAAAGCAGTTGTTTGCGTGTGGTTTTACAGTCTCTTAGGCTTAGGGATTTTTAGGTAAAATACTACGTATGCCTGAGACTGGAAAGAAAATGCTACTTCATTCTTCCTCAGGTTGAAATGTTCTCTTTAAACACAGCAGCTTAATCCAACTCCTATGGTAGTGGATGTTTTTCTTCCAAGAGTGTAGGCATTAACAAAACTGATAAAGCCATACACATTCTGATGCGTGGTCTACTCAAACTGTTTACCTAATAGGCAATAAACTAATGAATCACCTATTAAAAACTGTTGCAATCCTACTTTGGAGGTGATTCAGCATGGCTGTCATTAGAAATCCTTCTAGCATTTCTGTTGGTGCTGCTACATAGTAATTGGGTTACTTTTCAATATGAAGAACCAAGTTAGCTTTCTTAGACTAAAAATCAATTAATTACATGTCAGTTCTGTTCTTAAGCAAAGCTAGATTTAAAGACAGTTCTGCTGCACCACGGGCTTTGTTTTTGCAGGTTGAACCCCACTAGAACTGAACATAGAAGAATCCAGACTCTTCTAACAAAGAGATCTTTGATATCTGTGATACTTGTTAACAGAGATAAAGGGATCTCTCTAGAGATAGTCGTACCACCCACACTTTGTCACTGTAGCCAGCTAGTTTCCTAGCTTGTCTTTGGTTAGTGGCAAGAGAAAGCAAGCAAGATCAAGCACAAGAACTCGTGCTGTGAACTTTTCTCTACAATTCCCAGGGAAGATTAGTTGGCTGAGGCAGTAGCATACAAATACTTTAAGCTGGTACTACTGCGTAATAAGCTGGCCTGTGCTTCTGCTCGGTCTTTCCCACGCTTCCAAAAAAACTTATATGGTTCATGTGAATGCAGAATGATCATTTGAAATACAGCTTCTTTTTTTTATTATTAGTAGGGCTATTATTCACTCAGATAGGTTTCCTCTGTGTAATTTGTTCTGTAGTCATACAAAAAGTTGCAGCTGTGAACAAGGAGCCTGGTGGGTGTTTGTGACACTTACTGGTTTGTGTAGTATTCATCACGCGACAGCCCTGCAGTCGCTGCAGATGGATGACATTGATAATGTCTCATTCCCTATAGATATATCTAGAACCAAAGTGTGACCTCCTGACAGACTGATACGTGAAATATAAATGCAGTTTTAGCTGCAGTACAAAGTGCTACGATACTGTGAATGTGGATTTAAAATAACTCTTTCTGGTTCTTTAGATCATTACAATCCATTTACTGAACTAAATCCCTTTGTGGCAACCAAATATGAATCCAGTATTGAGCTGTGTCCTTATACTTCAGGTATAAGAAAAATGCCTTGAAGCTTTTACACTCACTTCTTTCAAGGGTGTAAAACATAGCATTTGCTTGGAAAAAAAATTAAGGTATATATCCTAATGTAGCTGTAACTCCGAAACCATGCTTTCCCCTTTTGTGTTATAGTTAATGTAAACTTGTTTCTTACTGTATGTCTGATGTGTATTGATTTCATTCCACTGGTTCTATGCTGTTATAGTACATGTGGATTTATAGACTGACCTGAAATTAAATTTTTGAATAGCAGATATCTTGGTTCTCGTTCTGTAACTCTCCCTCTTCTCCTTTCCTGGCTCTCTCTTGCGTGATACGCCTTATCAGATTCTTTTTGTGGTCCTCAAGCTTACCCTAATGCTTCTCATTTCCGCAATGAGCCGCCTTCTGTAGCTGGTCTATTTGGAGGTAGGTAATGGGATACAGCCTTACCACAAACACAGAAATCTGAATGTTGCGTGCCTAGAACTAGTAGGTGTTTATTGGCTACGGAAGTGCGTTGTTATGGTGGCTCCAACTTTTATTCATGTGCTTGTGCTAGGTGTGTTGTCACAAATGGTGTATATTTTTTCAGTTTGCGCTAAACTAAGGCATATTTAATCTAAACATGAAATGAGTATCTCCCCATTTCAGGATCTCTTGTGTGGCATGTAGCAACATGGAAACTACAAGACTTGCATGTTTGAAGTATCTTCTCATCTTACTCTACCTCATTGCTTTTAAGATGAAGGGATTGGGATGTTCTTGCTGCTTATGTCACTTTTGTGGATATATTACTCTTAAACAGTGCGCTAAACTAGTACAAAGCTTTGCAACAGAACATACAAAAGAGGCATCTGCTGCATTAAATTACTGGCTAATCATTTGTGCGGCGGTGTAACGTCTGTGTAGTAACCCAATACTGATGCTGGTTCCGGAATACCATCCTGACGGTTGTTGGAGGGGCTGAGAGCTGTGGCAGATGATCATCTCTCCAAACCAGATTGAACAGGGAATGTTGACATTGTTGTTATGCAAGGTTTAGGGATACCTTCAATAAATGGTTTCTTAAGAGCACCGTAAAGTCACATTTTTTGGGTTTAGTGTCTTTGAATAGAAATTAGCTAGAGTCATCTAACGAAAGGTTAAATACTATGCATGACTCTGTTCCCTCTGTTCCATATCCAAAAAGCAGATGATGAGTTTCTGTCAAGTCTTGTTGGTTTATTCCCTCAAAGAAACTCCATTAAATATACTGACCTTTGCACCTTTCAAAACATCCATGTTAGAGAAAATGCCCTGGGCTGGTGGTTGATACCAGGAGTAGGATTCGATCTTTTTCAGAGGCTGATTCAAAGGAGTTGTATGTGGTTTTTTGACTTCTGGCTCATCTCATCTCGTTAGCTTCACAAAGCTCGAAACTTTCTACAATGCAAGAGCAGGAAACTCGGCTTGTTTCAGTTAAGGCCATTTTCTAAAGGAAAATATGAGCTATTGTAAGGCAAGTTTTCCACTGGTACAGGCACGGTTTTAAGAGTTGCAGCACATCCCATCAAAGGAATTCCTGTCCGCAGCTCAGAGTCTCTGAAATGGCTTGTTACAACTTGACGGTATACTTGTCATAAAGATACTCATTTTGTTTTGTTGATTATTTACTCCTGACCTCTTTCCATTGCTGCTTCCCATGTTTTGCTGTATGCTGTCTTCTTTCATTTGTGTTTAATGTAAAGTACTCTTTTTGAATTCGTTGCGATAGATGCTTTTGAGTTACGAGCTGTATGTTCCTTTAGGACAAATAGGAGGGAACAGGTAATCCAAATTTGGTTTTTTCTGTGAAGTTTTTGTCAGGGATAGCATCCTATAGTTACTAATTTTTCAGGTGAAGTGTGACTTATTTCAGGAAAACAGTGAGATGGAAATGAGGTGCTGTCCAGCAAGCTAAACGAAATCCAAGAAGTACTAATTGTCAGTTATTTCTGCTCACTGGTTTACTGCTGAAGTATTTGTGAGCCTTTAATTTCTCAGTATCATGAAAATTTCTGTTAGAAAACAGAAAAGCTAATTTTCAAGATGCCATTGCATTTTTTTGGTGCTTTTCATATAGAGTAATAATTACTTCTGTAATTGCCTGAATATTGAGATGATGTACATGCATGCTTGTGTGCGTGATCATAGATGACATTAAACCCCACAATTTTAGAAGCAAATCAGCATTTGCTTCCATATTACTGAACTACCAACTCAGTACTGCTGCACGTCATCCACAATGCTTGGAACTGCAATAAATTTTCATAGTATTGGAAAAAAAAGCGTATTTGGAGAACACTGCTTTATGGATACGTAGAAGGAGATAAATGGAGTAAGTTCAGACAGGAATAAGAGTTGAAAATTGGTTTTAACTCCCTGTATCTTGCCACAAGAACTAGAAACTTACCTGCAAAGCATTGTTACCTACAAAACCTGTGTGCAAAAATAACTAAGCAAGTGCTATAAAAATTATTAGTACTTAGAGTGTCTAATCATGGGCATTACTAGTCGGGTACCTTGGGATGGTTTGGACCTTACTGCAGTTGTTACTAAGAGAACTGCTCAGCTAATATAAAACGTGGAGGGAATAATCTTCTTCAGACAGGTAATCTTGAAACAGATTCTGTACCCAGCCAGCTGCTTTTCCTGGAGAAACATAGTGGTTATTTCCTCAATCATTTTATTGTAAGTATTTGGTAAAAGAATAAGGAAGATGTGAATAGTTAGTCCAGAGATTTAGCAGCTGGGGGAGGAGTGTCTTTTATGGCCTGTCTGTCCAGTTTTTAAGACAAAACCTTTCTTTGGAGGAGTAACTCCAAATAAACTTCAGATAAACTCCTTCCACCCCTTTCTCTTACATGCATCTCAGCGTCAGGGTATAATCAGCACTTTTGAGGTATTCCTAGTCTTTTGGCGGTACTTAAGCCAAATAAATATGTAGATTATTTGTCTTGCATAAATAAGGTGGATTCGTGGGAAATGCTTATAAAAACGTTCTACTGCTTTTTTTTCCCCACAGGCTTCACTCCATCTCCTGTTGCTCAGCCACAGCCATCAGCTGGCCTTAATGTTGACTTTGAGTCTGTGTTTGGAAACAAATCTTCTAATGTTGTCCTAGATTCTGGTGGTAAGACACTTACTAAAACAGCTGATGTATATCCTTTAACTTTTTTATTCTTGAGGTATAAGTCTCTTAATCTGTATTTACTCAAACTGCTGTGACAGTGTTCTAGCTGAAGAAAAGAAAGCTGACTCTAAAAGGTCAATAGCAGCATTCTTCGTCCAGTTTTTCTTTATTAATCAAATAATTTTTCTTCACACTATTTCTCCTTGCGCCCTGGTGAAATATTTACTGATATATCCTTCACTTAAATGTTCTGCGCGTTAACTTCACACAGTGAACAGCCTTCACTTTTACATGTTGTCAACTGAAATTAAGCCTGTGTGTGTAGAGTGTGGTCAGAAGAGGTAAAGTTACATCTTAATTTTATGTATCTGTGCAACACACTTTTGTCACCTCTTTGCCTACATGTTACTCTTGTGATGTTAAGATTATTTCAGGAAGTGATAAATTATCAAAACATACATGGTTAATTTGGTTTGCAGCTATAGTCAGTACTCTCTGTTCTTTGGAGCAGCTGGAAAGTGAATACTTTCTGGTCTTTTGATAACGGACCCCTGACATTGGATTCTTTTTGGGCAAACCAGTGATCTGCTAAAAGCAAATACATATGTGTTTTTATAAGACAGAAATACTTTAGATGTTTATTCCTTATTTTGTTTTACATTTTGATTGCTTTGCAGTCATTGTGAATCCGCTCCATGTAAAATTGATGTCATGTTGGTTAAACTAGTAGAGTGAAATCTCCTTTCTGTAGTAAATATCTCCTTTATCAAGAGGCATAATAAGTTTTATCCTCCTTGTATAGGGTAGCATTGCTAGGTTAAATTTTGTATTTTAGCCATTGTGTTGAAGCTGTTGTCTCTTTAATTGAATGCCATGCCATTCATGGGCCTGTGATTCGAATCACCTTTTTTTGTTTGTCATTCCAAGGCTTTGATGAACTAGGTGGTCTCCTAAAACCAACAGTGGCCTCTCAAAACCAGAGTCTTCCAGTTGCCAAAGTACCACCTAACAAATTAGTGTCAGATGATCTGGATTCATCTTTAGCCAATCTTGTAGGCAGTAAGTATTGAACGACTGGTGTAGAAGTAGTTATTTAATTCTCTTAAATGAATTGAATTTCAATAGTATCTTTCTCTACTTTGTGACAGATTTGGGCATTGGAAATGGAACTACTAAAAAGTGAGTATGCTTAATCAAAAGCTTAGCATTTTGATTTTCCTGGATAATAAATTTTTATGAAAATACAGGTTCAAACTTGTGCGTAACACCATAATGTTAACCTTCAGAGCGTGTTTGGGACTGCACTTTGTTTCTCATGCAAGGTATAATGAATAGTTGAGAGCTGTTGGAAGGTGACTGTAGGCTGAGTGGTAGTGACAGAGACAACAGCAGGCAAGGTGTCCTCCTGTCTCCGATTCCTTTCAGACTTTGTATATATTTAGGGAATGAGTTCATCAAAATATTTGTAATTGTAGGTAATCTTAGCACACCTTATAAATACTTTGTGTGGTCTGAGCTTGTGCGGAGCTGCATTAACGACTGTGAAACTACAACCACGGAGTTGTGGATGACCCTTAGACAAGTGGATTTTGAAGCAAGACATATTCTCGAATAGCAAACATTTGCTCTAGCAGCAAAGTTGAGAGTGTGATTAGCAAATTTCAGGCTTATTGGGACTATCTCTGCCAACTCTGAAATCGTTCAGAAATCTAGTTGCTCCTAACTAAACTATCTTGACCCAAGAAAAGTCAGCTAGACTAACTTACCTGTACTGGGAAACTTGACTGAGATTAGGTAAAGCTGAGGTGGCTCATGCTCAATGTCTTACCTTGAACTTCTCCTAGCCAAAACAAGGTGTCACAAGACCTTTATCAACTTCTTTGCTAAATGAGTTTCTTATTAACAAAAGAAGCCACATTTCCAAGAGGAAACAGAGTTTTCCTGAGGGATTTTTTGTAAGAAAATTCGATGTTTTCTAACAATTCTTTAAAAAATTCATTTGAAGTGATGTAAACTGGAGTCAGCCAGGTGAAAAGAAACTAACAGGTGGTTCCAACTGGCAACCCAAGATCGCACCAACAACTGCATGGAACGCTCCAACGTTGGTAAGCAAATACTCGTTTTAAAATAGTGAGTTCCCTGCGGCTTAGGTATGCAGGCTGATGTATAACAGACATTTGGAAGTGATTTATAGTTGCAGTAATAGGGTAGTAGAAAATCGAAGTGGTTGGCTTGATGTGTAGTGCTTGGATCTGTTTGCCTTAGCTGTGCAGTTCTGGTAAATAATTTGTGATGTGACACGTGCAGGCTTAGCATAAACTCCAGTGGTGGTTGACCAGCCTCTCGTGTGGCAAGAGAGCAGCCTCCGTGCTCCGCTCAACTGACCTAATTCCAGTGGTGCGAGGGGGCCACTTTGCAGTCTAGGAAAAGTATGTTCTTCTAGTATGTACGTGTTACAGCTCAGCCTGCTCTGGGGGTGAGAACAGGCCGATGGATTAATCCTCTTGATACTTGCAGAGGTGTCTGTGCAGCGATGTGGGCTATAGCTTTCTTAACGTACGTAACTACTGCTTTCCTGCCCCAATACGCACGTTTGTTGATCATCAAAACTGACATGCATTCAGAACTTCATAGTGTCTATTGTAGCAGGTAGCACTAGCAAGGATTTGGGGGTAGTGTGTAGAGTGAGGGTTCTTAATTACATGTAAAAAAAACCCAAGAGGCTAAGAGTTCACATGAGTGGTTTTCACAATGCTAACAGAACATTTTTGCATGTGAATCCCACTCGCCCTTTCACCAATGACCTGGAGGGACTGTGCACAGACAGAACGGGTAACAAACCACCCCCGAGGACTTACTGCATCTGACCCTGTAACTCTCCGGGGGAGGTTGAATCCGCAGTGTGATAATACAGCTTTGTGGATCTGGAAAGAGAGAGCTTGTCTCCCTGGATCCACCACCTCTTCCCTACTGGGTGTCCCGTATCAGCTCACTGCACTGACGTAGGGAGAAACGTTTGTGGGCCTCACTGAAGGGTGTGTAGGTATCAAAGAAACCGTAACTGCTCCCTTGCTTTAATGACTGGTGGTTTGAGTTTACTTGTGTGCTTGAATCTGTTTAATAACTCATGTCTTGTATATACATCTTCTTGTGATAAGTCATTACACTTAACAGCTTTTATTATTTAGAGATACTGTTGAGACACTTTTCCTGTGAAACTGTTCTATTAACATAAAAATCTTGAAACAGAAATAACCTAGGTGGAAAAAAAAAGTTTGTTTTCCTCTGCTGGTCTATTTATTGTGGAGTTGCTGCTGCTTGCTAAACAAATATGCTTTTGAAAATCAGGCTTCCTCATCTTTGGAAAAAAAGGCATATACCAAATAAATGGACTATGCAAAACAAATTACAAACCTAATAACGATGACAGTATCACAGGTGTATGTTGTCTCAGTAAATGGCTTGAATTACAAGAATCTGTTGGGGTAAACATTTAATGTATTTGTGAACTAAAATGCTATCTGTGTATATTCCGTTGTGTAAGTATTTGCTTCTAATCCAGTGTTATTGCATTATGTAATTGTTCTCCCTGGGAAATACAGAATGGCATGCATTTTCCACAATACGTAAGTGAAACAACCCATAGCCTTTTTGCAATCGACTGGCATGCTGATATTAACCACTGCTGTTGCAGAATCTCATAACCTTCTTGCTATTTACACATTTCTCATTTTAAAATCTTTGGTGTGCCAAAAAATCAAGCTTTTCCTAGCATACACGAACTCCATAGGTGGTCTGCAGGCTCTTGACTCGAATGATGGCATGGGAAATACCGAGATTATTTTTCCTTGCTTTAAACTGTACCATTTGCTGCCAGAGAGCTGGGGTGTGTGTCTGTGCTGCCTTCAGTGCACTTAGTGAATTTTGAATGAAGATAAAATTGTTTGTGTTTGAATAACTGCATGAAACCTCACGGGCTTCTGTTATACTTGGCACTTTATCCACGGTTATGGTAGATCTTGATATTTTATTTTTTTTTTAGTGGGGAGAGACCAATATGTATTAATTCTCAAATAAAAAAAGAAAATCCATGCTGACAGTTCACAAAGGGCAAGCAATAACCTGTGCTCGCTGTCTGAGGAATGCAGTCTTTCATTTCAAAGGATTTTTTTCTTTATGTCAACAGTGATATTGGTCTTTCCCTGTATTCTGTTTTTATTGCAGGGTAACTCTAACTAAAGGATGGTAGGTCCATACTTGAGCACTCAAAACTAAATTCAGTCAGCATGTTTGTGTGTGTGTAGGTGTGGGTGCACAAGCCAAACAAAACAAAGTAATGTTCAGGCTAGCTTTGTCAGCTCTGTGAAACAGGTGGACAGTACACAGCCTAGATAATTCTTGATTGGGGAAATCTGTTCTGACGGCAACGGAAATGCCAGTGACAATGGCTACTATCTATGAAAACGCAGCTGATACCTTAGCACTGAATTCAGGAACAGCTTTGCTGCTGCCCTATTCGTGATGTTACAATCTCTATGCTTTAATTAATCCAGTATTATTAATATTTTGTCGCTTCCCTCTTTCCTGTGTCAGTAATCTCTGTGTACCGAGAAATGCATGTGGTCTTTGTCTTGTCATGAATAGTAATCCTCACAGCCACAGCATGAAGATTAGGCTTTCTTTCTTAAAGGACAGACTAACAGGAGGTGGAGTGGGCGGACAGCAAGTTACCTGAATGTTTATAAGCACCAGTTTTAGTCGGGGGGGGGGGGGGGGGGGGGGGAAGCCAACCCCACACTCTTTGTCCTTGTAAGAGTTAATACTGATTTAGAAAGCGGATAAAGAAACTCTAGAACAAAGACTATGGTTAGGAAAAGACAGTTCTTCATATAGTATTGTTGTGGTTTAGCCCCAGCGGCAACCAAGCACCACCCAGCCGCTCGCTCGCTACCCCCACAGTGGGATGGGGGAGAGAATCAGAAGAGTAAAAGTAAAAAAAAACTCCTGGGCTGAGATAAAGACAGTTTAATTGGGAGAGGAAAAGCTGCACATGCAAGCAAAGCATAACAAGGGATTCATTCTCCTTCCCATGGGAGGCAGGTGCTCAGCCATCCCCAGGAGAGAAGGGCTCCATCACACGTAACGGTGACTTGGGAAGACAAACGCCATCATGCCTTCCTTCTTCCCCCAGCTTTCTATGCTGAGCATGACGTCATATGGCGTGGGACATCCCTGTGGTCAGTTGGGGTCAGCTGTCCCGGCTGTGTCCCCTCCCAGCTCCTTGTGCCCCCCCAGCCCCTCGCTGGTGGGGTGGGGTGAGAGGCAGGAAAGGCCTTGACTCTGTGTAAAGGAAGAAAACATCCCTGTATTGCCAACACTGTTTCCAGCACAAATCCAAAGCATAGTCCCATATTAGCTACTGTGAAGAAAACTAACTCTGTCCCAGCCAAAACCAACACAAATATATTTTTCTGTGTAAGAGTTATCAGCTGTTTTTTTATGTATATGTTGCCAAGTTGTTTACAAAATGTAGCTTCACCCCAGGTGTTGTCTGTTGACAGCAACCTTCTGTAACGTCATAGAAGTTGCCTTAGGTTAAGGGTAATATGAATGTATCTGCAAAGTGCTAAGAGGACCTTTAACCAGTCCAAATTCTCTGTACTAAGTGGGTGAGTGAGAGGGAACGCCAGTTGGACGTTTCATGTTAGGGCTGAATTTATTTTGCAGCTTGGTAGGCGAATGCGCATAGCGCGTACATCCTGGCCCGAGAGAAGAGAGTTCCTGTCGTGTTGGCAGAAGCAATGGCAATTTGGTCTTTCAGTCTTGAAAATTATCTTCTAAGACTCGTGGTGTACCTTTACTTCTGATTTTGAAATCGAAGTATATACTTCATGGGATTAAAAAAAAATGCTTCTGCTTCCTGAATTTTCTCTCTCAAACTTGTGGCTCACACTGTTCTTTAAACAGGATGCTGAGGGAATGGTAGCTTGTGGTTTAATTTAGTCAACCAGAATCCTAAGGGGTTAAGAGAAAATACCTAGTGTAGGTTTGCCGAGATCACTTAGAAACTTTAGCTGAGGTAATATATCCCATCTGAAATAATTTGGATACACTCTTGAGACAAGACTGCAAATCCTATTTATCCCTTGCTCTGTTCGTAATAAGCCAAGTGCTGCAGTTGACCCTTAGAGAGCAAAGTCTTACCAGTATGCAGCTGATCTCTTCTCCTCTCAGTTCACCCCTGTTTCTCACACCAGGCACCACCTGTGATGGCGTACCCTGCCACAACGCCGACGGGAATGATGGGCTACGGCATGGTGAGTGGAGCTCCTGCAGCCCGACGTCGTCCGGCGCGCGTATCGCTCGGTCGCGTATCGTTTGGTTGCAGCCGTTTTTCCGAACTGTTTTACTGAAGACTGAATTTCAGCTCCCACTGGTTTATTCTTCACCAAATTGTTAAGTCCTGGTTTTCTGAACTAATTCAGTGGCTTTTGTCTGAGATTAGGCCTGCCCTTTCTTACCTCACGTAGTTTTCAAAAAATGTTTTAAAATTAAGACAGCGTCTATTCCTGGTGGGCTTTGTTGGTGTAGAAATAGTGTATTGTGAGTATAGGTGCATTCACAACGGGAATGTTTTATTGGAGAAGTGACATCTTCCTCAAATACTTGCTCCCAGCCTCAGCGAAAGGTGCCTGTAATGATCGATGCCACAAAACTGTGAGTTTGTGACGCTGCCATGTGCTGTGGTGTCAGCTGAGGACTGGAGCTTTTAGTGACACACCAATACTGGAAGGCTTCTGACATAAACCTGACCTTGCTGCTGCTTGTTCTGAAAAGTTGTTCAAATTCTTGTTATCTCAAATTTTGAAATGATTCTGAAATAACATGCCTTAACTCTTCTTTGTTAGTATGGCTTTGATGTAGCACAACTTTGCTGGGTGAATAAAAGAGGAGAGAGCTTCCTTAGGACAATTATTCTGTTAAATGGGTCACAGATTAGTATAATAAAAATAAGCTTAAGTGTTTCATCATATCGTCAAATTAGATTAATGGTTTATAATTTTCATATACTCAGTAAGTGAGCTGCAAAAGTGGCCAACTGATGCTCTCCCGAAAGACCCTCAAGAAAACGTGTTCCCCGTTACCCACCCGTGAACTGTAGTAAGTTGTGTGCAAAGTCGTGGTTAAACTGCCTTTAGTGTTGACTCACACCCGATCTGCACAACTTTGCACTGACGGTACTGGAAGCGTTTTCTTAGTCATTTTGAGTCAGCAGCTGGGGAAGGTAACGTATTCATAGAAAGTCATCTTTGTGTGTTTCATAAAGCAGCTTTCATTGTGGGGTTTGAATGCCAGGGTGAAATGGGAACTGGAAGGAACAGGAGGCACAGCTCTGTTATCCCGAGTTGCTGTAACTTGTTCTAAGGTGTGGGAAGTCGGAGCACATGGGTGAGACGGGCTGTTACGGAATGACCATCAGGCTGTATAACACATCCTGACAACTGTCCTGGCTCATGCAAACTTTTACTCAGGACGTTTACTGCTAGAAATCTCTGAAATGTTGACCCATTTTACAATCCTTGCATTTAATTTTTCCTAAAAGCAGTGGTAGGTACCGTTGTCCTGAGCATGGCTGTTTCCAAGTGGTAGTCTGGCAGCCGGCTGTTCCCTTGGCGAGGGTAAACTGGGAAGGCTGGTTGTGCCAGCCGTTGTTTTTAACTGATTTGTAAGGGGTTTTCATCAGGGTCCGTTTCTTGAACGGGCTCACCATGTGCTTGCCCAAACAGCTGGTTGGCATGATAGGAGGAGCACCAGGATTCATCAAGGAAAAGCGGCTTGGAACGGGGATTGCCTCAGCACGACTGCTGCTGGGTATCGACCCGAGCCTGCGGGGAGTGCCGGAAGCAGCACCAGAGATGGCGTGGGCGTGAAACAAATAAAACATGACATCTAAGACCATTAATATATGTTAAACTCTTAATTTGGCTCAGCCAGTGTCAGTAACACTTTAGACTCTAATTGCATAATGATTTAACAGTAATTGTACA